>NC_045427.1:519571311-519880428 GCF_902635505.1 Sarcophilus harrisii | reverse complement strand
GCCGGCCAGGTTTCATCAGGGTAGCTGAGCGTGCAATCTGTCTTAGCCCAGATCCTCTGGCAATCTCGACAGTGAGATGACTCAGATGGAACAGTGAAGTTCCCTGAAGTTGCAGGGGAGGGGAGGGTGCATTCAGTCAATGAACAGGAAATAAGTCACTGGGCGCCTAGCTTTCCACAAGTCCCATCCTGAAGGGGTTGGAGTCTCTCTGACCCCGGAACATCCCTGAGCTCGGCTGGGAATCACAGGCGGTTTTGTCATTAAAGGCTGGATTGATTATCTGCCCTGTACTTTGCTTCTTTACCTTCACAGTTCTTCCCTTCCCCTCCTGTTATGGCTCCCCTGGCAGACAGCCAGTACCTCAATGAAATGACTCCATTGACTGGTGCTAAAAATGCCTCGAGACATTATATATAAAATCATTTTGTAAAACTCTCTCACTGTTACCAAAGCTAAACACTTTGAATCTCCCTATTTTGGTCTCTGTCACAAATAAGTAGCTTCTTTTCCCTAAGATGCACACAAGGCTCGGGAAGAAATGGGCCTGAGAGATTTCATTTTATAGATTAGGAAACTGGATACTAGAGAGACCATCACTGGCCCAAGCTCAGAGGGCTGGGTGGAAGCAGGACTGCTGGGTCTCCTGAATCAAATCCAAGGCTCTCCAACATACTGTACCCTACTCTCAGGGGTGATCTTGCGCACCCACTCAATATCACCTGGATGTAGGTGTTCTTACCAGGGGGAGAGGGCCCCCCACGGTGGGATTTCGTCCAGGACCATGACACTCTGGATTACTAATTGATAGGAATTCTGCCATTGGGCTGGCATCCCTCTATTGACCCTCTTCTCTTAAGTGACACTGAGGTGGCAAAATCATGCCATTTACTGGCAAAGAAGGCAGGATGAGACGTGGGCCTTCTAGCTCTCCCACCCACTTCAAGCCCCTTGATTCCCAAATGTGATAACCCAAGAGTTAGTGCTTACATAAAACATCACAACAAGATGCCTTGGTCACCTCTGTGTTCTCCCCTGGCAGAAATATTGTCTCTGCTAAGGGATCCAAGGCCATGGCTGACCTCTTGGATGTCCCCTCTGTTCCAAATACTTGCCTTCTTTACAACCAGTCTGCCTGAGCCCCACGGTTGTGAATCACTTAATTCTATACTTATTGAGTGTCCAGGAGCAGAGAATTGGGGGTCTCTCTCCCTCTTCCCCAGATTCTGGTGCTCAGAGGTCCAGTTCTCCCCCTGGTGTCCCCTTACCATGAAGCCTGGGGCACAAGTGCAGCTCCCTGTGATGCTGTGACAGTCTGCCCCATTCTGACAGGCACATAGCAGCCGACAGCCCTCTCCATAGGAGCCAGCAGGACAGGATTCGTTACAGTGAGGGCTGGCCCAGCCTGCGTGGCACGTGCACGCTCCCGACACAGGATGGCAGCTGGGAAGGAGAGAGAGAGAGATGCTGGTCACGGATAAAGGAAGGACAGACAGTACCAGGTCCTCTCACAGGGCAGGAAGGAGAAGGCCCCTCATCGGATGGCTAGTTATCTGATGGCAAATTCCCACCGATTGCTGGATTTTACCCAGAGCCAGGCAGAATGTACCATTTCAGTCTTAGCTACAACCAGCACCTTGATACACAGTCCCCTCCCCCTCCCCCCCCCCAGTTTTGCAGTACTATTTGCCATTTCTTGAATAACTCTCAGCCTTTTCTACCTCCAGGCCTTTGCTCTGCCTTTCCCTCTGTCTTAAATAGCCTCTTCTTGGATCTTCTTCACTTCCTGTACTGAGCTTTCCTTGATCCCTCCTTACCCTTCCCCATTCCAAGCGGAATTTATTTCACCCTCCTCAGGACTACCATAACCTTTAAAAATTTTCTTTTCAATTATTACATATTTATTTTTTCAACCTCCCACCTCCTCCATCTACTGTGAAAAAGAAAAAGAATTCTTCTATATATAAACAACAGTCAAACAAAACAAATACCATAACCTTTTATATTACTCCTATGGCACTTAGGTTTTGTGTGTGTGTGTGTGTGTGTGTGTGTGTGTGTGTGTGTGTGTGTGTGTGTCTTACAGCCTATAGTATATATATAGTGTTATAGTTAAGACAGAGGGACTATTTCCCCAATACCTAGCACAGTGTTTGCTGCAGAGGGGCTCAGTCGTGTCTCCTGAAGGCCTAAGGTCTCCTAGAGCCAAAACTTATACCTGGTTCTGGTTTCTGGCTTTCAGTGTTCCTTCCACTATACCACAGTGTCTCCAACTGATCAGGAAAACTAAAAACGAGGCTTGGAGCTTCAGTTCCTTCTCTTCAAGATGTGGGGGCTATAGAGCTACCCACTTCCCAGGGATATGTCTTGACTTACAATGGGTGGGAAAGAGTATTGGGAGAGGAAATTGATTTTAAGGGGTTAGACAGGGTCTTTGTTCCCCTGGATGGCCCTCAAAAATAGAATTGTGAACCAAGAGATATCCATTGGTGGGAAAAATGAGGGTTAGTCTATTCTGATCTACTGCAGAGGGGTCGGGAGCATGACAGCGGTCATGGATGCCCTGGAACAGATTAAAATACCACTGGAAAATATTTAACAAAATAAATAAAAATACAATGCCACATAGATGGTATTAGTTTGAGGTTTTCTAAATCAGTAATGGGGCCTACAGGGATCCTGGTTTCTAGCTGAGTCTGACACCATTGGTCTGACTGTTCTCCATAAGAAAGAAGAAATGAGCTTATAGGGGATCACAAAGGATCTAGATAATAAGTAAAGTAGTAGAACTTGCTAACAATGGAAGGGATGGTAGGGCTCTTGAGAAGAATTGGAGAGATTTGTATCAGTGTGAAGCTGGTTATGTCTGTTCCTACTTTGGAATGGAGTGAATGAGTATGTGTGTCTAGGAGGGAAGAACAGGATGATGGGGAGAGCTCAGACTATGTCTGAGAACCTAGCTCTTTCTGGTAATCTCAGACAAGGCTTGCAATTATTGATGTTTAGTTGGATTTCTTTCTTTTTTTTTTTTTTTTGCCTACTGTTTTTCCATTTCTCCCAGATACCGATTAATCACAGATTAATAGGAACTGAAAGCTAAACATTACAAGAATATTTTAAGGGTAGAGTTTTGTGCAGTCTCTCCTCGATTGCACATACTATGAGATTTTTATCAATGCTGCATCTGTTGGCTTAATCCAATCTTTCAAAGGAAATATATGATCTGGGCTGCTGGAATCCTTCCATGACAATTCAATTGCAGGGGGCACATTCAGAAGCCAGGTCTGTCTCTCTGTCTCTGTCTCTCCCCCTCTCTCCCTCCCTCTGTGTGTGTGTGTGTGTGTGTGTGTGTGTGTGTATCTCTGTGTCTTTGTCCCTGTCTCTGTCTCTCTCTCTCTCATTTGTTTCTATTATTAAGGAAATGATTCCTTTGCAAAGTGCAGGAAATAACTCAAATTTTTATTGGTGATTTCTCTCTCTCTCTCTGAGATGGAACTGGGGGAGAGCTGAATGGTGCCAGAATTCTGTGGGGGGGAGGTCAGAGCTCTCGGTTTTGGTCTATTTCTGTCCCCTTCCTAGGCAATAACAGAATTTCAGACTTGGAAGAAGTCTCAGTGACTGTTCAATCCCCAATCCATCAGAATTGAAAACACTTTCCACACTGTCTGAGAAGTGACCAAACAATCTCCATTTGAAGCTTTCCAAAAAAAAAGGGGGGGGGAGGGATTCACCATCTCTAGAGACACTCCATTGCTGTTTTGGATACTTCTGATTATTTGGAAATTTTTCCTTGTATTAAGCCCAATCTGTCTCTTTATACGCCCTCTGAAGTGAAGGAGCAAGAGTCAAATCTCTCTTCTACATTAGAACCCCAATAAACATCCTGTTCTTCAGCTGATTCTTGAATGACAAACCACTCAGTCTCTCCCAGAACATAATGAATTTTCCTCTAGGGAGCCAAGGTCCACAGTGGAACAGAAGGGAGACTCAGGTTCTCTGCATCTTCAAAGCCGCCTTCATCTCCAGTTAAGCAGCAATTCCCATCCCCTCCAATTTCTCAAGCACACAGTAGTGCTTCGTGCCTAGGATTGACGTGACTAACTGATTGCAAAGGTAGAAACAATGAATCACAGTAAAGAGAAATACTCGTAGAGGGTGGTTTTTTTTTTTTTAAGTATAGGAAAAAGATGTCATTTAGAAGGAGCAATCCCTAGGTTGATGAGAACCTTCAGAAGCACTTAATGTTCAGATTAACAGCTTTGACATCTCTTTCCTTTGCCTACTCTGGAATTAAATGAGAAGGCTCTGAAGAAAGGGACCTTTCTGACTGTTGGGGGAGACTAAAACTTGGAAATGAACCCCCAAGGGAGGAAGAAAAATCTTTGAAAATAGGAAAGTCAGTGTTCTGTTAGGTGGTACACCTGCCAGGAGGCAGAAAGTGGGCAGGATAAACTGTGAGAACAGGGCAGGGTCTCTTGTGAGGTGCCGGTTTGGAGGAGTTGTTAAGGTAGACATTGGCAGAGACCCAGGCTGGGTGGTCCTTCAGATTCTCCAGGGGCTTCCTCCCTTGAAGAAAAGTTGCTAAAACACTACCTGGTCCTGAAACTCAGTGTTTGTTACAGAGATAGAGCCAAATAAATAATCATCAATATTAGATGAGCTGCGATTAGTGAGGGGTGTGGTGTGTGAGGGAGGAAGGAGTCCTTCCAGCTAAATAATGCATGGAGGAATCCTTTACAGAAATGATAAATTATGCAGGGTAAGGTTGTGCAAGAATCAACAGGATAACAATAGCTATTTAATTTGGGGGCCTGGTTGAGATATTTATAGTAGAAAGAGCATGTTCTATATCAACAGGAGTAATTTTTCTTTTTATCCCTGAGTCACAACTCTGCCCCCAATATGCTCTTTAGGGATGGTGATAGTGGGATGTTAATGGCCTCCCTTTCTCCAAAAAGATACCCAATCACCCTTCAAATACCCAACCAACCACACTGGAAAGCATAGAGCCTGGAATAATATTCCCCTGTTCTCTCTGCTTACTGGAATCCTATCCCTCCCTTTCAAAGTCTAGATCCAAAGCTTTCTCCTCCATGAAGTCTTCCTCAGTCATTCCAGTCCACACTTCTTCCTTTGACCTGTAGTACTTATTGCTTGGACTACTCATTAGAAAGCATTTCTTAAAGTTTTTGTAGGTATCATGGATCATTCTGTCAATCTGGAGAAACCTATGAATCCTTTCTCAGAATAATGTTTGTATTTTTTTTTAATTTGGAATTTAAAGTTTTATTTGAAATTTTATTCTTCATATTGTTTAGTTACTTGGTTAAAATTAGTTGAGATTGTTTTATGTTAATTATAAAAATTATTTTAAAAGAATGCACAAAAATTTTAGGGATATGTAGGGAGTCTTCCTTTCCATGGAAAAAGTAATGATAACAAAGAAGAGAAGTAAAGCCTTTAATTAGACAATTCAGTATAATGTTTTAAATGCATAAAATAAAAAAAAAAATAGGATGACCAACAAAACCAATTACATTGAACTAAAGATGTAAATATTTTTACATCTAAGTTCATGAACATCCTGAAATCCAGGATCTGGATCTGGGGACTTCCTGAACTAGTCATTTAGCATATGCTGTTTTGCACTGAACAGACGATTTGTACATATATCTTGGTGCTACTTATAGAATCTAAGGTCTTGGAGAGCAAGGACCCTGTCTTCCTGGTCATTTCCATATCCCCACTGAACTTTTGCATGGGGCTTTTGCATGGAATAAGAGCTTTGTAAGCATTTGCTGAATGACTGAAGGGAGACTAGGGCTGACTCAGCAGAGGCCCTGGAGGTCAGCCATACTGCAGTTCATCAGACTGAGGTTTATGGTCCCTCTGTAGCCTTTGCTTCAATTTTCCCCAATCCTACTCATTTCCTGCAATCAGAGATTTCTTGGCCTCTTAGAAGACTTGGGAGGAGCCTTTGTAAAAATCAAATCAAATCAAATCGACAAATATTGACTGAGTAGCCATTACTTGCAAAGCCCTTGGAAGGTCACCAATGGCTTTATGCTGATTTGAGGGTAATCAAGTAATAAAAATCAAAGGGAGCCAATGTGAGCTAGGGAAGGGAGGGGAGAGCTGCTTGGGGGTCCAAGAAAGGCATCCAGCATTTCCGCCATCTTCACAAATCATCAGCAAAGACAAAACCCCTGGAGTGTGGACAGCTTTGGAGTTTGTTATTGCCTGTCATTCCTCTTCCACCTGTCAGGCCTGACAGGAGCTAAAAGTACTGAATGAAGGCTGGGAGGTTGGGGAGAGAGGAAGGTAGGAAGGTAATGGGGGTGAGATATAGGGATAAGGAAGAAAAGAAATGGGTCCACAGTCATTCTTATCTCTGCTCCTCTCACTTCTTTCTTCCACAGCCTTGAGAAGACATTAAGAAATATGTTTGTCAATGAATAGAAAAGAGACAGAGACAGAGAGAAAAAGGAGATGGAGAAAGGGGAGAGAGAGATAGAAACAGAGATAGAGAAGATAGAGAGAAAGGAGATGGAGAGAGGGGAGACAAAGAGCAGACAGAGATAGAAACAGAGAGAAAGGAGATGGAGAGAGGGGAGACAGAGAAAGAAAGGGGAAGAGAGAGAGAGAGGAGAGAAGAGACAGAGAGAGAGAGAGAGAGACAGAGAGAGAGCTGAGTCTGAGGGAAGGAGGAAACACCCTGTGGCTTCTTGTCTCCTACTCATCCTCCCTGTAGAAAACCCATCTAAGAGGGCTAGACAGGATATCATGGACATTGGAGAGTGGATTCCATATGATCCCCTATTACATGAAAACTCTTCTGATCTCTCGAGATCCTGGTGCCTTCTCCATTAGCTTCTATTTAATTTTTTCTATTTTTCCATATATATGTATGTTAAATCCCCTTATAAAATGCAGCTCTTTAATGCTTGTTCAGTAATTTCACATGTGTCTGACTCTTCCTGACCCATTTGGGGCTTTCTTGGCAAAGATTCTGCAGGGTTTCCCATCTCCTTCTCCAGCTCATTTTACAGAGGGGGACATCGGGACAGACAATACAAAGGGCCTTGCACAGCTTGAACTCAGGCCTTCCTGCTTCCAGGCCCAACCCTCTATCCACTGAGCCCCCTTCTTATGCTTACTGATTGGTTGATTATAGCGAGTAATCCCTGTCCCTGTCTTCTGGATGATCCTCATCTGTACCTCATCTTTCTTTCCTGCCCCCTCCAACTTCCTATTTGCATGAGCTCTGGGCTACTCAGGGCTGGAGACCAGGCTCTGCTCAGGTGCGAGGGGGGTGTCTGTCTGTGGGAATACCCTCTGACCCATCTTCTAGGCTCAGACCCTGGTTACAAGGGAAAGTCTCAAAAAGGGAGTATTTTAAGACAGCAAGACAGTCTGAACTCGTTAAGAGCCGAAGCTTGACGCGGCTGCCCTGAATGGCTTCTACTCTGACTGAGGCCCTGAGTGGGGATGGCCAGAGTCCCCTGAGCAGACCAGTTCTGGACCACCGCATCCATGATGAGCACATTTTAAGAGAAAAACTGACGGACTGAAGTGTGTAGAGATGAGTGAAGGAACTGAGAGGCAATTTTGAGGAACAGCTGAAGAAAATAGGATCATTTAAGCCTTAAAAAGGAACAGGCTTAGAAGAGATATGAGGAATTTCCCTTCATAAAAGAAGGGTTGTCATATAGAATTCTTAGAATTCGTTCATGCATTCATTTATTTGATTGTATTTATTGAATGCCTGTTATACATAATGCATTGTGCCAGCCACATGGAATGATATTACAGTTATTAAAACACAGTCCTTGCCAGGAGGGAAAACTTCGATTAATGGATCTTAATACAATTAATACAAAGCATCTTATTAGTACAAAGAAGACCACTTTAACACTCAAACATGACCAGCAATGGAGTTAATAGACTATGCTGTGAGATAAGGAGCCCTCCATCACAGGACGTATTTAAGCAGAGATGAGATAATCGGATAACCAGCAAAATTCTTTGATTTTATAACAATTAAAGATGAAGGATCTTTATATCCAGGACCTGTAGGGGCAGATCAGCCATCAGACCTCAGATTCCAAAGCAAACGAAGGCAGGGCAATGGGAGTAAGAGATTATTATTGTTGTTCTTTAGTCCATTAGTCAGTCCAACCCAGCTGGGGTTTTCTTGGCAAAGAAAGGGAAGGGGGTTTGTAATTTCTTTCTCCAGATCATTTTACAGATAAGGAAGCTGAGGCACACCAGGTGACAGAGTCACTCAGCTAGTAGGTGTCTGAGGCCGGATTTGTACTTGCCTCCTCCTGACTCCAGGGCTGGCTGTCTCTCCACTGTACTCACACCTTACAGGATCATTTAAAGGATCATTCAAATTCTGCAAACCCTCCCCCAGCTACCCTGTTTTATGGGCTACGGATTGATCTGATGGCCTTCTCCTGTTCCTGTCACCCTGCCTGTGGTCACATTGGAAGGGCTGTCAGGGGCTGCCTAGTCCAAGCTCTTCATCTTGCGTGAGGCAGAATGAGAACTCGGGTGCTCCGACTTCGGAGTCAGTGATTGGGCTCACACTGCCTTCTATTGTGTCTAGGCCAGCTGGCTGGAGGTGGGAGAGAGCCCAGGGTACCATTCCCACTTTTAATGGCAAAAATAAATCCCCTGACTTTCATTACCATTCTGCCTTGGGTAGGATGGGGAGGAGTTCTCAGTGCTCTCCTGAGGAGGAAGAAAGTTTTACTAGAATCTCTTCCACCTTTTCCATTACTTAGATGAGAAAATGGAGGCCCAGAGAGGAAAATCCATTGCCCAAGAAGGTCTTGATATTAAGAAGCCTCAGACCTGGGGCTCAGAACTGCCCGGGGTTTTTTCCATGATCTCTTTTGCTCACCCCTGTCATTTACTGGAGCCAGATTTCTGCCACCTTCTGCCTGGAGGCAGCCCTAGGGCCTGGTTCCTTGGGGGGGTCTCTGCCCCTTCCTCAGGGCAGCACTCAGGCCTCCCTCCCTGCCCTTGGGACCACCTACCTGAGCGTGTTGGTGACGTTGCAGGGACAAGGCTTGGCGCACTGCGGGCCGTGCAGCCCCTCGGGACACAGCCGCTCCTGGCAGCGAGGCCCCTTGTAGCCCGGCTCGCACACACAGGCCCCGGAGGCCGGCGAGCACTGGGCCCCGTTGTGGCAGTCACAGCGCTGGGAGCACTGGAATCCAAAGGTCCCGATGGGGCACTCCTCCTGGCACCTGCAGGGAACCCACAGAGCGGCTGAGTCCCCACTCACTGAGTGCGACCACTGGGGAGCGCACATTTAGGCCCGGAAGGGACCTCAGACACCAAGTCCAACCCACTCATTTTACAGATGAGGAAACTGAGCCCTAAAGAAACTAAAATTAGATTAAAACCTTGTCCGAGGGCAAGACAGCTGGCGCCTGAGGCTGCACTGAAACCCAGACTCCAAGGATGGAGCCTTGATTATCCAAGGTTGCACAAACTGTGGTCTCCCTACAGACAAGGGGGATCACCATGGGGCCCGTGGCTACACCAAGGGGAATCCCCTCAGCCCCCGTTTCTATGGGCCAGGCCGTATTTCAGCCCCTCCAGCCAATTCCAAAATTAAATTCAAATGGCCCAGAGAGTCATCACCCCCAGGAGGACTCTCCCAAGGGAGCGCTTGTTTGCAAGACCTGGGGATCATGCACCAGAGGAAGACCCACTTCTACTGCCTCGATTTCCTCCACTCAGAACAGCAATGGCAGCTAATGTCTACGGGGAGGCTACAACTTGCAAGAAGACACTTGGCAAATGGGAATTTGAGTGACCTATGGGGCAGGCACCGTTATCCCCCTTTTACAGAGGAGAGACTCAGAGAGTTTGGTCACTTTGCCCGTGGTCACACAGCTATAAAGGTAGAATCTGCACCCCGGCTTCCAATCCCTCTCACACCGCCCTGTTGCTGTGCCCCTTCCTCACCAGCAGGAGAGGCCAGTGATCTCAGACTCTTGCCTCCTCAATAAGACACTTTACCTCTTGCTATATTTATAGGGATGATGAAGCATCGTATAGCATGAAGAAAAGCATCTGGAAATGAAATATTGACGACCTAATCCATTTGCATAATTAGCCTTTTTCCTGCTAACAATTTAAACAACTTATTTATTTAGAGATCAAGCAGCTCCTGCTAATGAATTTTACACAAAGCATGCTAATAATGGGGCCCCTGGAACATAAGGATAATCACAGCAGGAATTAGTTCTCTACTTAAACATCCTTCCTTTGCAACATATCAATCTAATGTGTCCAATAATGCCATTAACAACCAGATACATTGCTCAATTAAATCACAAAATGAGCTGCAAAGCCCTAGTTATGTTTCTTGTTTAATTTACATTTGTTCCTGCCTATCTGGGGAGGCCGCATTATTACACCCGCTGAACTTTAATATGCTCGGCGATGATTTGGGTTGGGTTAATGTGGCTGTCACTGGCAAAATGGATGGAGGCAATTTCACAAAATATTAAACACGAGGTGGCCCGTGTAGATGCACAAGCCAAATATCACCAGGCCTTCCCATTTTCTGCTTGAGCAGATCAATGCATGGGGCTTTCCAAAGGGCGCTCTGGTTTGCTGCAGGCCCTTCCCCCGGAATTCGTCACTGGAGCATGGAGGTGGGAGCTGTCCGGCTTCTGAAAGTCAGGCTGACTTTCGCCCTCTCCCTCTGTATCTACATCTGCACTGGATGCTCTGGCCCTTGGTCGGCGGATTTGGAAACGACACAAGAGCCAACACTCTTTGGGGTTAGGAAACATGCTAGGCTGCTGGGAAAGCGGGGCTGCCTTTTTCTTTGAGCGAGGAGGAGGTAGTTACCCCATCAATGCTCCGGACCAGGACAGACTCCCTCTCTCATAGTCCCTGCTCCCTTTATTTCCTGTGCTGCTCTGGCTCATGCCCCGTGGGGGGTGTCTCAGCTCCTAGGACCCAGAGCTGGAATACATGAGGGCCCACCTGGATCAAACACCTCATTCACAGTAGTTCCGTGATTTGTCTGGAGCACCCAGGTAAGGAAATAACAGAGCTAGGATTTGAATGCGGGCCCTCAGATTGCTTATCAAGCATCGATGCAGGTACACACGTGGTGAGGGCTTTTCTGCAGGCCGGATGCAAGGAAATGTCATGCACATGAGCACGGACTCTGAAAGCAACTCCGTTGTTCCCAAATGACCTTCAGGTTTCAGGGAAAGGCAAGATAAATAATAGGAAACATTTAGCTAGAATGCCTCAGCCTTACTTGGATGCAGGTTTTCCTGACTCTAAGGTCAGCACTATCCACCATGCTTCCCTGCCTCTCTGATGTGTTAAAGCTACGTGAACAAAGTGATTTCTAAAGCTCACTAGATAGGACTTCTGGATTACCAGCTTGGGGAGCTCGTCTCCATTAACTCACATAACTAGATTGGATAGTTGCTCTCCTTCCTCTGGAGAATCACGATAAATCTTAGAATTCTATAATTATCACATAATAATATAATAATAATTATTATTTAGCCTGGGGGACCCTCTGCAGGCCAAAGGGTAACCCGTTTGGGAGGCAGACTTACAGGGCTTGGCTGATAAAAATCATGACCCTTATTTCAGAGCCATTATGAGTGATGGAATTATCAACAAGGAGGACCACAGTGTCCCCTGGGCATGCAGGTGACTCCTTACCTGTCCCCCATGTAGCCAGCTGCACACTGGCACCGCCCAGTCACATGGTCACACTGCCCTCCATGATGGCATGGACAGCTCTGGCTGCAGTTGATGCCAAATGTCCCTGGTGGGCAGGGCTGGGCACACACCACTCCCTGAAACAGAGGAGACCGAGGTTGGACCTGGGCTGCCAAAGAAGCCACTATGTCAAAAACAAACAGTTCCTTGGATGCAGAGCTATGGCTATATGCATACATGGTGCAGATGGACCCTGAGGCTACAGGTGGATGAGGGGCATTAACCCTTTCCCACGGACTCCTCTGACAATCTGGTGACACTGGAGGCCCTTTGTTTTTAAATGCATAAAATAAAATATGTAGGGTTATAAAGGAAATTAATTACATTGAATTATATTTGCGTATATATATATATTTTTTTTAATTACAGATCTCAGATTAAGGATTCAAACTACAGATGACTATTAAAGTTTGTATTATACCTACTCTTAAATTAACAAATGAGAAGGGCTAACTAACGCTGGAAGGACCTAGCATAATAGCTTTTAATTGGTCACCAGCTAGTATATCTAGTGTGTCTTGTTTACTTTGTGATACTCTGTTGTATGAATTTTCTTTCCTTTGAGGATTGATTTTAGTATAGATTTGTACGAATTATTAAACCTATCCCTCATGCAAATCGAACCTCCCATACAAATCTCACTTAGATTGCTGCTCAGCCAGTCAACTCCAGGATCCCACTCAAGGACTGAATAACCCTTGGCTGTGGCACATGGGACCATCAGCCTTGGTTTTTACTGAATCATTATAAAATGTCTTTTATGTGCTTGGCCCTGTGCTCGGTGCTGTGAGAGAGACAGATAAGGGAAGATAAAGATGTGGATCTTGTCTTCAAGGCCCTCTGAGCAGGAGGAGACAGAACATTTAGTCACTAGAGAATGAGGCAAATGGTACATGATCACATTGCAAACTTTGTGGTCCATGCAGTTAGTGCTTTAGGAGGCGCGCTCTGAAGATGGGATCCATCACCGTGAGCTTGAGTAGTCAGAGAAGGGAAGACAGCAAGAGGGGCGAGGGGAAAGAAAGGTGGGGAGCCCAGAGTGGTGAGGAGAGCCACCTAATGGGCCCAGAATCACAGGCTCCGGCAACTGGAAAGGGCCATGTCTCTGCATCCTGATGGCCCTTGGAATCCTGGAAGCTGCCCCTACACCTGCTCATCTCGGCTCAACAGCCCCAGTTCCTTTGAGGAATCGCACAGGATGCGGCCTCCGGTTCCCTTGGTCACTGTCCGACTGATCAGCGTCCTCCAGAAGCGTGGCTTGGGTCTGAACCTAATATTCTGTCTGTGATCTGATCAGAGAAAGGAAGCTCGCCACCTTCCTGTTCCAGGCTTAGGCATTTTACCAGCTGTGTGATCAGGGGAAAGTCACTCAGCTTCTCCCGCCTCAGTTTCCTCAACAGTAAAATGGGAATTATGATAATGTTGACCTCCCATAGTGGTTGTGAGGATCAAATGAAATAATGTAGGCAAAATGTTTCACAAACCTTAAAGCATTCTATAAAAGTCAGTGATTGTTATGAAATTTTGTCCTGACACACTTTCTCCACTCTTGTAATTATAGTTGATTTTTTTAAACTTATGTCAGTACATGTGGAACTTAATAGGATATGTTTATTTTATTCTCTGTGAAAACAAGGTTAGAGATTATTTTCTCCAATTTTACACATCATGAAATGAGGTCTAGAGATACTAGATTAAGATCTGGAAGGGATTTTAGTGATCATCCAATTCAGAAGTGTCAAATTCACTGCTCATAAAACTTCCTTAGTGCTCCCAAAAGACAAATAGGAAAATGTTTAATAAAACAAATAAAAATATAATACATCATATTATTATTATATTAGCTTGTGGTTTTTTAAATCAATATGCAGCCAAGATGGGATCTTTTTTTAGGTGAGTATAACACCACAGATCCAATTCAATTCTCCCTCATCCTAGGAGACCCATTTTACAGAAGAAGAAACTGAGTCTTAGAAAGGCAAAGTAAGACTTGAACTCCAGAGTTTTACTTCAAGTCCAGTGCTTTTCCCTATATACCTGTAAAGCTCTTATGATAAGGCAATATACCCTCTGCTATAGAAGAACCCCACCTTCATCCTCTAACTTTTCTTCCTCTGTAGGGGAAAGAAGGAGTCTGCTTGTGTCGGGAGCAGAGCCTGCACACAGTTCTTGCCAGTCTAAAATGCCCTGCTGGACATAACAGGAGAGAGCAAAGGGCAGCTGCCTTCTCCAAAGTCCATCTGGGACAGCTGAGCAGGTCACTTCTAAATGCCTCCAAAAAAGAAAAAAAAAGCACCGCCTCTCTCCTCTTTTGCTCTCTCCCTAGTTTTCCACCTCCAGCTCTGGGAACCATAATCAAATCTGTATTACCATTTCTAGAGAGGATGTGTTAATCAATGCAACTATGACTCTTCTCACTTTCACCGACATCCCTAAATCAATCAATAAACATTTATTAAGTACCTTCTTATTGTTTAGTTGTTTCCAGTTGCTTTGTGACTTTTTGTGACCCTATCTGGGGTTTTCTTGGCAAAGATGCTAGAGCAGTTTGCCATTTCCTTCTCTAGCTCATTTTATAGCTGGAAACACTGAGGCAGACAGGGTTAAGGGACTTACCCGGGGTCACACAGCTGGCACCTGCCTGAGGCTGCCCAACAACAGATGGAGTCCTCTCTCCACTCTGCCACCCAAGTTGGCACCAAGCTCCTCCTTGAAAACTTCCAGCATCAGAGAACTAAGGGACTCTCAAACAAACTATTAAGGGCAACCTAAGAAACCTTTCATATTATCTAATCCATCAAACTCACTTTACAGATGAGGAGACCAGGGACCAGAAAAAGGACCTAGCTGCCTTTATTAAGCAGCCAGACACTGGGCTAAATGCTAAAAACATCAACACAATGAATGAAACAAGCTCTGCTCTTAAGGAGTTTCCATTCTAATGGGGGGAGGGGGGGAGATGATAGTACATGTATGAATATAAACTGAATCTATAAAAATAAATACAAGGTAAGTAAAAGGTTATGTGGGGCGGGAAGGCACTCACAGCTGGGAGAGATGCCCAAGGTGTGTTTGTGCTGCAGGGGTGCAATTGCTCACCCCAAACTGGTGAGGAAGGACTGCATTCTAAGCATGAGAGATGACCAGCACAAGGGTGTGAGACAGGAGATGGAAGATTGTGTGTGAGGAACAGAGATAAAGCCAGTTTGGTCAGATCCAAAGCATAATCGGGCCATAATGTCCAGGAAGGCTGAAAAGAGAGCTTGGGGCCAGGGAAGAAGGGCTTCAAAAAATGAAGAGTCACTGGAGTTTAGTGAACAGGGGAATGGCCCAGTGAGAGCTTCATGTAAAGAAAATGGTTTTGGTAAAATACTGCCCAGTCCCCTGTCTGCCCAGTGCTCCTTTATTCCGATTATGTTGTCTTGGCTATGAGAATCCAATAGGCAAAGAGAAGCCAATGGGGCTACCCTTGAGAGTAGGGGATGTTTCACCCTTTCCATGTGTATTTTCAGTGTTTTGCAAAATGCCTTCTTAAAAATTCATTCACCCATTCACAGAAGGGCAGTCACCCAACTTGGCATTCCATCTTTCTCCTACCTCTTCAAAACCCTGCTTAAACTTCATTCCTTCGAGGAAACCATCTCTAATTGACCCTTACACTTTGCTTCTCTAGTCTGTCTTCTTCTCTACTTGCATACTTTGATTTAGTTGGTAGTTTGTAAGTTGTTTTATAAGTACATCTCTTTGGGCTGTTTCCCCAGAAACTGGGGCTGCTTTCCTTTCTGTTCATATTCCTTTGCAGTGCCTAGATTAGGGCTCAGTACACAGGGAAGGGTAGAAGGTGGGGTGCTCTGCTTCAGGAGCTGACTGTCTGATTTGGGTGACTAGGACTTCCATTCATTTGGGCTTTGGTTCTGATTACTGTGCTAAGAAATCACTTCCCCCTCTGTCCTCTCTCCTTTTCTTTTGAACTTCCTTACAAAGTCTCAGATCCCCAAATAAAGGAAAAAATCCCCTGGATTTTGCCAGAGCTCTACCTGGGATTGGAGGGACACCTTTTAGGATAAGGGAAACCAGACTAAGACCATTGGGAGCACGGTCAGGAGTGACTTTTCCTGTTGGCCCACTTTCTAAGCAGAGGGCTTGAACTCTGGACTGTTTATCCAGGGCCGGGTTAGGGATGCAGAGAAGAGCCAACCTGAAGCCCCCAGCAAAAGGCCAGCTCCCTTGTGGCCACAGTCTCCCAGTCTTTTGAAGGAGAACCTCAGAATCAGGACTTTCTTCTTCTAAATTCTGGCCAGGACCATGACCACCTTAGCTAGGGAAGGAAGCAATGGATCTTCTCTGATATTCCCCATCTTTCCCAAACCATCTCCCTTTTCTTGGGAGAAGCCCCGTCTCTTAGCTTTAGATTCATTATTTTGTGACTGTTTGTGCCTGTGTGTGGGGGTATTAATAATTCATACAAATCTGCAAGTAAAATGCCTCGTGTCAAAAATAGAAATCCAATTGTCTACAATAAAATTAAAAACATAAAGTCCTCAAATTCAAAGATTCCTCATTGACACAAGCTTCTATCGCCTGGAATAAATCCTTTGATGTGTCAAGGGGGTGGGGAAAAATTATCCTCCACGCCTGTTCTTTCTCCATCCCACACTTTCCTGCATGCTCTGACTTACTCTTTCTCTCTTCTCCTCCTCTGACGACTCAGCAGTGCTTTCATTAATGCTGGAGAGCAGCACTGAAACTCACTCCCTGTTCACAAAGCCCTTGTGTCCCTCTGTCTCTGTCTCTGTCCCTGACCCTTTCATCCTCCCTCCTCTATCTCATTTTAGCTTGTCCATCTGCTGGCTTGGCTCAAATATACTTGGCTTGGCCTCTAGGGACCAAATTCTTGCAAAAAAGATGGTTTAGTCCCAAGATTTTCCCCTGAGGTTCTTAGGTGACCGGGCTGGGGGACATGGAGCAAGAAGTTATCTCAACACTCTCCCTTCCACCTGCAGTCCCAGCCTTCTCCTTAATTAACGGGGCTCCTTCAACTCCCTCCTCCCCAAACCGCCCCCTTTGTATTCACAGCCTCCAAAAATATACTGCTTCTTCTCAGCTAACTGCAGTCCCATCCCCTCACCCACTTCTTTCAGCCTGAAGGTTTCAGGCCCCGGTGGGAAACATGTTCTGGGAACTATTTAGTCTCTCCAGGAAAGGGTAGTACTGAGGAGGTAGATGAAGGGAAAAAAACGGGGGTAATGGAAGGGGAGGACAGGGAAGTCAGTCGTTCCTGGAGGCTACTTCTGAACAACCTCAGTGAAAGTTTCAGGAGGAATAGGTGAAAACTCTAGGCTGAAAGGATGTTTGGGCCCAACATCAGGGACTAATGATAAACTACAGGTATGGAATGTAGCAAACATACCATGCATGTGTAACAAATAAATATTTTAATTTGATTTTTGGTCGAGATTTACTTGAAGGAAGTTCTGCAAGGTAGGAGAATTTTTTGGGAACTGAAAAGTATTAACAATGAGATTTTGAGATTGGGGATTTCAATTATCTAGCACTTCTCAATGGTGATCTCATCATCATAGTAAATTTAATGCAGAACTCACAGTGATTGTGTCCCACAGAGGGAGAGGACCTCCGCTCTAGCTTCCCACATAATGTTCAAAAGACTTTGTGATATAAATAAGAAGAGAGAAAGGAGTAGGAAATTCTCCAAACCTATGTTTCCCTGCCCTTTTGTCCCCTTCACCCTCATCCGGACCCACTAGAGATGAGACCCCACTTACTGTCCAGCCAGGGGGGCAAGCACACTCCCCTGTGATGTGATGGCAGGTACCCCCATTCTGGCAGGGACAGCGGAGATCGCAATGTGCCCCGTGGCTCCCAGGTGGGCACTGCTCCTCACAGCTAAAAAGAAAAGAGCTTCATTAATTGTGGGTGAAAAGGAGCCTCACTCCTGCACTCAGTATCAGGGGATGGGACACATGCAGAAGCAGAGTGAGGAGGCACAATGCCCCATGTACCATCTTGGGTAATCCTCCCAGTTTCAGTTACTTCCTCTATAAAATGAAGATAACCTCTTGTCTATTAAAATAGTTGGAGGAAAGAAAGCAGGGAGCCCATATCCCTGGAATAGTGTGGGGAGTCTGCTATTGCCAATGAGTAAATGAGAGCATCTGGGCTGAGACAAAGTGTGGGTGGCTGAGGAAGAACATGATCACTACCAATAACAACTGGCAAAGGAAACCAGAAGAAAAGAACGCTAGCCCAGGAAACCTCCCATCTTAACAGACTTGAGATGGAAAATGCCAATCACATTCAGAGAGACAATTGTGGAGACTGAATGTGGATCGAAGCATAATATTTTCACTTTTTTGTTTGTTTCCTTCTTTCTCATGCTTTTCCCCTTTGGTTCTGATTTTTCTTGCACAACATGACAAAGATGGAAATATGATTAAAAGGAAAAAAAAGAGAGACTGCTTAAAAGACAGGAATGTGACACGTCTGAAATTAGGACAGTTTGGACCAGATTCCAGAGTTTTTTCCTCTGTGTTTCATTGTCTCTCTGGCATCTGAGCCTTTGAGGAGGTGTTTATAAGAATAGGATTTAAATGTAGTCTGACTCTTCACCTTCTGGGATAAGAACCCACTATTTAACAGAAATTGTTGGAAATTTGGTATGGCAGAAACTAGGCACAGACCAACATCTCACATCCTATACCAAGATAGGATAAAGATAGGTTCACAATTTAGATGTAAAGGGTGATACCACAAGCAAATCAGAAGAGCAAGGGATAGTTTACCTGTCAGATATTTGGAGAAGGGAGGAATTTATAACCAAACAAGAGATAAAGAATAATATGAAATGCAAAATGAAGAATTTTGATTACATTAAATTTAAAAGTTTTTGTACAAACAAAACCAATGCAACCAAGATTAGAAGGAAAACAAAAAGCTGGAAATTTTTATAACCCTGATAAAGGCCTTATTTTTCAAACACAGAGAGAACTGAGTCAGATTTATAACTTCAGGGCTGGTGGTCTAACCACTGTGCCACCTAGCTGCTCCAAATAATAAACTTCTTAAGGATGGGGGTTATTTTTCATTTTGTATTTATACACCTAGGACACAGCAAGTCTTGTACACAGAAGGCACTTAATAATGTGATTTGGATGGAATTAAATCGATCAGAATCCTGGAACAAGAGGAAGCAGACATCACCAATGAAAAGTGACTTTAGAACATTGGGTCAGAACCCAAATGTTCAACCCAAAGGGCATTTCTAAAGAGGGCTGTCCCACAGCCCGGTTTGAATAAGAAGTGTCAGGGAGAGGGGATCCAAGGCTGGGAAGATCTGAGGGTTTCTTGTGCTTTCAGACTTTGCATAAAAACCATGTAAGCTCTCTGGGGAGCAGCTTTTTTCTGAGGAGGACCAAGGGCACCATAGTCTAGGACTGAGGCGCCTGCAGCCCTGCTGCCCACGTTTGTTCAGACCCCACTGTGGAAGGATGTCAAGGCACGGAACAAGTCAGTGGCTTGGTCTTGCTTCCTAAGCTTCGCCATCCCTGAATCTGCAGGACCTTCCCCTGTGGCCTGTAGTTGGGCCTTGCCCTCCCAGGAACTCCTGGGCCTGGGTCCAGTTTTTGCCTTTTCCTTCGTGTGTCCAAGGCCTGTCACAGTGTTTGGCACACAGTTGGCGCTTAGTGAGAGCTTGCTGTTTGGTGATTCCCTCCCAGCCCCGGCACTCACTAGACGCCAGTGTATCCTGGGGCACAATGGCACTCTCCGGTGCGAGGGTCGCAGGTGGCCCCGTTGTGGCACTGACAGGGCAGCTGACAGCCCTTGCCGTGGGTCCCCGGCTCACAGAAGTCCTCGCAGCGCCAGCCCCGGTAGCCGTCGGCACACACGCAGGCACCCGTGATGGGATTGCACAAGGCCCCATTCTGGCACTGGCAGCGATTGCTGCAGTGGGGACCCCAGTGATCACTGTCACAGCCTGAAACAGAAACACAGAGAGTTAGGGGGCCCCTGCCGAGGCCCTGTCTGGAGAATATAGTGGCTCATTCCTCTCATCTTTGTTTCTCTCCCCCAGTCTTGGTCTTGCCCCTGCTTGTCTCTCAGGCTTAATCTCCTTCTGTCTCCTGCCTCTCTTTCTCTATATGTTTCTCTGCTTCCCTCTGTCTCCTCCTATTTCTTGGATCACTGAGGCATGAGGCTAAAGTTAGAAGGGAGGCAGAGGTCATAGATTTGGATCTGCAAGAGACTTTATACATCATCTAGTCCAATTCCCTTAAATGGGAAGTGCCTTACGCTCGGTAATAGTAGGGCCCGGATCTGAAAGAATGGAATCTCTGATTCCAAACCCAGAACGGTTTCTGCCATTCTACCTCCATGGCCCTCAGTTTCTTCATTTGTAAAGAGGCTAAATAGCCTCCGAGGTCCCTCTCAGGACTTTATCCAGGCTCCTGTGTTCTTCTTGTCTTGGAAGGTCGATCTCTTTCTGCCCCCTCCCTCTTTCTTCCCCTGAATCTGTTTTTCTCTGACTGTTTTCCTTCTTCCTTTTTCAGTCTGTGCCAGAAGGGACTTTCTTAATTAACTCCCACTGGACATGTTCCCAAGGGTGAAAGTGCTCAGAGCCGAACCCAGCGCTCCAGAGTCTCACCCAGGCAGAGCCCAGCAGGGTTATCACGTCCCTCACCCCGGGCACCGGGCCTCTCAAAGAAATACAAGATCCTGTGTGAAGTCCTGGATTGTCATGCCACGCGCCTCCAAAATCACTTCCAAGCAGCACCGTTACAATTCAAATCCCAGAACAACTTGTCTGGGGACAGCCCTGGATGCTCAGAGTCCCAGCAGAGTCACCTGAGCTCTAAAGAACACCTTCATCAGCCCTATTTAGCCCAGCAAACAGTAATTACACTCCTACTGTGCGCAAAGCACTGTGCAGGGAGCCGGGGACAGAGGGAAGGGGATCGAAGTCTAGAAGAGATGGGGTCCCTCGCTCTTTGAGATTTATGATCAAATAGGGGACTATGACACATCCAATAGTCATAATGCAGAAATAAATACCCAAACTGACGGAGCATTAAGAGAAGCATGAAGGTCAAAGAGGAAAAGGTTATCACTAACTGGCTATCAGGGAAGGCTTCTTAAACAAGCTGACATTCAGGGTGGAATTTATTTTTTTAAATGATATTTCCCCTCTCCCCCAATTACAGGGTAGGTTTTAAAGGACGGTCAGGGATCCAGTGATGGAATCAGTGATGGAAGGCATTCAACATATGTGGAGCAAAGGCATGAAGGGGAGAGAACACAAGTTTGTGTGAGAGATGATAAGAACGGTGTTACATAGTTTGGCTAGAGCAGGAGTTGTTTACTTGGGATACATGGAGAGTTTTCAGAGGGTCCGTGAACTTGCATGGGGAAAAAATTGCACCTATATTTTCACTAAACTTGGTTTCCTTTACAATCCCGTGTGTCTTATTTTATGCATTTTAAGACACTATTCTGAGAAGGGGCCCATGATTCATCAGACTACTTGTCCAAGGGATCCAGGACACACTTAGATGAAGAGCCTCTGACAGAGTGCACGTGCAGGGAAGTACTCGGAGATCCAGCTGGAAATGTAACGGGAGGCCAGATTGTGCCAGCCCTGAATTGTACAGTGTTTGGAAATCACTAGATGGCTTCGAGCAGAAGCAAAACCACCAGATGCAAGCATCCCTAGGATAAATCCTGCTGTGCTGTGAAATGAGCTGGAGGGGGGAGAAGTGCAAGTACACAATCTATTGCAATAGTACAGGAAGTTAGAAGTAAGTTGTGGCGGGGGTAAAATTCTGAGAGACATCAAGGTTTAATGGCTGGCCACTGAGGGGCTGAAATAAGGTGAAGAAGGAAATCATTAGAATTGAGTCAAGGAAGGAAATTGGGGGAGTCTGAATTTCCTAATGTCTCAGAGCTTTGCTTCTCCTTGACACTCCATACCTTATGACTATCACGCAGAGAAAAGTGGGGAACGTTTCCTGGGCACCGAGAGATAGATTTCCAACAAAAGTGCTGTACTTCACATTTGCAAAATGTTTTTTAACTTGTCAAACTGCTTTCATGTTGGATGCACAATTTAACAAAGAAGCAGAGACAACTCTTTCATAAAGGACCATCTGCTCTCCAGCTCGGGAGGGGAGGGGCACGGAGAGGGAAATGGAATGTTTAAGTCATAAAAGGTGAGTTCCTGGGCTCCTTTCTCATCATCCTTGATCAGGTGGCCAGATATGGAGCATTTGTGCTGGAACACCTCCTCATGTCACATCCAGGGAAACTGAGGTTCAGGAAGGGGCATTCATTTAAAGTCACAGTGATTTAAGGCTGACGGTGATTGATAATTGTTATCTCTTTCTGTGCTCATAATAGCTCTGGGAGGGAGGTGCTATTGTTTTTAGTTCTGGCTTCTGGTCAACACAGAACAAGCGCTTCAAATACTTTTAGGAAAGGAATGCTATTTAATCTAGGACCCATGAGCTTGGGTTTTAAAAATATTTTGGGAACTGTATTTTGATAGGATGACTTTTCTTTGCAATCTGATGTATTTTATTTTATACATTTTTAAAAATGCTGTTCCAAGAAGGGGTCAGCGATCTTCATCATAATGTCAAAGGGGTCCATAATTCAAAACAGGTTAATAATTCTTGCTTTAAAGTTGCTGTCATAGCCCCACCTGCCCTTATATTCTTTTCTTCTTTGAACTAAACTTTTCTCTGATTACTTCAACTGATCCTTCATCTAAACAGGTCCCAAGGTCCCAGTGTCTCTGTAGCTCTCCCCTGTATTCAGGGATGCAGCAAGGAGTTTACTGGTGGGTGACTCCAAGGAAACCTGGGAGCATCAGCTGGAGAGTAAAGGGACCATGGGAGACAGAATCCCAAGGCAGATGCGTTAAGTAACCATGAGGTAGCCGTGCCAGCAGCAAAGTACTGAGAAAGAGAAAGAGATGGGGTGAAGGTAGCTGGCATCTCTGCTTCCTGCCGGCCACTCTGACTAGCTCTAAGACCCAGAACAAGGGGACCTCAGTTTCCTCATATAAGAATGAGAGAGCAGAACCAACCTAATGTTCCAAAGCATTCATATAAAGTCTAAAGTCAGCATAATATTATGGGAAGAGCATTGCCCTTGAAAGCAAGAAACTAGGATTTCTGTCTTAGTTCTGATATTTTTTGATGTTGGCCAAATCACAAAAACTGTCAGGCCCTTAGTTTTATCAGTTGGGAAAATGAGAATTATAATGTTTGTATAACTTACGTTAGGTTTATTGCAAGGAAAGCACTATGGAAATGTGAATTATTCACAGATTGAGAGCTAGAAAGGACCTCATGTAGTCCAAATCTTCTATTTTAGAGGGAGAAAACAAGCCAGGGGAGGGACTTGTCAAGATTCCAGTAGGTAATAAATAGAAAAACTGAGATTTGAACCTAGGTTACTCAATCATAAATTTATAGCCTTTGGGCCAAACGCAACCTCAGAGATAACCCATTCCAAAGATTCTTAACCTAGGAGGAGTGAACTTGTTTTTTTAAAAATATTTCAAAAACTATATTTTAATATGATGACTTTTCTTTGTAACTCATGTGTTTTATTTTATGCATTTATCATTATTTTGAGAATGGATCCATAGGCTTCCCCAGCCTGTCAAAGTGATCCAAAATATAAAAAAGCTTATGAATCCTTGCTCTAGTCTGGCCCCTTCATTTTTGTTCGTGACTGACCAATTTGGGATTTTTCCTTCTTCAGGTCATTTGACAGATTAAGAAATTGAGGTAAACAGGGTTAAGTGACTTGCCCAGAGTAGTTAACTCAGGAAGATGAGTCTTCTGACTTCAGGCTCAGCACTGGGCTTCCTAGTAGCCCTCATTTTTACAAAAGAGTAAACTAAGGCTCAGAGAGGTCATTTGCTCCAAAGTCACACAGGTAATAAAAATAACAGTCATGTCCTTGACTGAGCAACCAGGGTACCATGGTAATCAGGGATCCAGAGATTACTTGTCCTACCTATCCAGAGCACCAGCAAGAAAACTCCAGCAACCAAAGAAAAGCCCTTCAAGCAGCCCAAAATATGTTCCACAAAACGTGAAGTTCAGGCTTTGCTCACAGAGAGCTTGCCACCCCACACTGACCCTTATATTAATTCTATTTCAGATGGGTTTGTTTACTCTGATACCTTAGCACACAGAAGACTAAAGAAAGAGATGGCTGATAGGGCCAGCAGTGCTGCAGCGAGCGAAGCGAGAGCCAACAGCTGACACTGAGGAATGAGATGACCCGAGAACCCTCCACAAAGCCAGCAAGTGGGGTCTCGGCACTACCTAACGTTACGGCAGAGGCTATCACTGGGTTATATGCAGCTGATAAGCGATGCTCACAGCCATGGCCTGCGGCCATAGGGACCACAGTCAGCCCTAATGTCAGCCCTCTCGGCCTGGGAAAGCAGAGGAGTGTGTCACACATTTTAGAAAAGAGTTTTTCCTCCCAAGATGGTTAAAATGAAACTGCAAGAAAGCCGGGGCTCAATGGGACACGCTTCAGTTATGTGGAACATTCAATGATAACAGCTCATTCTCTGATGATGGTGGATAAAAGGAGATAAAATACCCTCCACATTATCCAATTGTTGGGGAAAATAGAAACAGCCATTATCACAATTATCCTAATACAGCCATAACCTTGACTCTGTAGAACGCGTTACACCTTATAAAGCACTTTTGCTGGTAGCATCCAAATTATTACCACTTGGTTTGGGGCTATATTATAGGATTTTTCTTTTTCTTTTTTTTTCCCCCACAGTCTTTCTCTTCCTACTTATGCTTCACTATGGCTGACATTCAAATGAAATTCCATTCTCTGAGCAACAACTGGATGATGACGGGGTACCTGGGGAGAATGCTGGGTATACTGTTGTTTAGTCATTTCGGTCACTCCGACTCTTTGTGATCTCATTTGTAGTTTTCTGACTGAGATGCTGGAATGATCTGCCATTCCCTTCTCCAGCTTATTTGACAGATGGGGAAACTGAGGCAGACAGGGTTCAGTGACTTATTCAGGGTCACACAGCTAGTAAATGTCTGAGGCCACATGTAAACTCAAGTCCTCCTGATTCCAGGCCTGGCATCCTATCCCACCACCAAAGTTTCTTAAATTGTGAGTTATGTCCCGAAATGGGGTCTTGTAACTGAATGTGAAGAAGGTGAAATTATGATTTACTATCAGGCACTGTTTGATTTGTATACCTATTTTATATACCTATATACCTAAGGTCAATGTAAGAATTTCTTGGGTGAAAAGGGGTAGGAAAAGTTTAAGGAACCCTGCTCTATACCATCTAGCTGCCCTTGGGCCTACTGAACCTGGTGCAGAGAATCCCTCAAGGAATGGGTAAGGCAATCTACAGACCAATTACCCTCACAGAGGGGGTTAAGTGGGGCAGCAGACCTGACACCAGGAAGTCCTGAGTTCAGATCCTACCCACTCTGTGCCTCAGTTTTCTCATCTGTAAAAAGGGAATAATAATAGATCCTCCCAGGATTGTTGTAAGGTTCAAGGGAGATGTTTGTAAAGTATTTTGCAAATCTTAAAGAGCTACATGAATCTGAATTATTTTTATTTTCATTCACAACATCTGGAGAAAGGAGAGACATTAAGTCATCTAGGTTAATTCCCTCCGTTTACAGATGAAAAGATTGAGAATCAGAGAGGTAAAGGAAGTGGTGAAAAGCACATCAGATCTGGAATGAGAGTACCTGAGTTCACCAGCTCCGTCCTTTCTATTTGTGTCGTCTCGGACAAGTCACTTAGCGTTCCTGTTGTTTCCTTATCCTATGTTGCAACATGGCGCAGCATACCCAGTTCTGTCCTGGAGTGAGGAAGACTTGAGTTTGAAATCAGCATCAGAGGCTTAATGCGACTTCAGTCTGCAGAGCCTGTTTCCTCATCCATGAAACTGGAAAGGGGAGAGCTGATGAACTCAAAGGTCCCTTCCTGGTCCATTGAACATTTATCTGGCACTTTCTGGTTTACTTACACAAATCTTATCTGAACCTTACAACAACCCTGAGAGGTTGGTACTTTTATTATTTCTGTTTTACAAATGAGGAAACTGAGGCAGGGAGTGGGTTGAATGACTTACACACAGCTAGTAAGTGTGTGAGATGAAATTTGAACTTTAAACTCAAAGTCTATGATTTCCTAAATAATCTGTAAGTTCTCTGCCAGCCCCACATTTTTTGACACAGAGGCAACAAATAACATCACCATTAGAGCTCAGCTCCACAGAAAGTTATTTTTTCTGCAATGCTATCCTGTGTGTATTGGAAGGCATTGTAAGCAAGCATTTATTAATACCTGAACGTGTTTTGTTTCATTGATTTATCCATCAACTATTTAAAAATAGCTATCATTTATAACAGGGCAGCTAGGGGTGCCATAGTGCACAGAGCACTGGGTCTGGAGTCAAGACATCTTCATGAGTTCAAATCTGGCCTCAGGTCCTTATTGGTTGCATCATCCTAGGCTGGTCATTTAACCCTTTTGCCTCAGTTTCCTCATGTATAAAATGAACTGGAGAAGGAAATGGCAAACCATTCCAGGATCTCTGCCAAGAAAACCCCAGATGGGTCACCAAGCTTCAGACATGACTGGGGAAAAATCACTTATATCTCACTTTTAGGCTTGCAAAGGGCTTTACATATATTGTCTCATTTGATTTACTGAGTGCCTATACTGTGAGGCACTCTGGTAGGCTCTGGAGAAAATGCAGAAGCGATTCAGACCTTCTCTGATGCTCTACCTCAAGCAGCTATATGTTTTTTTCTCACTCATGACCAAAGCAAACTGGCAGCAAGAAGCAATCTAGTACTTTCCTACCAAATGACCAACGGCTTCCAGTATCTAGAAAGATAATAAGCACAGACCCCCCAAAGTACCATGGAGTTTCCCTTCATGAGATTCAACCACATTTCCTAATTTATCCTCTCAGTGTCCCTGGGACAGAGGAAAGGAGTGCTATAGTCCAAAAAGAGAGGAAGCTTAGAATCATGCTCCCCATTTTACAGACAACATAAATAAAGGACAGAGAGAGATAGGGGGATAGAGCTGGGACTAGAAGCTCCATAACATGGATTTTGATTCATAGCTTCTAGGAATACCACTGATTACCTTCCCTCGTAGGATGAGCAAAATCAAGAATGGGGAAGAGAAAATGCTTCCCTCCCTTCTTCTCCCCCTCCCCAGGGATAACCAGGTAGATAGAAAGCAAGGACCTTAATCACTTATAACAATAACATCCTCACCCCGAGTGAATTCACCACCCCTCTCTCCCCCTTTTCTTTCCTCCCTTCCTTCCTTCCAATCCTTGAAGAATCAGTTCTCCCAAATGGATGAGTCTTGCTCCAGGTCAATAGATCTCACCTAAATTTAGCAAACCAGCTGGTACAGAGACAGAGATGGAACAACACTTGCTCTAAACCATTTTAGCAGATAAATAAAATGACTTCCAAGTAAGTGAGGCCATTTGTCAAGTGACTTTCCTCAATAAAGGCAGAAGCTAGAGCTCTCTTTGGTTGAGCCCTTTTGCTTTACGCCAGTCCAAGGATCCAGAGCCCAGAGAGCCCTGCCTAAATGTCACCCAGCATAGTTTCTGCCTCCTCCCTTTTCACCATTCCCCCCAATTTCTCCCCTTTTGCAAAATGAATTTAATTTTTTGGGGGAAAAGATAATGATAAAATAATATATTGCTCTAAGGATTTGCAAAGCACTTTACATATGCTATCTCATTTGGTCCTTGTAACAAGCCTTGGAGTAAGGAGCTGTTACTACTATTTCCATTTTACAGGTGAGGAAACTGAGGCAGAGATGTTAAATGACTTGCCCAGGATCACACGGCCAGTAAGTGTCTGAAACGAAATTCACACTCACACCTTCCTGACACCAGATCCAGTATTCTAGCCATTGCTCTTCCTTGTGACCAAGTCACCAAGCTCATATGTCACTGTAGAAGTCAGTATCTTTGTCCTTTTAACAAGAACAATGGGAGCTTCTTTAATTTCCCTGGTATCAATTAGACAAAATGACTGAGGCTGACAATTAGTTGTACATGTGGACCCACTATCTGTATCAAAAGCGAGATTTGAACTCCAACCTTTGAGACCCACAATCTCGACTAACTCTCCATTCCCTATTTCCTCTAAGCCCTAATACCCAGGCTAATAATGACGATGCTAACAGTTCACAATTCCATTATTTTTACAAAAATATTTCTTCTCACAACTACACAAACACGTGGGATGACTGTATATTATCCCCATTTTTCAGATGAGGAAACTGAGGATTGGAGAGGTGGAGAAACTTACCCCGTGATCCCTCATATAGAAAACGTTAAAATCAGGAGGACTTCTTCCCACCCCATCCACCCTGCTGCCTCAGAGCTCACCTAGTTAAGGCTCGAGTCAATCTCTCACTAACATTTACTTAGATTGCACAAATTAAATATTAATGCAAGAAGGTGCCATAGATTAAAACTCCAATCACCTGACATGGTCCCTAAGCTGAGAAGATGCTGAGAGCACAGGATTATAATGATGTATCATTAGCTCTTGGAGATCTATTTATTACCCAAGCTACTGGCTCAGTCAATTCCACTGCACTCTCTGTATTTCTGTTAGACAACAGAGGGTCTGGCTGGTTTTTGTGTTGTTTTTGCCTTTGTTTTTGTCTCCCTCTGTATCTATGGTCAGGCCTCTGGTCTCTACACTGGGCTTGAAGTAAGAAAAATATGGTAGGGTTTGAGTCCTGTGTAATAAATGTTCATTGAATAACGTTTGACCAAAATTGCCGCCTATCACCAAGATGTTTGGGCAAATCAGTTCTCCTCTCTGGGACTCACTTTCCTCAGCTGTAAGGTGGAGAGTCAAACTTGCCCTAGCCGGTCACAGGCCTTTTCTTTGGAAGCGTTTTGTCAGCATCCGTGACAGCATTCACAGAAGGAATTCCAGATGAGGCAAGTTCTTCCACCAGCACAGATCTTTAACAGTTCTGCAATTATGTTTAGCATGGCTGCACCTGAATAATCTATAACAAACTGCTTGCCTTCTCAAGGATGGGCGGGAGAGAGAAAGGGAGAGAATCTGGAACTCAAAATTAAAAAAAATGAATGTAAATTTTTCTTGTTTGTATGTAATTGAGAAAAATTAAAAATAAATAACAAATGTTTTAAAAGCCTGTAATTTATAATCTTAAGGAATTGTGTGGATTCACTTAAGTTAAGTGGATCACATAGTAAAAGTCCAGAACCCAGGTCATTTTGGCTCAGAGGAAGGACTCCTATTCAGTGAGAGAAGAAGAACAGAATGAAAGAAGGAAGCCATCTGTAGGATAAGAAAATACAATGGGCATCATCATAGAATCTATTCCCTTTCCTCTCTCATCCAGTAAGGGCAGAGGCCTCCCTTTCTCATCCCCCCTATATAGTCACAGACTCTCCCCCTTCCCTCAGCCCGCCTCCCCCCCCCCCAATTATGCCTCTGAAGTTCATTTCAGCTGGATTTCAGTGTTTGAAATACAGAGTGGGGAGGGAGTGGTGGGATTCACAGTGTGTGATCTAAATTGGGCCCAGCCTCCTCCCCAAGATCCCAGTCTGCTACCCGGCATTTCACCATTATAGTCCCCTGAGGCTATGCAAGTTCTATATTAATATCCAATAAACACGGAAGTGCCTGCCTACTATGTATAGATTTACAGATTTTATGGGAGGATATGGACAAGAAGTGAACAGGATAAGAAGCAATGGATGGAATGAGAACTGTATGAACCTGCACGGTCAGAAGGAGGGCCCATATTAAGGGATAACAGAGAGTCTATGGATTAGCATAAATGCAAAGCACCATGGTAGAGGTTGGGGATATAAAGCAAATTGGAATAGTCCCTGCCTTTGAGGAGTTTGCGTTTTACTGTCCTTGGGTCAGGGGTCTTCCACAATCCAGAGCATTATTAGCTAACTTCTCACAAAGAGCACACAGCATAGTACCTGTACAACCAGGTGTATTTTGGGGATGGGATAGACACAGAACCAGGAAAAGAAAGAGGAATTGGAGGGTGCAAAGGGCACAAAGAAATCATCTCTTTAAAGATAAGGAAACCAGAAAATCAAGGCTCTGAATTAGAATGCGGATGCTTAGGACATGTTTGTCCATCATCCCAGGAAGGCTAAGCACTCAGAGGAGCATACTCAGAGTCAAGAGGAATTGTAGAGGCCCCCAAGTTTAACACCCTCATTTTACAGATGGGGAAACTGAGGTGCATACAAACTAAATGACTTGCCCACAGTCACTGGTGTTTGGGGAGGGATTCATACCTGACTATTGTGCCCTGCCTCCCTCCATCCAGAAGGGCAAGAGAGCCTGAGGGAAGCCCCTCTGCAAAGCTCCTGTAGTGAGACCAGTTGCTTTTTGGAGAATGCAGACACAGAAATAGCCGCTAGACCCAATTTCACCTCCTGCCCCCAAGGGCCTTTTCCCTTCCTCCAGAAGAACCACAGCCAATCCCAGCACCAGCTGGAGAGCCCAGCACTTTCATCTTGCTTGCAGGTTGGGAATTGCTGTCCCATTGTCAGTCTGGCAAGACCATGGCTGCTGAGAGGGCCTCTGGCTGGAGCATCTCTCTGCTTAGAACTCAAATTTAAGCCTCTCCCTCATGTCTCTGCAATATCTTCCTCCTCCTAACACACACATGCACACAATGCATATATAAATATACACAATGCACACACACATGCATGCACACAGCCTTTAATGAGGGAGTGGCTCATAGGTTACCCAGCAGCATCTAATCTGCGGGCATCACTGCCTTTGAAGCTTCCCAGCCTAGAAGACCATTTATCTCCACAATTTGCAGAGAAAGCCTCATAAATCATGTTTGCACACAAAGAAATTACCACTCTGGAAGATCCTTTCAAAGACATCTCACAAAGACACGACAAACCTGCTGGGGGCAGTCAGACTCTCTTCATTACCTGCCTCCCTGTATATCCTCCTATCCAGACCAAACAGACTCAATCCTTTTCCATCCCCAAATCTCCAGAGCAGAACCATGCAGTTAAGAGGTCACGGTTAGATTGTGCTTAGGAAGTGGAGGGGGAAGGTGAGCCATTGAGCCGGGACCCGGGCAGAATCCTTTCACAAGTGGAGAATTGTGATCTAGGAGCTCACCTGGTCCAGGGCACAATCAGGAACAACAATAATCGTTTTAAAAGTACAAAGAACTTCCCATATATTATTTTGTCCTTGTTACATTTCTTGGAAAGGTGTTATTATGATTGCCATTTTATTGATGAGGAAACTAAGATTCATAGGTTTAAAACACTTTACTGAGGGTCCCATGGCTAATAAGTTTTCAAGGCAATATTTGTAGGTAGGTCTTCCTAACTCTTGACTTTTCACTCTATCTGTGATAGATAAATAGCTTCAGATATTGATTACATATTCTGGGGGATAGATGGATAAGTGAGATTTATAAGAAGGTTTACAAAAAGCTGTTCTCCCAACAACCCCATGAGACTGGCGGTACAGATACCATCATTCTTTATGAAAAGGAAACTGAGGCTCAGAAAAATTAAGTCATTTGTCCATGAGCAAATAACTTCCAAGTTATTTAGGATCTGAACCCAGTTCTTTCTCCAAGTCCAGTGTTTGCTTCTCTTTTTCTTTGAATTTAGCAATCATGACCATTCAATATATAAATACTCAATATACAAAGAACAAAAAGTATCTGAAACTATGAACTTCTGTCATTTAATTTTAAAATGTATATTAAATTTAGATAAGTAATAATAGACTGCTTTTCTTGTCTGTGTCTGCCTCTGATCTTTTTTTCTGGGTATTTAAAATGTGTTTCATTAATGCCCTTTTTTTCTTCCCTTTTTTTACATCTTGTTCACTACCCCCAAACTCACTCTTCTAAAATAGATACATCTATATTATAAAGGAATTTATAATGACAAGTAAATATAATCTAATGAAATGAATTGATGCAGTTGGCCATGTCTGAAGAAGCCTCTCTCCAGCAGCACCTCCTGGCCATCATGTCTCTGACAAATAGTGAAAGGTGTATCCTATCATCATCATCCTGAAGGAGGATCCCATTATCATCTTTCTCTTCAGATCTCACATGGACCTTGGTGGTTGGTCAACTAGCATTTATTAAGCCCCTACTCTGTGTCAGGCAGCATGCTTAACAGGGACACCTTGCCCACTCATTTAGTACATTTTAATTTGTAGCCTATTGGTGATTATGTCCCTGCCTCAGGTAAGACCCGGATCTAACACTTCCCATTTATTCATTTAAACCTCTTATTTTTTGGACAAAGCCAAGGAAGGAATTTGTTTTGCTTGATCATGCATATTTGTTACAAGGGTTTTTTGTTTGTTTGTTTTTTGTTTTTGTTTTTTCAGTTAAGAGAGGGAGAAAAATAGACTTGTTAATTTAAAGAAAGAAAGAAAGAAAAACTCCTGAGATTCAGTTTTCTCATTCATAAAATGGAAAAGGATAATAGCTAAGGCACTTAGTTCAGTACCTATTGAAGTGCCCAATAATAGGTGCCCAATTTGTGGAACTAAATTAGAGAAAATAAATGATGGTTAACCTCACAGAAATAGAAGTCCTCGTCCCTATCCTCAGGGAAATCCAGGTCTAATTGGGGAGATGGAACACCCCCACAGGAAATCATGTGAGAGCCATCACAAAGCTACCAGGGAATGAGGGTGAGCTGAGAAATGCAGGCTTTGTGCTGAGGACAGATGGCACAAGAAGGATCCTGCTTCCCATGTGGGAGCCTCCGGCTGTCTACAGTAAGCCTAGACTCCTCTGCCTGTTGCTGGAAATAGGAAGTGGATGCCCTTTTTCTGCCCTGTGATCCATTCATTCTATGGCTTTTTTCCCAGATGGAGAAGAAGATGGGTTTGGTTGGAGGGATTCCCCTGAGTCACCAGTCAGCTTCAGGGAGAAGTTAACTTATTTTCCCTTCTAGTCTCTCAGTTTCCCTTTGTGTAAAATGGGGGAGGAGAGAGGATTGCACAAGAGAGCTTCATGGGTTTCTTTCAACTCTAAAATCCTTCTATTTTGTTTTTCCCCCAAGGAAACTTCATGGAGGCAGAACCATCTGATCAAGCTCAGCTTAAGAGGGAGGAAAAAAGGGAAGGAAGCAAAGCATGTCCAGAATGGTAGTGGATCCATATGCTCTGGACCTCTACCTAGATAACGATATGCTTATGTTAAATAAAGAACAACAACCCCTAAGAGAATCATCGATTTATAAATCCAAAAGGGTTCTAGAGATCCAAACCCCTCCTTTAACACATTAGGAGCTAAGGCTGAGATAAGTCAAGTGACTTGCAAAGTCCCTTAAATTGTAAATGACAGCTCTTTCTACAGCACTAAGCTGCCTTGTGCAACTATTCCTGAATTTTTTTCTGGATTTTTTTCAGCGTTAAGTGACAGTGAGTGTCTCAGGCCAGATTTGAGTTCAGGTACTTCTGACTCCAGGACCGATGCTCTATCCACTGCACCATCTAGTTACCTCCCTGATTTTTTTAAAAGAAATATAAAAATATAAACCAAATCATGTGGAAAATATAACACGGTGATTTTCTTATTAAAATAATACCACTACTCATTTTAGTAGATTTTTTTCAAAGTCCTCTCTCCTTTGAGCATTATAGCAGTACCATGAGTGGGGCAGAGCAGGACTCCGTTCCCACTTACAGAGAGGAAACTAAGGTCCTAAGAGCTTAAGTGTCTTGTCCAAAGTCTTGGTAGTTCGTGGTAGAGCTGAGACTAGGACCCTTATCTCCTGGCCTACAGTTTTTTCCCCTATTGGTCCACTAGTAGAGGGGAAAATAGAGTGCCAGGTCTGAAGTCAGGAAGATGCCTTCCTGAGTTCAAATCCTGCCTCAGACACTCACTAGCTGTGTGGTCCTAGGCAAGTTATGTAACCCTGTCTGCCTCAGTTTCCTCATTTGTCAAATGCCCTGGAAAAGGAAATGGCAAACCACTGTAAGAAAAGCATTTTTGCCAAGAAAACCCCAGAGAGGGTCACAACAACCTGGACACAACATAAACCACTGAACAACCACAATAACAACTTGGTGCAGTACATGCATCGCTTATTTAGGGGTCAGGAAGATCTTGGGTCAGACTCTGCCTCAGGTAATTAGCTGGATGGCCTTGGGGACATTATTTAACCTCTCACAGACTCAATTTCTGCATCTGTAAAATGGGGTAATGAAAAGCACATATCTCACAAGGCTATGGTGAAGATCAAATAAGGCAGCATGTGTAAAGGGCTCAGTGAATGCTAGGTACAATGATTATTTCCACACGTCCTGTGTTGGGATTGGGCTTAAGGTGGAGTCCGTCTGTATAAACTTGGATCTGTAGTTCTTTAATGTCTGACAAAAAGACTCCAATAGATGTACCTTTTACTTAAGTTCTCCTTTGCTATTCCTCTGTGTGTGTGTGTGTGTGAGAGAGAGAGAGAGAGAGAGACAGAGACAGAGAGACAGGGAGACAGACAGAGACAGAGAGAGAGAGTGAAAGAGAGACAGAGATAGAGACACACACAAAAAGTAAGAGACAGAGAAAGAGAGAGTTAGAAACAGAGACAAAGAGAGACAGAGACAGACAGAGACAGACACACACACATTGATTTGGTCCCTGGAATACCTGTTTCTTTTTTCTTTTTCTTTTTCTTTCTTTCTTTCTTTTTTGATTATCAAATGTCTTTTTTTTTTTTAATAGCCTTTTATTTACAGGTTATATATATGGGTAACTTTACAGCATTGACAATTGCCAAACCTCTTGTTCCAATTTTTCCCCTTTTTCTCCCCACTCCCTCCCCCAGATGGCAGGATGACCAGTAGATGTTAAATATATTAAAGTATAAAGTAGATACACAATAAGTATACATGACCAAACCGTTATTTTGCTGTACAAAAAGAATCGGACTCTGAAATTTTGTACAATTAGCTTGTGAAGGAAATCAAAAATGCAGGTGGGCAAAAGTATAGGGATTAGGAATTCATTGCAATGGTTTTTAGTCATCTCCCAGAGTTCTTTCTCTGGGCGTAGCTGGTTCAGTTCATTACTGCTCCATTGGAAATGATTTGGTTCATCTCATTGCTGAGGATGGCCAGGTCCCTCAGAGTTGGTCATCATATAGTATCATTGTTGAAGTAGATAATGATCTCCTGGTTTTGCTCAGTTCACTTAGCATCAGTTCACGTAAGTCTTGCCAATCCTCTCTGTATTCATCCGGCTGGTCATTTCTTACCGAATAATAATATTCCATAATATTCATATACCACAATTTATTCAGCCATTCTTCAATTGATGGTCATCCACTCAGTTTCCAGTTTCTGGCCACTTTAAAGAGGGCTGCCACAAACATTCGTGCACATACAGGTCCCTTTCCCTTCTTTAGTATCTCTTTGGGATAAAAGCCCAGTAGTAACACTGCTGGGTCAAAGGGTATGCACAGTTTGATAACTTTTTGAGCATAGTTCCACATTGTTCTCCAGAATGGCTGGATGGGAATACCTGTTTCTTGAGGGCAGAAACACTAGCTCTTCTTTAATCATGTTTGGACAATAGATCAAAAAGTGGGTGTACTCTGTCAGCGGATGCTTAACAAGAGGTTAAGGTTGGCCCTTGTTTTGCCTGGAAAACTGAAAGCTAATGTACTAATGCTCTTTGTGTAATGCTGGGACTTGAGAAGATCGGGGCCTCTCAGAGCCACCATTTTGTCCCCCAGGGAATAAGGGAGGGAACTCCCAGCTCTAACATTCTGCAAGTCTAAGGTGCTACAACAGACTAACTGTGTCCCGTCTGCCGAGGACAAAGCAGAAGGAAGGCAGACACTGTCACAACAGGCACTGAGGTCAGACATAAAGAGAAGCCCTCCACTGGCGAGGGCTTTAAACCTGGGGACATTTTGCTGAAATGTTATTCATCAGTAACACCCAGGGGACATTGTCGGTGTCACAGACACTCGGGGTAGAGTTAGCTCTTGTCTGAGCAGTGAGTGTTTTAAGGTCAATGGAGAGCTTTTCTTCCAAGAGCTTGGTGAGGCAGCGCTGCCAGAAGTAAGACCCCCATTCTACAGATGCGGAAAGCGAGATTCCAGCCCGCGTCATCTCAGGAAGCGGGTCTCAACCCCCACGCCTCCCTGCAGGGCTCAGGGTGAGGGTCCTTCCCCGGGGGAGGGGGGGTGAGGTTCGTTCCCCTGAGTGGGGGTGCGCTCTGGGCCATGGGCAAGTGAGCCGAAGCCGCTGGAAGGACGCGGCCCTCGTGCCTAACACGTGCGTCCGCGTGGTCACAAGCGGCAATGCAGACAAGCCCACGCCCGCCGAAGGGTCTTCGGCCCGTGTCCGCCACAGGAACCCCTGGGCCGTCATACACTTGTGGGGGCGGCGTCCCTGCTGATGTGGTGAAGGGGCAGAATGAGGGGAGAGAACGGGGAGGCGAGGGAAGGCCGGGAGGGCCCAGCCGCCGCCGCCCACCGCCCCACTAAGCTGGGATCTGCCCTCTTGGGAGGCAAGGGGGCCGCCGGAGGCCGGGCGAGGTCCCGGACGCTCCGGGGCCGCCTCCCCTCCCTCCCTCCGTGCTGGGGCTCACCAGCAGCCCCAGGCTCTCCAGCGGAGCCGGCTGCCCGAGACTTCCGAGCCCAAGTCGGGGAGTGAGTGTCTGGGACAAGGTGATCTGGGAACTGCGCTGGCAAGTGCACACAAAGCCTGAGGGGATAAATGACTGCCCCCCCCTTTCCGAGGGAGGAGCGGGGCGGAGCTCATGCTAAAGATAGTTCACCTTATTGTTATTTATGTCTCTCTGAGCCAGGCAATTACTCCTGAAGCCTGTCTTACTCATCAGCAACTGCCTGGGCTTAATATGCCAGATCAGTGGGAAGGGGAGAAAAGGGGGAGCCGGCGCGTAGTTAGTGGGTGCTGAACATACATGGCAAACTCCGCGAAGCATTTCTTACCGTCCTTCTTCCTTTCCTTCTTGCCCTTCTTTTTTCCTCTCTTTGTCACCTTCCTTTTCTTCCTCCCTTCCTCCCTCTCTTTTTCTATCCCTTCTTTCTTTGTTTTCTCTTGTTCTTCCTTTCCTTCTTTCCTTTCCCTTACTTTGCTCCTTCTTTTTTCCCTCTTTCTTTCCATGTCTCCTTCCCCTTTTTCTTCTTTCCTGTCCCTTACTTTCCTCCTTATTCTTTCTCTCTTTCCATTTCTCCTTACCCTTTTCTTCTTTCTCTTCTCTTACTTTCTTCCTTCTTCCCATCTCCCCTTCCCCTTTTTCTTCTCTCCTTTTCCTTTTCTTTCTTCTTTCCCTCCCTTCTTCCTGATTTTTCTCTCTCCTTTTCCCCTTCTTTCTCTATTTCTCTGCCTCTGTCTGTCTCTCCCTCCCTCTCCCGCTCCTTCCCTCTTCCTTCCTCCCCCTCTCTCTCTCTGCCTCTTTTTATCTCTCTCTGTGTGTGTCTCCCCATACATACACTCTACTTCTGTCTCTCCTCCCTCTCTGTGTCTTCCCCATCCCTCTTTTCCTCTCTCCCTTCCTTATGGTTAAAATTTTATTTGGGGAAGAACAGTTCAACTGAGGCTCTGTTTGCTTTGCCCAATCCCGGTTATGTCTCAATCTCTTGGGGAAGGGGAGGCGAAAAGGAATCCAACACAAGAAGAAAGAGGAAAGGATTAATGACCCTTAGGATTTCAGATGACCTGACCCAACAGCCCACAACTGCAAAAGCTGCTTCATTAACCAAGATAGCTACAGCTCTTTGCCTCCAAACATCTTTTGATCTTTTAGAAGCCCCAGGCATCAAAGGGATTCTAACCAGTTCTATTTACTTTGGAGGAGCTTTGTCCTATTGCCTGAGTAGGACACAGCCACTGGGACCTCCATACTCCCAAGCCTCAGTGCCATTAGTCCACTTCTTAAGGGCCTTCTGGAGACAGCTGCCCGCTATTGCCCAGGATGAATAAATTATTGGAAAAGCAGATGCATTACTAGGAAATTGTTCATAGACTTCCTAGGATTTAGAGCTTGAAGGGAATTTGGAGCTCATATAGTCCAACCCACTCAATTTAGAAATGAGGAAATTGAGCCCCAGATTAAGTAACTTGCTCCAAATCAAACAGATAGAAAATAGCAGGACCAGGATTTGAATGTAGGTACCCTGAGAACATATTGCTATTTCTCATTACCAAATATCAGGGGTGCCTCTTGTAGATATTTGGACAATGGGCTAGATGTTGAAAATACGAAGGAGGAGAAGATCTGGTTCCTACTCTAGATTTATTGTCTACTTAGAAAGATAGAATGCATATATGAAAAAAAAATCCAACAATACAATAGCATAGAGCTGATGAGGTATAAACATAAAATGTTTCATTGAGAAGAAGGCACTTGAGCCAATCCCAGAAGAAAGACCTAGAAAAAAGACTTAGACATACAAAGGAAGTAAGGAAATCAGCGTTAAGTAAAAATCTTAGAATAAACATAATCCTTTGAGCAACAATGAGATTGCTTAGAACATAACTTGGGAAGGGAGGGGGTGCAGGAGATAGTGTGTTGAGCCTGGAGACAGGAAGATTCATTTTCCTGAGTTGAAATCTGGTCTCAGACACTTCTTAGATGTGTGACTCTGAGCAAGTCACTTAACCCTATGTGCCTCAGTTTCCTCATCTGTAAAATAAGCTGGAGAAGGAAATGGCAAACCAGAGCAGTATCTGCAAGTATGAGCAAGGAAACCCCAAATGATATTACAAAGAAGTGGACATGACTAAAAACCAATTAAACAACAACTTGGGCAGGGAAAGATCCCCAAATTCTTTCTCTTATTGGAAGTCTTTCCCAAACTTTCTTAATCCTAGGTTCCACCATCTGTTATTTCTTGTTTCTCTTGTACCAAACTTGTTTTGTTTACATTTATTTGCCTGTTGTTTCTCTCATTACATTGTAAGCTCTTTGAAGACAAGGATAGTGCTCATCATAGTGACTGGCACATAGTAGGCATTAATGAATGTTTATCACCATGCCTGCTATGGTTATTGGTTGTTTGAAAGATAGGCGGGTCAGACTGAGGTAGATTCATTAGCTCTAAAAGGGATCTCAGGGATCATTGTATGGATGAGGAAAGTAAGATCCATGGAGGTCCAGGAATTTATCTAGGAGATCAGAACCTTCTAATTCTAATTCAAGGCTCTTGAATGTGAGCCTAAGGAACTGGGAGCTTTGTTGAATTGTAATGTTAAAGGTCACTTTTAATGGGGTGATCAGTTCCTCCATTTGTCCTATTTCGTATTCTGCCTTAAGGTTATGACCATCCCCTCTTAATGGTTGAGATAAAGGTGTTATAGACATTCCTTAATGTCATTAGAATATCAGTAACCTCCATCTATGAGGCTATCCCCACCTAGGTCTCTCTGCATTACGTCAATGTTCTTGTTATTCCATAAAAGGCTTGTTATCCCGATACTCGGGGCTAGACTCTTTGAGATGATACTCTCCTCTAGCCCTGGGATCCATTGGTCCCAGTATTTCTCTCCATTTAATAAACTATTGAATTGGTCTCTAATCTCTGTCTTGCTCAGTTTCTTTTAACAATACAGAACTATCTTTCTGGAAATTTCAGTACCTGCCTTGGAACTTGTCTAGAAGATCTTGCTCTAGGACTTTCTCCCTTCACTATTCTTTTTTTGAGGGGAGAAGACCTATTTCTCCCTATCTTGCCCTGGCTGGAAGTACAGTGGCCATTCACAAGTCCCAATCCCACTACTGATCAGGAATTATGAGCTCCTCCATTTCTGATGGGGCTTGTCCTGCCTTGGACAACATGGCAGCCCCAGCTCCAAATTTTACCTTAATTTATTATATACCAGCTATTTCCCCTGATAGAATGTAAGGCCTTTGAAAGCCTGAATGAGACTCTTTCATTTTTATCTTTTTATTCCTGTAGCACCTTGGATAGTACCTGGAACATAGTAGATTCTTAATAAATGTTTGTTGATTAATTGATTGATTGTGGTATCTAGTTCTTTTTTCCCTTCTTAGCCCTGTTGCCACATAATTCAAACCACAGGTTGGATTTATTCACAGAGGAAAGAGTTTCTACATTTAAAAGGAATTGGACAAGTCTGGTAATTACAAGTTTCCACAAGAGAAAACTACACAGTCTCAACTCCCTTGTGACTGTGATAAAAAGGAATGGAGTCATTTGGTACTCAAACAGTCCCCATGATGACATAGGTCTGGCTCAACTAATTCTCCTGATTGCTGGTCTGCTGTTGTGGGTTCTGCTCACCTTCCTATGGAATCCCAGAGTTAATTATCTATTTTCCTACAGAGAAAAAGGACTATTAAATTTATAGCATCTTCCATGACCTCCCCCCACATCAATATAGCATCCCATCACTTTCAGGTCCACAAAAATAGAAATAGCACCAAATACAGGCCCAAACCCTGCCTCTTCTACTTATTATATGTGTGACTTTGGACATGTCCTTTCTCACTTCTGCATCAGTTTCCTAATCTGCAAAAAGGAGTTGGTCTAGATGACCTTCACAAGGGGGACTTTAGAGGCCATCCAATCCAAACTCCTAAGGTTCCTTCTAGCCATATGCTCCCTCAATCACAGGAAGTACTGAAGATTTTCAGTAGGAAAAATCCTGTAAAAAGTGGTATTTTTAGGAAGATGAATTTGGAGATCTTTTATCAAAGTCCTGCTCACTGGAAGGTAGAGGTAACCCATAGATTTCTCAAAGCCCAGGCTAGTGCACTATAAGATCCAACAAGTCTTAACCAAGTTGGAAAAGCTTCAATACAGGCTCTATTTATCCATTGATCAAAGATCTGACTGCAATTAGAAGTATCTGTTCCACCAGATGTTAGGGCACTAGGTGATATATTTTTTCTTTTTAGTTACGGAGACTCGTGAATAATAAAAACAATCCCTCACATGTATAAAGCATTTTGAGGTCTATCATAAAGGACTTTAATTACATTATCTTACAACAACACTGTGAGGTAAGTGTTATTCTAATCCTCACTTTGGTATGAGGAAATGGAAGATCAGAGATTGGATGATTTGCCCAGACTCACCCAGGTAGCATGTGTCTGAAGTGGGCTTCTAAACCATTTCTTCCTGGGTCCAAGACCAGCATTTTATCTACTTTGCCACATTAAAAATATGGAGTAGAAATATAAAGTGATGGAGGGAGTGAAGAAACTGATAAGGGGCAGGTAAGTACAATACAGAGAATACTATCCCTGGAGTCAGGAGGACCAGAGTTCAAATATGGTCTTAGACCCTTACTAGCTGGGTGACCCCAGGCAAGTCTCATTACCTCTCCTTTCTGTTCCCCCCAAAAAGGGGGGGGGAGAAGAAAAGAGAGAAACTGATGAAATCACAGATACCAGAACTTTTGAAATAAATAAATAGAGACTAAATGGGAAGAAGTTTAAGGCAAGGAAATCAGTTAAACTGTTGAATTAATTCAGATATAAAGTCATGAAGGCTAAACTGGAAAAGCAGCAGTGGGAATGAAAAGGAAGAGGGATGAAAGCCTCTTTACAGAAATAAAGGTATAAATAATTGGAGGAATGCTAATTACTCATGGATAAGTTGAGTCAATATTATTAAAATGACAATACCTTAATTAAGCTTCCATGTAACCTCTTTGGGGGAAGGAACTGTTTTCCATTTTCCTTTGTATCCCCCAGAACTTAACTCAGTGTCTTACACAGAGTAAGTATAGCCATTTAATAAATGTGTGTTGAATTAATTTGAATTGAATTGAATTGAGATTTGATGAGGGTTTAAAGGAGATAGTCACCAAGTTTAGGATGACTGATAACAGTGACTATTATCACTGACATAGAAAAGTGGAGATGGCTTGAGGGAAAATGATTTTGAATTTGAGTTTCTTTGATGAATCCACTCATTAGTAAAATTAGGGTCACCTGGCAGAGAGCAAGTCCAAAAAGGACCCTCAAGGTCAGGAAAGGGGAACAAGAACTGCAGAATGGAGATGCTGTCTGCTTCAAAAGGAGCATCATCCTGAGCAGCCTATGAGAATATATGAGCACTGGTACCCACAGGGAAGGAGAGGAAAGAAAGTTTCAGACATTTGGAAACTTCATGGTACAAAATGATTAGTATGAAAATGTTTTACGTGATTATACATTTATAACCTATATCAGATTACTTACTATCTCAAAGAAAGGGGAAGGAAAGAAAGAAGGGATAGAATTTGGAGCTTAAAACTTTAAAAAAATTAAAAATAATATTTGGTGGTGAGTCAGAGCCTCCTATCCTCAAAAATATCAGAGGGGCTCTCAAGGGGCTCAAAAATGAATGCCAAGCTTCTTTGATAGCAAGTCTATACCTGCCTTAGGAAAGAACTATGGGGCCTTTGCCCCTCAGGCTGCATCTTTTCCTGCCTTTGAAAAGATAGAAAATTTAGCTGCCTTCTCCAACCAGAGCATTGTCTCTTTCATCTCTACAGATGCATCTCCTCTTTCTTTGGTGGAGCACCAAAAGTGGGGGAGAAGGGAGGGAGGAACAATTGGGAATAACACGAGAGTAACAGAAATGATCAACTAGGGCACAAAAGGAATTGGATACTTAAAACAAAAAGAGTCCCAGATAGGACTCCCAAATATGTTTTATCTGTCTTCTTTCTTCCCTCTCTCTCCTTTCCTTCTTTCCTTCCTTCCTTCTTCTCTTCCTTCCCTCCCTTCCTTTCCTCCCTCCCTTCCTCCCCCTTTCCCTTCCTATCCCTTCCTAGCCTTCCCTCCCCCTTCTTTCCTTCCTATCCCTCCCTCCCTCTTTCCTTCCTTCCTTCCTTCCTTCCTTCCTTCCTTCCTTCCTTCCTTCCTTCCTTCTTTCCTTTCTTCCTTCTTTCCCTGCCTCTTTCCTTCCCTCCTTCTTTTTTCTTAATTTTCTTTTTTGGAAAGAGACGAGATCAATATGAAGGGAATAGGAGAAAACTCAGTTCCCCCCAAAAAAAATCCAATCCAGTTCACTAAAATTCCTTTAAACTTGGACTGACAACATCAGCATCAGGTCAGTGAGTGGTAGTGGTGGTGGGTGAAGAGAATCCTGTAGCCTTATTTAATTGTGAGCTAATTGAATAATAGAGCAGAATGGGCTTGAAAACAAGTCAGAAGCACTCTGCTAAGGACTGAAAAAGCACAGTTTTTCTCAACTTGATGCAAAAGTGGATCTATTACAGGTTTTCTGCCTGCGACGAAGCGTTGGACAGGCTTCTAATGCCTAATGAGCTCATAGCTCAAGCTGTCTCTAACTGGGGAACTCTTGAAGGATTTCAAGGCAAACTTAACAGCATAGTTAGTTCTAGTTGGCTACCTGTCATCACTCAGGCTTCAGAAAGAGAGATACCTTATTAAAACCGTACAGAAGGCATACTTCTCTAGCAGGAACTTGGGAGGTCCTAGTCATTTGAAAGGGCTGAGGACAATGTTGGAACAAATGAAAGGGAGCTCTGGAGAAGATGCTGAGCCATTGCCATGGCCAGGCCTGAGGCTAGGGTAACTGTTACACCAATAAAGCCAGGCTACAGAAGGCTAAGAGTCAGGACACAACCCCAAAATTTTAACAAGTGGCCAATAATTTTTCCTTTGCTCATACTAATGAGTCAGAACAGACTCAAAGAATGGTGGAGCTGGGAGGGACCTTAGAGATCATCTAATTAGTCCAAACCCCTTATTTTATCCACACTGAAGGTCAGAGGGATGATGTGACCTTATGATAATAATAGCTAACAGGACTCAAAACCCCCAATTCTTTTCATTACATCTATGACAAGAATGCCAAGGAGCACCACAGATAATGTCCCAAAGCAGACAATCTCCTTTTTAGCTTTTCATGGAATTTATTTACAGTGGTTTATCTTTCTTAGGATGTATTTCTTGGAGAAATCAAATAGCTTGATGGAGAGAAATGATGGGCTAACAGGATCCCAGGGTAAAAAAAAAAAGAGGGAGATAGTCCACACGTGGAAATTTGGAGGTGATTCTTGACAAGGCTGCCAAAAAAGTCAAGAACAAGATACCTATAGAGTGGTACTACACACTTGAAGGTCCCATCTAGCTCTAAATCCTTTTCTCTAGAGGGGCTTCTTTTGCAATAGTACCTCTTGCCCTACTAAAAGAGAAAGTGCCTCATGAGAGTTAGGAACCTTGAATTTCTTCAAACTCCCTCCCCAATTGCTAGTACCTTCCCTCTAAGATTATCATCCATTTTATGTGGGTGTGTAAAAGATAAACAGATACATACTACCATATACACTATATACATATATACACACTATATATACTATATCTATATCTTGTCTGTACAGTTATTGGCATATTGTCCATCCCATCTCCATTAGAATGTGGACTCATTCTAACAGGGACCCTTAGCAAAGAGCCTGGCCCATATTAAGCACATACTTAATGCATGTTGATTGACTTTTTGATTGAAGAATAGATGGACCCTTAAGAAAGGAATTCAATCACAGTACAGGGCTCTAAAAAGTCCCGGGTGGCAGAAGGGAAACAAGGCAACCAAGCCCCACTGCTTTTTATCTTAAAGCAACTCAACAGCTTAGTCAACACTCATGCACTCAAGCTAGGTATTAATTCATTAATCACTCATTCAGCACCTATTCTGCATGGGACACATTCTTTGCGAAGAAAGATACAAGACATGGTTCTCAGTGAGTTTTCAGTGTGGGAGGGCAGATGACATGTAAATAGAATAAGCTAATGCTGGGTAGGATAACAGTGATGCAGGAGAGGTACAAATTAATATGGGAGTTCCAAGAAAGGAAAGAAAATGTTTCTACTACCACTATTACTGACCTAAAACAAATCATTCCTATTATAAAAAATGCTATCCACTTCCAAAGAGAGAATTGATGAACTCTGAGTGCAAATAAGAGGATACATTTTTAAACTTTATTTTTATTTTGGATATATGTTTTCTTTTGCAACATGGAAATATGTTTTGAATGATTTCACATATATAATTGCTTGCCTTTTCAATGGGTGGAGAAGGGCTGAAGGGAGGAAGAGACTTCTGAATTAAAAAAAAAATTTGAATTAATGTTAATTTTTTTGACTTGTAATTGGAAATGTTTAATGAAATAAAAATTTAAAAAACAAGTCATTTCTCTTCTCTGAGACTCAGTTTCCTCACATGTATAATGAAAAGTTTGGACTAGATACTCTCTAAGGTTCTAATTCTGAATGCTAGGACATATCAAAATGTTTGCTGTAGACTTCAGGCATGAGAGATGTCCCCAAGAGCTGGGAATATGAGGAAGAATATGAGCTTAAGCACCTGCCACTCCAAACAGTCAGAAGGGACAGAGGTAGGGAGGATATGGAAAGCTAGCTGCACTTGGGAGCCTCATGGGGAAAGAAGACCAGTCAACTGATAGGTTAGAGAAATATGTTTAAGTGGAAAGAATGAAGAATTTGGAACTAGGAGAGATCTGGGTAGACATCTTAGCCCTGGTCATCTCTAGCTGTGTGATCATGGAAAATTTGCTTTGAATTTCCTCATCTACACAGTGAAGATATTTGCACTTCCCATCTTGAGGATTATGGGGAAAGCAGTTGCTAAAGCACATTTTGGCAGGACTTTATAAAGCATTATTTAAACGTGAAACATCATCACTATTGTTATTCCATTTCTTCTGGACACTCTGCAAAGATAATGATCTCTCCTCCCCCAAAGAAACTTAAGTGCTGCCTGGCTTACTGTACTGGCCCTAACTGACCATTCCTACAATTGACCAAACAGCTGAAAAGGTCTTGGCTAGTTAGTATATAGCGGTTAGCAATGCATAATTAACCAGCTGTTCAGTCTAAGGAGAGGCCAAGAGTTTAGTGGGTATTACTGATCACTGGGGAATGGCAGTAATGAGGCAACCAAAGCTTGCTGTGTAGAAGAATGACCAGTCCCCTGGCATGGTGGTATCTATTTCCTTTACAATCTGGATCTTTCTGACCTTTCCAGCCTAAACTCCTACCATTGCTCCCTTTTGTGCTTCAGCCAAATTAGTCTATTACCTGTCTTGTGTTTTCCTAATTCTTCAGGCGGCTCTTCTTCACACTGCCAATGACTCCCCATTTCCATCTGTTGAGAATAATATCCACCGCTAAAATGAAACTAAATGCCATCTTTTCTTTAAAGTATTCCTTAATCCCTTCTCTCTCAGTCAGAAATGATCTTCCCTTCATTTCCCACCCTACAAACCTCACTCAAGTCTTATTTGTAGTATTGATACTTGCTGGTATGTTCTATTCCCATACTGGACTATAAGATTCCATAATGGAAGGAATTGTGTTTTATTTAATATTTATATATTTTTCCTATGTTTATTTAACACAGAGCTCTGAATGCTTAATAAATTTATTGTTTGTGGAATTAAGTTGGGGATTACTGGGTTTTATTGGTCATTGTCCCTTGTGCCATATTTGCTGATATCCTGCTGATATCCTATCCTGCAGATACGGTGTCTTAACACACACACACACACACCATTGTAATTTTCTCTTTTTCTTCCTAACAGGATTACCCAAGCTGGGCTCCTTATGACATGTTAGTCATCTTTCTTGTGACTCAGCTTTCTCTTCTGTAACATGAGGGCTATGACAAAAGAAATGGACCCATTCCTGCCTTCCTGGGTCCATCTGTGCACAAGAGTGGTAGTACCTATAAATGTATGTGGGTGTAAGAAAAGATTCTCATCTAACATTTTTGTTTTTCAAAAGGGCACAGTCACCCTGTTCTATCCCAGTTTGTGAAGATGGGATGATGAAAAAGCACAATGAAGGAGTCTATGTAATCACAAAGTATTTGGCATATTATTATCAGTATTTCCTCTTGAGATTTCAATATCTTTCAATAACCTTCTTCTGCAAGGAGTGACAATAATAGGGAAGGGGATTTGAAAAACCTAAAATGGCGTTGTCCCAACATTTCCCAGGCCACTGCTTGAATAGAAAATGAGAAAAGAGGTCTCAGTCACCTAGGCCAGAACAGTTTTCAGAAGTAATACACACCACAACAGTCAGGAATTAGAAAATGTTAGGTACTGTTGGTGCTGGAGGAATAGAAGGTAGCAGAGTTGGATAGCCTTAACTCTAAGGGGTTCCTTTCAAGAACGTGGATTTCAGCACCAGGACAGCTCCTTCCCCGGATCCATAGGCTGTGGAATAGAGGAAGTTCCTTTGGAGAGAAGTTCTTTCTTTCCTAGGGTCTGGGAATTTGCTCTTTTACAAAATATTTTGGTGACTATTTCAATATGTAATGTATTTATTTTATAATCCTCTATGTATTTTGTTTTATGCATTTAAAATATTATTCTGAAAATGGGGTCCACAGTCTGCCAAAAAGATTCTGTGACACAAAAGGATTTATGAACTCCTGCTTTGAAGCAATAGGAGTCAAGTAGAGCAAGCCCTCAGATCAAAAGAAAAGAAAATGCAACAATAAACATATTGTTGGGGTATGTGCGGGTCGCAATTAAGTATACCCCAGTCCAGCAAATGGGCTTCAGACTGTCCATCAAACTCACTAGGCTACTGAAATGCCTTAGAATTGCTTACACATGTCCTGGATGTCATAAAAAATATGATGTCCCAAAGCCATGGTGCTGGTGGTGAGAGGGAAGAAATAGTGTGAAGAACATGAGGACCAAAGTGGTAAAAGTGTTGGCAGATACCATTGCTGAACTACCACTTTTAATGATTTTTGAAAATGATTTTTATGAAGTATAGCCAGTAGAAGAGGTACTTCAGACCTATAAAAATACTGTCCTAATCTGATAAAGAAGAATTGAATCTTTAAATTGGAGAATAATAAGCTCAACTTAAATTTCCAGCAAAATAAGCATTAGATGGATGCTTTACAAGCATCTAGAAAGAGGAGCACTAATAACTATGAATCATCTTGGTTTAATCAAGAACAGCAATGGCAAACCAGCCATCTGTGAGTCGACAAGGTTACTAGTTTGATAGGACAAAGAAATGTTGAAGATACAGTATAATTGGATTTCAGAAAAAAATTTAACAATCTCATACTCTCTTTTTGGGTTTTATTTTTAATTTAGTATATTTTATTTCTTGCAATTACATGTAAAAATATTTTTAACATTTATTTTTAAAATTTTGACTTTCAAATTCTCTCCCTTCCTTCCTCCTCATCTCTCTCATTGAGAAAGCAAGCAATTTGATATGTTATACATGTGTAGTCATCCAAAAATATCTCCATATTAGTCATCTTTCTCACATGTTCTTTATGAAGAAGATGGAAAGGGAAGCTACATCATAGTAAAGTTAGAGTATATAAAGAATGTATTGAATGATAATTCAAAGAGTAGTGATTATTAGGTTAATGTCAGCTTAGAGGAAAAGTCCTATAGAAGAGCATCTCAGAGACTTGTTTTTGGCCCTGTGTTAAGTTTTTTCAGTGACTTCAGTAGAAGTAATGCTTATCCAAATTTCCAATGACACAAAGATGAGAGGGATAGCTGAAAGGTTAGATGATATTAAAGATCCCAAAAGATCTCAACAGGCTAGATAAGTGGACCAAATCTACTCAGATTCAATTTAAGTGGGATAAACAATAAACCCTAGATACAGAGGCAAGCAATCAACCTCACAAATAAAAGGAGAAAACTTGTAACTAGATAGCAATTTACATCAAAAAAAGTTCTAGAAAAGTACTAGAAGATTAACATAAGTCATGATGATGAGATAGCAACTAAAAAGTTATCATGATATCAGGCTGTATAGAGAGAAGCATGACATCTAGAAGGAAGAAGATGATGGTCCTGCTCTACTCAGCCCTGGTTAGATTCCACTGGGAGTATTGAGTTCAATTCTGGATACCACCTTTAAGTAGGTGGTTGAGAAATTGATCTATATTGACATAATAACCATGATCTAAAGAGATAAGCTGAAGAAATTAGAAAAAGGCGGGAGCAAAGATAATACTGGGGAGAAATAATGATGGTTTTCAAGTACAAGAAGGGCTGTAATGGAAAACTAGAAGCAGTGGGTTGAAAATTAAAGATTACAGTTCAATACAAGGAAAAAAGTTCCTAATAATTTGAGCTGTCCCAAAGTAAAGTGAGTTTCCTTATGAGATTGTGGGATAATGATCATTTGCTGGGAATATTAGAAAGGGAATTAGCATATATTTCACCTCTGTGGTCTCTTCTAACATATATTTTTTTTTTCTTTTTCAATTGGACATACAGCTTCATTTTTGAAAGGGAATTGAAGGGAGAAAACTCCCTCTATTCCTCTAATACAGATGTGCAACTATTGACATCCAGAATCACACTCCCAATATGTGTTGGGGGCAGAATATGAAACCTGATCTTCCTGATTCTGAAGTCAGCTCTCCAGCTACACATCATAATCTATCAAAAGTACAAAACAAAACAAAAAACTAACCTAAGATATGCAAAGAAGAGTTAGCACTTTAGAAAATGCTATTCATTTGGCAATTCCTATGGGTAAATGAAAAGCCAGCAACACTATTCAGATTATGTCCAATGACATTTGCAAGCATTATGAAATTTCAATGTAGATATGGGCAGCAAAGCAGTTCTAAGTAGAATGGATGGCTGAAGCTGCCATTTGTTCCTACTGAGCCACCAAATCTTAAGTACTCCTAAGATCCCAAGAAGAAATTTCAATTGAGGTAAAATGGCATTATTTGAGCTGTCAGGGTTGGAGAAGGTAGGACAACATGGGCTAATGAAAAAAAAAACCTGTTGCTCAAAGTTAAGGACCTTGTGTCTTAGTTCTAAATAAATGAATCAGCAGCAGAGCCAGTAAATAGAAAAGGTTCTTAGGGCTGAGAACTGGAAAGTAACACAGATTCATCTGGTTTCAACTAGATTTTGCAAATGAGTAAAACTGAAACAGAGAGAGGTTCATTGACTTGTTTATAGTGACACAAATAGCGATGAATAAAGATGAGTTCTTAACCTTGTTTCTCTGACTCCAAATCCATTGATCTTTCCATTATGTCATATTTGGGTAAGTAGTTGAATCTTTGATGACTCAGTTTCCCCATTTGTAGTAGGAAACTATAGTTATGATCATTCCATGGACATCCCAGGAATAAAATAAGATGGTGTTTTAGAAAGTAAAAAAGAACAATCTCTCTATAAAGGTTTTCTAACATTTTAATTTTTGTTGGAAAAGAAGGCTTTCTCCACTCTTCTTCCTCATTGAATTTTCTGAATGTGGAAGGTCTATTTAAAGATCCACTTGTCCTCTCAGTGATCTTGATGCCCACTCCTACATTGTTCTTTATCAAAGGCAGCGAGAGCCTAAGTAAATATTCTTCATTTTTATTTCACCATTGATTGAAAGGGCCAGCCAACAGGGTCAAGAGGAGGAATTGACTTCCCTACTTATGTGTGGCTGTGCTTATGAGTGAGTATTCTTAATTCCATGATGAGGTCTGGGTTCAGTGGAGAGACAGACTCTAGGGAAACACTCTTTTGGAGAGACTGCAATGGCCATGAGATCTGAAGCTTATCCTCATACCAGAGCTCTTTGGCTCCCACCCGGCTTCCTCTCCTAGCGCCAGTTCTGTCAGGAAAATTAATCACTGTTGTCACTCTATTCTTGTTCTAGCATGTGCCCTGGGAATAAAGTACCCTAATGACATAAAATAGCCAATTTAAAAGACCCCTTCATGAGCAATGCTAGAGCAGTGAGCAAGGAGAGGGGGACCTTGGGAGGGTAGGGAGAAATCCAGGAACCACTTCACTTTGGATGGTTTGGGGCCTATGTATGGTGTAGCGAGAGGATAAAGAACCCAGCTTAAAGTGAGGAAAACTTGGGACCCTGCCATATGGCTGCATTCCAGCCTTCAGTTTGGTATGACAGCTCCCACCAGGAACTCTGGGCTCAGGACAATCTAGGTGCCCCCATTCATGTGATGCATTCCTGCCATCTTTCTGTCATCCAACAGTACCCTCTTCTTCCCCTTCTTCCCACTCAATTACTCCAAGAACAATAGTCAAATCAGCACTACCATTTCTAAAATGAACATGTCATTCAGTGACCCCATGACTCTATCCACCATCCCTGTGACATTCTTCCATGAACACCATTCCCCTATAAGTGTTGTCTTTCTCTATTAGAACCCCTTGAGGACAGGAACTATCTTGCTGTTTGTATTTGAATCCTTAGCATATAGCACCAGCATGCGCCAGGTACATATTAAGTGGTTAATAAAAATTTTTTCATTCATTTCAATCCTGTCTCAGATATTAGCTGAGTAATCCTAGGCAAGTGAATTAACTTCTCTGAATCTATTTCCTCAGCTACAACATTAAATTCAATAAGGACTTATTAGTTCCCTATCATTTGCTAGGCATTGGTGATACAAATATAAAAAAGTCACTGTCCTCAAGAAATTTACTTTCTAATGAGGGCAAGAGTGGGTAGGGAACAACATATTCACATTAAGATAACTATAGATACAAAGCGAAAGGCAGATACTAATAATATCAGTGACCTCAGGGTTTTATGAAAGTCAAACAAGATGATATATATGCAAAACACTTTTAGATTTTTTAAAAAAGGTTTTGCAAAAATGCAATTTTTAGTTATAAGAACTTAAAACTATAGTAAATGTTTGGGAGCACCCTGCATATATGGGAACTACTATTATTAATTATTTGGCACATAATGGAACAGCCCTGGTTTTTGGTGTCAAAGAATCTGAGTGTAACTGACCATTTTTATTTCCTGTGGGGGTCAAGTAATTTAACAAAGTCTCAACTTCATTATTTATAATAGGGATTCTTAACCTTTGGAGTATTATGAAATCCAATGAGACTCTGGAAAAGTCTATGGAGTTTTTTCTCAGAAAAATATTTTTAAATGATTGAAAGAAACATTAAATTTCAATTAGATGTTAGTAAAAGTAGAGATGCATTTTTTCCCATTCAAGTTTCAGGATTCTTTGAGATTCTACCATCATTCCCAAGTTAAGAATCAGAGCTAGAAAATCCCCTCCAATTCTTTACCTATGGTATTATATATGGTTCTACATTGCCTCACAAGCAAGAGGTTATTAAATGGTTATTGGATGAGAACAGATTGTACCCAGCCTTGAAAGTAAGCACAAACCACTGAGCAGCTCACCCTTTCTGTCTTTACTCCTTTTCTGAGAAGTTAGGAGTTATTTTCCCTACTGAGTCAGTCCTGCATCCTATAGCTATAGTCTCTTGACAGGACTGGGACTAAATGTTGAACAGGGCTGTCCCTGATGGGACAGGGTTAGTCAAGTTGGTAAATAAACACGTAACTGTTCACCACAGGCTTTTCCACCTCCTTTGGCTGCCATCTTCTCTTCCTTCTTGTTGAGAGAACAGAATCTGCATCACTGATAAACAGTGAAGACTGTTATACTCCACTTTTGCTCCACTCTTGCTTATACAGATATGGATTATTCATAGATTATCCCCCAATTTCACTCTAGTCTGCCTATCAAAATACACCAACGCCCCCCTCTTCATGCAACCAATACGAGTTAAGAAAATGAAAACCTTAGCCTGTGCCCAGTAGTATAAGCAAGAAAAAACTATGGCCCAAACAAAAAGTGATAATGAATTCCAAAAACAAATAAGATAGTTTTTTATTGTTATCAGTTATTTTGGATTATCTGAAATGGTGCCCTTCTATTACCACAAGAGTCTATTTGCAATTAGCACTGGGCAATGAGCCGGATAATTACTAAACATTCATCCTAGGGTGAGCCCTGAGCAAGACTGTTCAGGAAGCAAAGTTGATCATCTCTTCCCCTTATTAGCCTGCCACCCAATGTCCCATGCTGACCTTTGACTGCTCCAAACTCCTATTATGGAATCTTGATGTATCCTACTTTCCCACTCTTTCCTCCTTTAAACCTCCTAGCCAACAAAAATAACCCATCTTGGTCTGAATTTTCCCTCAAATCCCAGTAGGTGACAGCTGACCAATTTGCTAATCCATGCAGAGGAGCCTCTGAGTGATAATGATCTAATGTGTTATCCATCTCAAATAAAATATCAAAGCACATCTCCAAGGCAGAAGGGTCTTTAGAGATCATTTTGTCTATGGCCTTCATTTGGAGGAAACAGACACAGAGGAGGGAGGTGAACTGTCCAAGATTACAAAAATATCTTTAATGTAAGAGGGGAATTAGAACCCAGATCATTTGGTTTCTGATCTATTAGTCTTTCTATATCCATGCTATCTCATAATAAAAGGAGCCTCTATACAAAGGAACCATTCCGGAGTACAAGTAAAACCAGAGGACAGTGGCAGAGAAAGGACTATTGCCTCAGTGGGTCAGGAATACAGAAAGGAGGTAGGACCATCTCTGAGATAACTGGGAATGCCAACTCTTCCTTCCAGGACTGTTTCGTGATATTGCCTGAAGTCTTTGCTCAGAGAAATGACTCCAAAGGCAGAATAGATACTTGGGAATGAGGGTTCCTGACATCACACCTCATGGACAGTTATGTGTGAGGACTGGCTCTGCTCCAAGGATGAAATCATCTCCCCTGTTGGGAACTTAAGGAAAAAACCATCAGCAGATGCAGATGTAGCATCACAGTGTGCAGAGCTAGCAGGAACCTTACGTGTTGGCTACCCTCCAAATAACTCCAAATAATAATAAAACTACCCTCCAAATAATAATAAAAACAGCTGGTCCTTTAAGATTTACAAAGCACTTTGCACATATTTCTTTGATTCTCACAATAACCCTGAGAAGTTGTTTTTATTACCTCTTCTTAACAGATGAAGAAACCAGGGCTGAAATAGGTTAACAGATTTGTTCAGTCATGAAGCTAGTAAGTATCTGCAATGGGAATTCAGGTTTTTTTGATTGAAAGTCTAGCAGTTTATTTACTATATCAAACTTTCCATGAAGCCCTCTTCTACCAGAGTTCCAAGAGATTTCCCACAAAGCCCCAGTATTCCCAATGCATAGCTGATCATTCAGCCTCTGAAGGTATCTAGGATCCAGGAACATGCTGCCCACCAAGGAGGCATTCTGTTCAGGAGCAATTCTAAATATAAAATTCATCCTTTTACTCAGCTGAAGTCTGCTTCCTTGTAACTTAAATCAACTGTCCTAGTTCTAGTCTAGGGAGCCAAGTCTTTCAAATCCAACCAATGAACATTTATTAAGTGCTTCTTACATTCACAGCATTGTGATAGGTACTGGAAATACCAAGCAAAAAGAAATGCAGCCCCTGACTTCAAGAAGCTTTTTGTTATTGTTGTTCAATCATTTTTTCAGTCATGTCTGACTCATCATGACCCCATTTGGAGCTTTTTTGGGAGTAAAGATACTATAGTGGTGTGCCATGTCTTTTTCCAGCTCATTTGACAGATAAGAAATGGAGGTAAACAGGGTTTTAAGAGGTTTACCCAGAATCACACATCTAGTAAGTGTTTAAGGATTTGAACTGGATTTGAACTCATGAGAATGAGTCTTCCTGATTTCAGGCCCAGTACCCTATCTACTGTACCCCCCACCTATCCTCAAGAAGCTTACACAGATCATCATATACATAATTATAATAGTTAATACATATATAACACTCACTGTGTGCCAGGTATTATGCCTTTTTTTTTTTTTTTTTTTTTTTTTGCTTTTTTTGCTGAGGCAATTGGGGTTAAGCGACTTGCCCAGGGTCACACAGCCATTAAGTGTTAAGTGTCTGAGGTCACATTTGAACTCAGGTTCTCCTGACTTCAGGGCTGGGACTCTATCCACTGCACCACCTAGCTGCCTCAGGCACTATGCTAAGAACTTTATAATCATTATCCCATCAGATCTTTACAACCTTGGGAGGTGGGTTCTATTATTATCCCAATTTTACAGATAAGGAATCTGAAACAAACCTGTGACTTGCCCAAAGTCACAAGGGTCAGTAGTTAAGCATCCAGATTCTTCCCTATCAGAAGTTGTGGGGGTGGGAAAGAGGAGGTCTTCCGAAAGAATTATGGCAGAGAAGTCTGTCACTCTTTGACCAAATTGAAGGTAACTCTCTCAAATCCTACAAAATCCTCAGGCAACAGGGACATAATCTTTCTGATCACTCATACATGAATTCAGATCCTTAATAGGAATTATTGTGACTAGGGCAAGTCCCACAGATACCAAGGGCATGTAAGAGAAAGTATACTGGGCTGAGGAACACTGAGGAAGCCGTGGGAGTTGGGGGCTGGAACTCATCCCAACCAATATGTGGTAGCTTTTGATTGTTACTAATTATTTTTGCACTCTAAGTGCTAAGCTTAGTTGTCTGGAGAGGCTGAAGGTATATAAGGTGGTATCAGCACCTTATAAATTCAGCAGCCTGGAACAAAGCCCAGGTAGCCTTGCCCTAGTTACAACTCTGGTGGAACCATTCCCAGTTTGGCAAAACCCGTCAGAGCAGATGTTCTCTTAGGATAATTTTCTAGCACTATGACATCTTCATGCCAAAGTAAGACACGGGAGCAGGCACATACCTTAGCTATTTATTTCTGCCCTTACCCCTTGTTTAATAAAAAGTTTTTAAGCCTCAAAGGTCTCCACTGATAAGGGATCTTGGTGAATATTAGGGGTACTTCTATTGGATTTAGGGAACAGATTTTACAGCCAGAGACAAGTTGTAGTTGATGGCAATAAGCAAATGATTCCCCTTCATTTTGTGTTCACTTGCCAGACAGTCTCATTCACTTCCATGATTTTACTTATGACTTGCAAGCAGAAGACTCCCAGAAGACTCTTTTCTGAACATCATTTCTGCACTCACTACTACCTTCAGGGTATTTCACCTATTTAAGACATTTATTAAGTGTTACCATGTGCAAGACTGTTGTACAATACAGTCTCTGCCCCCAAGCATCAAAAAATGATATGCATACAGAAAATATAAATGGAAATGAGTGTGATGGAGGTGAGAGAAAAGGAGAGATCCAGACAAACTTCTGTAGGAAAATCCAAAAAACAAAGCCTTTCATTTGGGGAAGGAGGAAGGAGGAAGGAGGACTCGGTTTCATGGAGGAAGCCTAAATTGAACTTTGAAGGACAAGAAGGATTTGGAGCAGGCAACAATAAGAAACATATGTCTTTAGGAAAGGAGATGGCCACCGTCAATGTAGAGGCAGTGGATGGTGGCAAACTGAGTTCATAGATCAGCTAACCATTTGGTTTGGTAGGAAAGCAGAGGGTATGAAGGGAAGTAATGTAAAATAAGACTGGAAAGATAGATCAGTTGGTTGTGAGTAGTAGGAGTATGGAAGGATGATGATGATGATGATGATGACAATAACAATATAGATAGTTCTCACTTTACTTAAATGGACTGTTCTGCAGATCTCTAAATAAAGTTATTTTTATGTAATGCAAATTTGCCCAACACGTGAAAAAGGAAGGCAGAAGGGGTCTGCATACCTATGGAGAAAGGGAGCCAGCACATGGTGCAAGGATAAAAGTAAGAATAGGAAAAAGAACACGGGACTTAGATAATCATGCAGTACCGGAGCATGGAGGGATGGAAGACACCCAGGGCAAGTATGCTTATAAACGGGCAAAGTGGGGCAAAAGCTCCTCTCTAAACGCCTGAGGTCTGAAGCCAAATGCTGATCTGGCAGCGGCAGCAGTGGTGACAGTCTCTCCAAGTTTTCAATCTCATTTCACTCAGAGGGTTTTTATTGGAGGGGCTGGGGGGGAGGGCTGGAGGCCCCAGAGTGCCAAACCGAGAGGCAGGATCAGAGAGAAAGAGTACATAATTCTGCAGAGTTATGCTAAGACAGGTTTTATTTTTATTTTGGGGATTTTTGGAATGTGGATTTCTTTTTACTTAGAGTCAAATTTGCATAATGCAGATTTACAGAAAGCAAGAACTGTCTGTAGTTTGCATTTATTCAGTACTTTGAGGTTTAAAAACACTTCAGATAAATTATATTATCTGATACAATAACTCTGTGAGGTAAAGTCCTATCATTCTTATTTTATATCTGAGTAAACTGGAACTAGGTAGTACAGGGGACAAAGGGCCAGATTTGGAGTCAAAAAACACCTTTTCAACAGTTCAAATCTGCCTCAGACATTTACAAGGTCTGTGAACCTGGGCAAGTCACTTAATCCTATTTGTCTCAGTTTCCTCATCTGTAAAATAAGCTGGAGAAGAAAATGGTAAACCACTCCAGTATCTGCCAAAAAAATCCCAAATGGGGTCAAGAAAAGTGAATGAATGAATAAAGAATGACTGAAAAATAACTAAATAACGACTTGGATCTAGGAGAGGTTAATTAATTTGTCTAATGTCACACAGCTACCGAGTGTCCGAGACAGAATTCAAACTCAGGTCTTCCTGATTCCAACCCCTTTGCTCTATGTTACCTGATGCTGATGGAGGGGTTAGCCTGGCAGGGAATCACAGCATTTAGAGCTATGAGGAATAGTAAAAATCATCCAGCCCTCATAGATTAGGGAAATAAGGCACAGAAAGGCTCGCCTTTAATTGTGCACAATCCCAGTGAGTAAATAGAAAAATTAGGCTTCAGACCCATATTCTTTGTCTCCAAATTCAATGTTCTTTCCTTACTTATCATTATAACCTCTCTATATATACAGTATTCCAGCTAAACTGTTTCTGTTTCCCTTTGCTTCCTTTGCTTCCCACCTCAGGGCTTTTGCCTATCCCCAGAATGTCCTGATTCTTTCCCATTAGCTTCCTGAACTCCCATCTAGTCTTTAAAGGACAACTCAGATTGTCCAGAAAGTCTTTCCCGATTCTCTCCCTCTCTCCATCTCCTCAAGTTGTTAAGAATCTTCCTCCCTTGATTTTTACCAAATATTCTGCTCTGATTTCTTGAACACAAGTATTTGGGCATTAGATATCCATGCTTTCAACTTACTCCCATCCTGTGTATCACGGTGACAGTGAGGAAACCCTGGGTTTTCAGAGTTGGCAAGTGGAACGTTAGCTCTGACTAGAAAGGTTTCAAGTATGGAGCTGATGAAGGATTATATTTCTAGCAATCAACAACAGGCAAAATGAAGTTGGGAGGGCACCAGGTTGGCCACAGGGTGATGAATGTTTTGGCCACACAAACTCCTGAATGACCCAGTCAATCATTTGAGGTTCTGGTCTATAGGAATGACCACAACGATAAAAGTATAAATTCTTAAAGGACTGCATCTGCTTTCATGTCAGTTCTCTACTGCATCAGGAGTTAAATGAGGTCAGGGATCCCATCCTATCTAAACTCCGTATTTCCTCTAGTACCTAGCCAAGTTCTAGGTAAACAATAGGCACTTACTAAATGCCTGTTGAATTGATCCCTTATCTTTAGTGGGTGAAGATTGGAGTTTCTGTAGATAAAAGCTACCTTGTAGAGAGCACAGATCTGGAAATTTTAGCTCGTGGTCCTCTCCTTGCAATCATCTGAGGCTTCATTCTTTACAATAAGAGAAAAGGGTAAGTTCACCAGGAAATATGTAGAGCAGGATTTTCAACCTGGGATCTATAAGTTTGGTGGTGGTTGTTTTTAATATTTTGGTAACTATATCTCAATATAATGTTTCCTTTGTAATACTATGAATTTTATTTTGTTCATTTACAACCATAAAACCATAAAAAAAATTACAAATAACCAAACCTAGAGTCCCAGAACACTATCTAGCACTATTCTCCTGTCCTGAAATCCCACAGAATCATCTATTACAAGAGCCAAAGGAATAATGGTACTGGTCCCACTGCTGAAAACTTACCTGAAGTTAACAGCCTGTTTTCCTTTCCTCCATTGTTCCAAGAGGAAATTCCTGGTTCTGTGGAATATGCCTACTTATGGTCTTAATTACTTGCATGTACAATATCGTGCAATTTGTGCCTAGGGGTTCTTTGAATTGCAGATTAATATTCAACTAGATAGAATGATTTTCAGGAGGAGGCCCTTGGTAATTAAGTTGGTTGGAGAACACTTCAAGCTAACTTTTTTAAAACTATGTACAAGGGTTATAAATTAGAAGCAGAGGAAGGGCTGCTCCATTGCCAGCTCTCTCCAGGAAGGTCAGGGCTTACCCATGTCGGTCTTGTGGCAGAATTCCCCAATTATGTTTCTTGAAGATGAGGGTCCCTAGGGGATAGGCTCTCTAAGGAACTGTGGGACTTGAGTTACTGTGGTAAGGGAAGATGGAGGAAAAGGAAGGGATGGGAGTGAGAAAAATGGGAATATCATAGAGCTTGGCACATAGGGCTTAATGAATTGAATTGCACTGAATTTTGAACTCAGATACTATAATTGTCTCCAATCAGCCCTAAAGACGCAATATTATAAACAAAAATGAGTAAACATTTACAGGTTCATCTAACAGGGAGTAAAGAAAGATGATCTTAAGCTGTCTAGAGGCACCTGGTCACAGCGGATAGAGCACTGATTCAGAAAGACAAGTCCAAATCTAGCCTTAGAGACACTTACTAGTTCTGTGACTCTGGGTAAATCACTTAATCTCTTTTTACTTCAGTTTTGTTCAGTCATTTTTAGTCGTATCCAACTCTTTGTGACCCCATTTGAGATTTTATTTTTAGGCAAAGGCACTTGGTATTTCTTTCTCCAGCTTATTTTACAGATGAAGAAACTGAGGTAACAGGGCGAAGTGACCTGCTCACCTAGTATCAGAGGCCAGATTTGAATTCAGGGAGGTGAGTCTTTCTAATTCCAGGCCCAGCGTTCTATCCATTTTACTATTTACCTGTCCTGTTTAATTCAGTTTGTCCAACTATAAAATGGAGATAACAATATTCCCTACACTGAAGGTTTATTGTGAGAAGCAAATGTGATCTTGGTAAATCACTTGGCACAGTGCCCGACACATAGTAGCTGTTCTTTACATGCTCATTCCCTTCGTCTCCCTTTCTTTTCCCTTCCTCTACCAGATATGAGCCATGCTGCCTTAAGATGCTGGGCTTGTATAACTTGGGGAGGCTTGAAAGGTCACAGGCCCTGAAGCTTGGGATGGGGGAGATGGGGAAGTTATCTCAGGAATCCCCCAGCCAATGTCAAACGGACTCTTCTCTTACTTAATTTGTGTCAATTGATTTCCTATTTTTAATTAATAATTCTAATTATGATGCAGCAAATTTGCCCAGCGGCCACGACCGAATTAATCAGGGCACATTGATCGGGACCGAGGAGTTATCCCACTGTTTCTGACATCATTGATTTCCTGTTGGGAACAAATAAGAAAACACAAGTGGGGTAGGCTGGGCTGTCAGCTTGGCTCCCTGTGCCACTGGACAAGTCCTAGATTAGGCAAGAATGCCAGTATCCTTCCCAGCAAGGACTGGAGGGGGAGCAGCCACCTGGACCATTAGAGGCACTTCCTCCCATCCATCTGTCCATCCATCCATCCGTCCCACCTGAGGCCATGGATTCTGACCTTATTAGCTTCTAAAAGGAGTGCAAAAGAGGCTGCTCCCCAAGAGGAAGACAGTGAGAAAAGGAAAGGCTCTGCCCCACATCCACAAGGCCCAAGAGGTGGATGCTTTTGTCCACGAGTATAAATGGTCTGGGGGATGGATTATAGCTTTAGAGCTGAAAGCCTCTCTTACAGAAGAGAATACTGAGAAGGGTAAAAAGTATCACAAGGGGGATTTGAACACAGGTCCTCTGACTCCAGCCAGACTATCACCTTGGGAGGCTGTGTGCTACTACAGGAAGATTCTGGACTAAAAAAATGTCAAGAAACCTAGTTCAGGCCCTAACTGGTCGCATAATCAAGTTACTTTAATCTCTCTGTATCTGTAAAATGAGAATATTAAAATTTGTGCCACCTAAATCAAAACTCTATAAAAATGTAAGCTATTATTAATACTGATAACGACAATAATAATGTTAATATTGAGATGGCTTTTCTCCTTTGATTCATTATTTAATCATAACAGTTAACATTTATCTCATGCTTTAAGATATATATCATCTCATTTGATTCTTTCAGCAGTCCTGTGAGATGCTATTATTATCCCATTTATAGATGAGGAAATTGAGGCAAACAGAAATTAAGTGACTTGCCCACATAGCCAGGATCGCAGGTGTCTGATGTTGGATTTGAATTCAGGTATTCCTGACTGCCAAGTCTGGTACGACACCCCCTAACTGCCCAGGAAGCAGCAGATGGGCCTAGTTCTCCTTTCCTTTTTTGGAAACCTTCAGGCACAATGGAAATGGGGATTATTATTATGCTATCATTATTAATCCAAAGATGGCTCCCACAGGCATTGTTCTCCCCTTCAACTTGATCTATATAACAGGTGTGCCCAGCTCCCTTTCCCATTTGTAAACTTTAAAGTGCCATCTAAGTGTAGGCTATTATTATTAATATTAATGCTGAGATGACTCCCTCAGGCCTAGTCCTCCCCTGCAACCAACTTGAAGTATGGTAACAGGTGTGCCCATTCTCCTTCCCAAAGCAAAGCTGCCAGCCCCCAGGGTGGTTTCCCCGCGTGGCACGGCGGTTGGTGGCAGGGTGGCAATGGCCCTTCAAAAACCCCATCCCTGTGCGCAGAAGTCAGAGCTGCACATCAGACCTGGCTGCCTTAAGCACCTTTGGGAAAAGGAAAGGGACCTCTTCTGGAGGCTTGGAGAATGGAACCAAATTCACATGGCTAATTTGCTAACCTGCCGGACAAAGGGGATCCAGTTTTTCTCTGAAGTCGAGCTATGAGGGATGATTTTGGCAGACTGACTAACCACGGGTCTTAAGCCTTTTCTGTTTATGCCCTTGGCCCCTTCCGCCTCTATCTATTTATTTATTTAGCACAATCCGCTCTTATCTTTCTTTCCAGTTGCTATTATATTTCTTATTCTCAAATTTTACCAGAGCTCAGTGAGACAGGTAGTGAGACTCCTGCTCTTTCCTCTGTCCCTAAAAGGTCTGGCTACCAGAGGGTGGATCAGAGATTCTCCGGTTCTCATCTCCTTCGGTCATTAACAGGCTTCCCATCAATAGCCCATCTTGCTCCCAAGTAAAACCAAAGCTGGCTGGGGAGCATGAGTCATGCAGCTGATAGTCTACAAGGTCAGGCTATGGAGTTGTTACTTTTTAATACAGTGATTGATCAGCTCATAAACTGAACTAGACAAATCTTGCTTTCCTTTCCCCACCCTCTTCTCCCCTCCTGCCTTTCCCTCTCTCTAGTAAGAGAAGGTAGGTATCAGATTTGTCCTGAAGCCCACAGCAGAAGAGACCAAGGGTTTCAGCTCATGAATATAAATCAGCGAGCAGGCAGGTTCTTTCTCAGTTATCCGAATCCATGCAGAGGATTATCCCCAGCACATTTTTAAAGCCACCTTCCCTCACCGTCAGCTCAAAGTGTACAATCTATTTTATCAATTGAAGACAAACATCATTAGAAAAGTAAATCTGTAGTCTAAAAACCTCAAATAATGAGTTCCAAAGGCAAACAGAAATCGCTTTATGATAACCCACTGTGTGGGGATCATTCATGATACTGTCTTCCCCTCGGTTGGCACAGCCAACTGCATTAAAATATGCATTGTTCATGATTTGCCCTTTTCACTAAGGGACACGCTGTGAAGGGCTCAGCAGAGCTGAGGTGGGAGGTAAAACCCACTCTTCCCACTTATTCTTCAGGTCTGTGGTCACTATTTGAGGGAGGAACTAAACAAATCGAGTGCTGGGCTTGGAGTCAGAAAGACTTGGATTCAAATTCCATCTTGGACACTTGCTATGACCTTGTGTTCTTGTGTAAATCACTAACTCTCTCAGTTCCTCCTGACAGTGCTCTGGGATTTACCTGCTCAGCTATGTATGAATACTTAGTGCTGGTGAGGGCAGTTTCCACACCAGGTGCTCCCCACAATAAGGAGCCCAAGGATCCTTCCTGGTTTTCCAGAGGACTGTTGCTAGGAAAACAAAGAAACGATACAGAACCTATAATCGGATGGGGGAGGGATAAGAAGCATGCAACAATGATGACACCAGAGAGAATGTGAGAAATGCTCCAGCTAAATATTGTCACACACCAGGAGGCAGAGCTCACTTTCAGCTGGAAATACTGCATCAAAGTAAATCACCATTAACGGCATTTTCTTCTTCAGTCATATTAGGTTTCTCCTTGAAGTTTATAGCTTGTTCTCTATCACTCTAGGCAAGAAACCACATTTTCTTGATATGTTAAAGTTAGATGGAAGGAGACTCTCCATGACTCAAGTTACAGAATGGAAGCTCTCTGAGAAGATACTGGGTTTTCTCTTTTAAAATGTAGTTTACAACATTCATATTAGGCTTCTTCTTGAAGTTTATAGCTTGTTCTCTACCACTCTAAGCAAGGAACCACATTTTCTTGCTATGCTAAAATTAGATGGAAGGAGACTCCATGACTCAAGTTACAGAATGGAAGCTCTCTGAGAAGATACTGGGTTTTCTCTTTTACAATGTGGTGTACAACAGTGCTGTCAAACTCAAATAGGAAGCAGACTACTAAGCCTTCCATCAGGATACCTACTAGCTATGTACTGACTTGGATTAAATGTATTATCTATATTTTTAAGTATTTTCGTTTATTTTGCTAAATATTTCCCAATTACATTTTAATCTGGTTGGGCTCCATTCAGAAGTTTTGACTTGTGTGTACAGTTCTGGTTTACAAATTTTTCAGGGGTATGAAGTCATGTGACATCATTAATTCTAACAAATTAGCTAATTTCCCTACAATTAGATTAAATGACCACTAGATGGCAGGCATATGCTTTGGGTAAGAAAACAAGATTATGAGCTCATAGATGGGGGGTGGGGGGCGGTGAGGGAAGGGAGGGCTAGAAGAGGGACCTCAGAGACCTTCTTGCCCAGCCCTTTCATTTTAGGGTCAATGAAATCATGGGTGGGATTTGAACCTGTAGTTTCCAGGAATTGCCCAGTAGGAGAGTTCCTATAGAGCTGGTTCTCTCTCCACTCCCATTCTTACAGGCAGTTTTCCCAGGATCCCCTTTATGCAGTTTCTCCAAGGCTAATATTGCTACTTGTCCTGGGCACAAAAAGGCTAGTTATAGCTTTGGGGGTCAGCCAATGTCATACTTTTCTCACTGGAGCATGCTGAGTCTGGAGAACGGCTTCCAAGCCCTGGAATCTATTGCCCTGCCTCATCACGTTACCGTTTATTTGTGTGACCTCTCCCAAATCAGCCCCAAGCCAGGGTTCTTTCCACCACAGCATAGCCTGGGTTTGCCTTCTGAATTACAACCACCAAGTTTCCAACTGGGAACAAACTACTTTCCATTCTGTTAGGTAGATATTTCTAGTGGACTTTTTTTTTTTGGGGGGGGGGGGTTGACAAAAAGCTGCTGGCAAGGTTTTTCTTGAAATGTAAATATTGTAGCTCCCTCCTGAATAACCTGAAATTTTTACAAACTACCTTTTCTTACAAAGCTTCCAGTTATAATCCATTCTTTGACTAGACCAGAACCTTTTAAGTAACGAATTCAAACCTCCCTTTTTTGGGTGTATGGATTTAAGTGGGTTTCATCACATCACAGCATGAATTCTAAGCCTCCATGGCTCCTGTGTAATTATCTCACCCTCTGTGACCAGGGAGCCAGGTACAAACAGACTTAGGTAACCTGTCCTGAAAGCAGCACAGCTTGGGCTGGGGATGTTCCCTCTATCCTTCCCCCAGGCCTCCAAAGGGATTGATTCTGGTAGGGCTCTCCAGCCACTGGCTGACTCAGGGATGAGCCAAAGCTCCTAATTACAGGGATGCTCAACAGTGGCTTTCTTCCTCCTCTCTCTCTTAAGTGAGAGTTAAGCTGAGAGCACTGCTGGGGCAGCACAGCCAGCTTATATACACGATCAATTAAATCATCATAAGCAGGAGGGGGACTGGAGAAGGGAGGGGGCTCGATCATTAGAACAACAGAACTGTCCTCCTGAGGGGGAGGAGAGGAGCTGCCAGGGACAGAGTAAAAGTGGTTTGTTTTTCCTGAGTGCCTGGACTTCTGTGACAACAAAGAATCAAGGTAAGCTAGACTCTGTTAATATTCTCTATCCCCCAAATAGCCCTTAACATCACTGGCCAAAATTATCTACCCTCCCTTCTCCTGGAAGGCAGAGGCACATAAGCATAAAAAGCTCTGTCTTGGAGATATAGGAACACAGAGTTAGAATTGGAAGGGTCCAGCACCTTATTGAACACAGGGACTTACCCAAAATTACACAAGTAGTAATTGGCAGAGATGCCATTCAAATCTAGGGCCTCTAAATCTAGATATGATGCTTTTTCCAAGGCACCATCCCAAGTTAGGAGACCTGCATGTATGGCCTTGCTCTGCCATTTACTTTATGCCATTTAGTTATGTATTCATGGGCAAGTCACATTAATTCTGTGAACCTAAGTTTTTTCACCCATAAAATGGGAATAATCATCTTTTTTCACAGAGCTGTCAACCAGGACAGTGTTAGGTAAACCTTAATTATTAGGGAAATATTAATTATTATTGAACTCTCCCAACTTAAAGAAAGGAGCTAAGAGATCCTCTTGTCCCACCCAACTTCTACATTTTACATATGGATAAACTAAGGCCAGGAGTGGTTGCCCAAAGTCACATTCACAGCTTCTGTCTTCCTGGAAGTCCTCCTTGCTATGGCACAATGTTATTCTTTTGTCTTCGGGGTTCCCATTGTTCCAAGAGTACAAACAGCAAGGATGTTTGGAAAATTTCACCTGCTTGTATGATTTTCTTTAGGGAGAAAACTGTTTTCTCTCCAGAAAGAGGAACCCCCATAAATGAAAGAGATTTAATGGTGAGTTCCAGAAAAAGATTGTAGAATTATAAGAGCTTTAATTGGGGGTAGGTGACTGGGCTTTTACCCCAGGGCATCAAATTTAAAGGGTATTAACAACACATGTTCCTTAGCTGCTTAGAAACATAGTTTCTACTTCTATGTAACACTTACTTACTAAAAAGGGAAACTATTAAAAGACTAGACTTCCTCCCCACTAGTTGTCACATCCCAAATGAGATTCTCTATAGACAAGTTGTGTCCTTTACTCTTTTTACTCCCCATTACAACAAGGTCATCTTTGAGATGAGAGATGTAGAGCTAAGTCATTCATAGATATTACTGTGCACAGTGTTCTCCTGGTTCTGCTCACTTCACTCAACATCAGTTCATCTAAGTTTTTGCAGGTTTTTCTGAAACCTGCCTGCTCATCATTTCTTAAAGAATGGTAGAATTCCATCACATTCATATCCCACATCTGGTTCAGCCATTCTCCAACTGATGGGCATCCCCCAATTTGCCACCACAAAAAGAGCTGCTATAAATATTTTCACACATGTCAGTCTTTTCCCACTTCTTACGATCTCTTTGGGATACACGTATAGTAGTGATATTATAGCTTAGCCTACATTTCTTGATCTGGATGATCACATGGTTTTCCTAAGGGCAGGTTGCTAGACAATTGTTGGTAGCTCAAATGTATGACCATCTGAGTGGTCACTGTGCTGTTAAGAATCTCAGTCATCTGATTACTCTCAGAAGGAATGGAATAGTCTGTGTCTATAGCCATACCCTCCCCAGTTCTTGTCGTGCAGATCTGCTGTCAACAAGAGGTACCCAGGGGGTCTGAGGTTGTTAGTGTGATATTAGCTATGGGGTGCCCTTGTTAGTGTTTTCTGTCTACCCATCTCTGCATGAATTAGTGAGCACTGATGCCTGCTGATTGCCCCCAAGTGGTCTACATGACTTTTTCTTGGGGATGGGGGAGCTGTGAGGAAGACAATGCCATTCTCTCTGGAGAGACCTCACTCTGCCTGCCTGTGACCATGTCAACGCCCATTCTGGGTATGCAAGGGGACTGGCAAGAAGTCCAGGAGCTGAGAGAGCCAAACAGGTGGTTGCTTTTGGTCACATGTAGATCCTTGGCAAAGACTAAGATTTATACAGAAGAACAAGTATGGATGTGTGGCTATGAAGACAAAGGCCCAGAGGAATAGAGAGAAAAGAAGAGAATGCAAAGGAAAAAGAATGGGCTATATAGGAAGGGATTCCAGAGAAAGAGACCCAGGGAAGGATGGTGATGAAACTAAGGAAGAAAAAAACACAGAAATGATGACATGAAATAGATATAAAAAGACAGATCGAAGGAGGCAGCTAGCCAGTCAGAAAGAAGCATTTCACTCCAGGAAGGAAATCTATTTTAAAAAGTCCTGGGGGGATTTGGTCTTGTCAAGCCAACAGAGTCAGTATGCCAAGGAGATAGAGTGTTTATCCCACCAGTTCTGTGCCAGTGAGAAATCTCTCATTTCCAAACAACATCTGGCCAAAGACAAATGTCATGGATAGAGTTTACCTGACTTTCAGCAAAGTGTTTGTTAAAGTATCTCATTACTGGCAGAAAAGTTGGAGAGTTGAACACTAGATAAGAAAATGGATCAATTAAGAACCAGTTGAATGGCTGGACTCAAAGATTAGTCTTTAATGTTTGGACTGATACCTTTTCTTCCTTCCCCAAGGATCTTGGCTCTTTGTTGCTATTGGACATGTTTGTCAAGATGACACAAAACTGAGAGTAATAACTAACGCTCTAGGTGGGTCAAGTTCTAAAAAGATCTTGATAAGATACAGAAATGTATTGAATTTAGTAAGATGAAATTCAACAGGAAAAAATGTAAAATATTACACATAGGTCCAAAAAGTCAACATGTCCTAAGTACAGGATGTCATCATGAACACTTTGAAGAAGATTTGTGGGATTTAATGGACTGTAAGCTTATTGTTATGATGTGTGGTGGCCAAAAAAGTTAACACAATCTCAGGCTGCATAAAGGAATTACAGGGAAAAAAGGTGATAGTATATCTTTTCCTTGACTCAATATTCAATATGATTACTTCATTCTGTTCTAAGCACCAGAGATTAAAGACACTGGTAAACTGGAGAGCATTTAGAAAGGAGGGCAACCAATATGGTAAAGAGCCCATAGTTACAAATCATAGGAAGATCATTTGAAGAAACTGGACCTGTTTATCCTGAAGAAGGCGTGGGGAAATGATGACTATCTTCAGGTATTTGAAGGGTTATCATGTGAGTAATGGATTAAACTTGTTCTGTTTGGCTTCAGGAGCAAGAGGCAATTAGAGGGGCACAATGGATAGACCGACCACCAGCCCTGGAATCAGGAGGATCTGAGTTCAAATACAGCCTCAGACACTTAATAGCTATATAGACTCTGGCAAATCACTTAATCCCAACAGGAAGGAAGGAAGAAAGGGAGGGAAAGAGAGAGAGAAGGAGGAGAGGGAGATAAAGAGGGGAAGGAGAAAGAAAAAGAGAGAGAGAGAGAGAGAGAGAGAGAGAGAGAGAATAGATTAGATATTAGAAGAGGCAATTAGAGCTATTCAAAAATGCTATGGACTGCTTCAGAGAGAGTGAAGGCACCTCAAGGAAGATCTTCGAGCAGAGTGATCATTTGTTTGAACCTGTCGTGAACATTCCTTTCTAGTATGAGTCAGATTAGGTAGCCCACGAGGTCTGATTCAAATCTGAATTTCTGTGATTCTGTGACAAATAATCATAGGATTAAGGCAGAATATACATGCTCCAGGATGGGTAGTGGGAAGTGAGCAAATTTCCTACTCTCCCACTCCACCATTATATTAATTGACATTTATATACAGCCCTTTAAGGTTTGAAAAGTGTTTTATATAATTCTCAGCCTTGGCAACTACATGAGGACAGACTATAGGCATTATTGTTGCCATTTTACAGATAAGGAAACAGAGACTCAGAGAAATTATGTAACATCACGTCAAAGACTGGATTTGAACCTGTTCTCTTCTGGGTTTAAGTTTAGTACTCTTTTCACTACACACTATATGTTGGAATTCTGACTCTGAATTGTCGCCAGGCTCTCAGACATCTTATCTGACCTTGCCAAACGCAAATCCTAATGTAAATTTCTTTATTTTGCTGAGGTAAGTTTTATTTACTTGGGAGAAAAAATTTCCCTGGCCCCCAAATCAAATCACTCAGAAAGGGAAGGAGACTGAAAGCATCCAGGGAAATAAATACAATCGGCAAGTGTATTTTCATTCCAATAAAACCTGATTCAATAAGCTACTATGAATATTTCATTTGTAAAAGGTTTCTCTTTTCTGGAGATTAATGTTTGTCTCAGTCCAACTTGACTCCCTCTCTTCCTATGATAGGTACCTAGCTGGTTCTTTCCCTGGTGCCCAATTTGGGGTTTTGGCTGAATGAATGGAATAAAGTGGACAATCAACTGAGAGGGGTCAACCCAGCTCCCTGGAACAGACTGCTCCCAACCTGTATCCCAAGGATCCAGTGATGATATCTCCCTGACAATGCTACAGAGGGCAAGCTGATCATGAGAGTTCTATCCCAGATAACCAGAGTACCTGGCACATAAAAGGTGCTTAATAAATGTTTATTGCATGAATGAGTGGAATTACTGTGGTACCTTCTCTTCTATCCTGCTCCTTGTTTGGGGGGTTAGGTCCCTTGCTCACAAACCTGTGTTCATCCCTGTCATTTTCAACCAATTGTTTTTTGTAAGCAGGTTTGGAGTAAAAACTCCATTTGGCATATATTTGTGCATTTCAATTATCCAGGCCTTCAGGAGCCCCATGGCCATCTTTAAAAATCATTCAATTTCTCTGTCTCTTTGCAGTTTTTTCAGCTGTAAAATGAGGGATTATACATTTAGGACCAGAAGGGACATTAAGTTAAATTAGAAATCTAATTCTCTCTTTTTACAATTGTTAAGAATGTTAAGTGACTTGTCCCACCTCTCAAAGTTGGCAGGATTTGAATCCTTGTCTTTCTGAGTCCAAGTTCAACATTCTATCCCAGTAACACAATACCTCTCAAGGAGGATGGCAGATAGAATTTGAGGCCTTTTTGAGGTCTCATAGAATCCAGATTAGGGCTGAAAGAGACTCTAGAAGCCATTTAGGTTCAACTCCTTAATCTTCCAGATGATGAGACTAAAATACAAAGAAATGTCTTGTTCGAGCCCACACAAGTAATAAGTGACAAACCTGGCATTTGAACCCAGATCCTCTGACTCCATGCATAATTAATAGTCTTTCTACTACATCACCTTGCTTTCAATGGCCTGTGATTTATATTTGGAAAGTATTACAAATCCCAGGCTCCAAAGTTTTTTGGAAGTCAGCTATATTTTGCATCACACAGATCAAGTTGACTGCAGTGGAACCATAGATTAACTTATTCTGCCTTCCTCATCCCTGCAGATACCAAGATTTCTTTTGTACTTGAATTCCTCATTTTATTTACTGATGACATGGTCTCAGAAAATGAGTAAGGGAGCCACATGGACTTCAGCTCCATTATAGATGTTCCTCCCGCCAGCATCAACCTGGATAAAAGTCAGTTCTCTTTTCAGCTGTAAGAACATGACAGTATCTACCCTGTGCCCAATCCTTTGCTAGGTGCTTTGGAGAAAACAAAGAATAAGTTATCCCTGCTCTTCACAAACTTGTAATATACTTGTGGACACGAGACATACACACATAAGAGAGTCATGAAAACAATATGGCACAATGGTCCCTGCCAACAGCAAGACCGGAAAGGCTCATAACTTGTTCCAGAAAGGTAGAACAGCAGCATCCAATTTTCAGGTGTTTCACACAAGCTTTTTGAAGGAAGTCCTATAAATCAGGGGGGGTCAAACATTCAGGATAACAGACACATGTAGTCCACAACACTCACAAGTGTAGCCAAAACCAGATTAAAATGTCTTTCAGTCATTTTAGTCACGTTCAATTCTTTGTGACCTCATGTGGGGTTTTCTTGGCAGAGATACTGCAGCAGTTTGCCATTTCCTTCTCTAGCTCATTTTACAGATGAGGAAACTGAGGCAAGCAGGGTGAAGTGATTTGCCCAGAGTCACACAGCTAGTGAGTATCTGGGGCCAGTTCTAAATTCATGAAGATGAATCTTTCTGACTTCAGGTCTGATATTCTGTCTACTGCACTACCTAATTGGCAACTATTTAACAAAAGAAATATATATATATATATATATATATATATATATATATATATATATATATATAAATATAGATAATCTTACATTTTAAAACTATTATACTGCCCAGAGGAATCTTTCCATCTGTTTTAATAACCATCCTCTTCATTTCCTATTTGAATTTGCCACCACTGCTTCAAACTATCCTATAGTCCCTCTGGCATTTGTCTACTCCCACTAATAACACCCAAGCTCCTGCCTCAGTGCTTATTACTGCAATGGTCTTCTAATTAATCTTCCTTCGACTCCCCATCCCACGCCTAATGACTCCAATTCATATTCTGTTCTGTTACCAAATGAATCTTCCTAAAGAATATCTCTGTATTGGGCAATCTGGAGGACTTTTTTGGAACTTCATCAGACTTGGTCAGACTAGAGTGATATGCAGGGCGATATTCTAGAGGAAGACCAATGACATCAGGAGGGTGAAATCATGACTTGCAAATGAATTGGATTTAAGTAAGGCAGGGCTATGTAAAATCACCAGCCTCACTCTTTCCTCCAGAGCCGGCAAGACATAGGTCAAGATGACTGGCAATGGCCCCAGGTGCAGGGGGAGCCTCGACCTTTTTAAGCTAAGATCTTTTGGTCATATTGAGATGCTCACAGTATGGATACTTCTTGGATTGATACAGACCACTTGTCAATCTTCAATTTAGATCCTTAGAGACTTCCCTGGACAACTGAGAAGTTGACTTGTCCAGGGTCACCCAGCTAGTAGGGAGGTATTAGAAGCAAGATTTGGTTCCAGGGCTTGTTAACTCTAAGACCAGACTCCCTGCTCACTACACTGCCTCCCTGCTCAAAAAAGACCTTGGCAATTTGCCATCACCTACAAAGTAAAAGTCAAACTCCTTAGCTCAATTTACAACCCTATCATGATGTGACTGATTGATCTTGTCAAAGGTAAGATCAACCTGGAGATCAGGAATACAGTTAATCAGGCAAGAGTGCAAGCTCACAACATCTTAGACTGAGAGCTGGAAGAAACTTTATTTGGTTACTTAGTTCCACTCTCATTTTACAGAGAAGAAAGTCAAGGCCCAGAGAAGTTATGATGGCCTAAGGACATATAACTATTCAGGGAGAGTATTTGAATCCAGAACCTCTGACTTCAGATTGAGTGTTCTTTCAATTGCAGAGGAATTGGCAAGTACTAGAAGCTAGTAAGGAGAAGGGGATAAGCACCTACTATGTACCAAGAACTTTTCTATAAATATTAATCTCAACAAAACACAAGAGATATGCAATCTTGTAAGACCAAAGACGGTCTAGAGGGATAACCAGATTTCAGGAACACATTAGACATGAAGAATACAGATAAATAAGCTAGTTAAGCAGAACCAGCTAAACCCAGAGAAAGAACACAGAGAAATCAGTATGGACCACAACATAACATTTCCACTTTTTCTGTTATTGTCTGCTTGCATTTTGTTTTTTCTTTCCAGGTTATTTTTACCTTCTTTCTAAATCTGACTTTCTTGTGCAGCAAGATAACTGTATAAATATGTATACCTATATTGCATTTAACACATACTTAAACATATTTAACATGTATGGGACTACCTGTCATCTAGAGAAGGGGGTGAGGGGAAGGAGGGAAAAATTTGCAACAAAAGGTTTTGCAAGGGTCAATGTTGAAAAATTACCCATGCATCTGTTTTGTAAATAAAAAACTATAATAAAAAAACACACAAAAAAATAAGCTAGTTAAGATGGTTCACCATCAATCAGAACCCTAGAGTTGCCTAGAAGCATCTAGAGGAACAGTAGATAGAAGTGTTGGGCTTAGAATCAAGGAAAACTGAGTTTTAATCTAGGCTCAGATACTGACTAGCTATGTGGGCAAATCACTTAACCTTTAAGTTTTGTTGAATTGTTTTTTAGTCATGTCCAACTCTTCATGACCTTATTTTGGCCACCTTTGCCATTCTTGGAAAAGATACTGCGATGGTTTGCCATCCCCATCTCAGGCTCATTTTACAGATGAGAAAACTGAGACAAACAGGGCTAAGTGACTTGCTCAGGATCACACAGTTAGTAAGTGTCTGAGACCAGATTTGAACTGATGAAGATGTCTTCCAAGTCTGATTCTCTGTGCCACCTTAAGCTGACCTTTGTATGGCACATCAGCAGCCAAAACTATGTGACCTTACAAGGAGGCAGCAGAGTACAGTGGACAGAAGACTGGATTTGGAGTCTGAGGATTTGGTTATGAATTCTTGCTCTTCCAAGTTCTACCTTTCAGCTCTAAGTTTGTGTTCTTATGACTATTGGCTTGCAGGGTTCTTTGTCCATTCATTTATTGGACCTAAGTTTTAAATACCTGTTCAAGGTGCTTGAAACTCATATGAGCTGAGAGAAGATAATTCACTTTGCCTTTAAATTCAGTTTATGATTAAGTTATATTGTGTGGACAGATGGAATTTGTAAGTTTTAAAAACAAGCAAGGATTTTTTAAAGACCTTGAAAAAAAAATTGAAGATTTAGAGGAGATTTTCAGTGCTCAGGGTTCTTGATCTTGGATCTATCTATATTGCTGTAATTCAGAAGTGGAAGAAACCTCAGAGATTTTCTAGGGAAGTAGTTCTCAAAGGGTGGGTCCTGTACAACAGCACTCTGGTGGGTTTTAAGTGTCACTAAGTCTATCTTGGCAGACCAAGAGAATATTATTTTGCTAGAATTATAAATGTATGAGTAATAAAATTTATAAATAATTTCATTTAGTAAAATGTTTACTTATATATCATTCATTGAAGGACAAGTTCATTGTTCTCACACAACCTTAAAACATGTTGGACCTTAAGTTTATAAAATGGCTGTCCCAATGGAAGGGAAACTACACTTGTGCAAGTCTCTCAATTTGCCCTATAGTATTATCAACTTAAATCTTCAGTGTTACCTCAATTTTTCATGGAAAAGTCTCCTGTGGTATGAGCAAAAAAAAGACCGAGAACCAGAGACCTATTGAGACTAACGCCTAAGCAAGAATCCCTATGCCAACATGTCTATTCTTGGCATAGGCCACAAAATTAATAAGAAAATCAACATGATGTCTTGGGAAGATTATTAGTCTAAAAGTTAAAAGGCCTTATATTTAGTCCTAGATCTACCAGTAACTGTGTAGACTTAGGGAAGTCATGTATCTCTTCTGAGCCTCAGGTTTCCCAAATAAAGAGATTAGATCAGTCAACAAGCACTTGAGAACTTATGTTGTCAGGAGTTGTGCAAAGGACTGGAAATAGAAATACAAGCAAAAATAATGTCCCTGCCCTCATGGAGCTGACATTCTAATGAAGGAGACAACATAAAAGGAAGCTGAAAAGAGAGTGGCAAGAGAAGGTATATAAGTAGGGAAAGGAGCAGCCTGAAGGAGGAATGAAGGGGTGGTCCTGGTTACTAGCCCTTCTTAAATGGAGGCTCAGGGAGGAGCCATCAAACTGAGGGCCAAGGGGTAGGGAGTACATGTCAGGGCTGAAATGATTTTCTAGGATGAAGTTTTAGAGGCATGATGTATGTACATATCATGATCTGAGTGTAGCAGGTCTGGCTAAAAAGGACCTTAGCTAAGATCCAGCTCCAACACTGCGTTAGAGAGAGAGAGAGACCACTTCAACTTCATTTTAGCTCTTGGTACCTTAACTGAGAAGAACTGAGACCTGTGTCTCGTTCATAGGTTTTAGACTAATTGAAAAAATTAAAACTCTTTGAAAGCTATTTAATAAGATGAAATTAAAAGAGGTCTGTCCTATGTGGCTGAGGGACTTGGTATGACTTCTGGAGTCTGTAGAAAAGCATCGAGTTAACTAGAAAGGAGGAATTCCACAATTGGCAGGAGTGTGAGTTTTTAACTGAAGACCAAAGTCTTGACCAGGTTTATTCTCAGACCCTTAACCTTCTTGATGGAAAAGGACCTTCTAGCCTCACAGGGTCCAGAAGATGTGGGCCTCCTTTCTTCCCATTGATGTCTTAGCATCATATTCCTGAGAGAGAAGCCATTCCCATCTTCTTATCAGATGGTATCCTGGGATCAGACGCGGCAATGTCTGCTTTGAAAGCCAAAGATGGATGGACGTGGATTCACCATTTTTAAGGGGAATTTCTTAGCATCCCATGGAAGGAAGGGAAGGACTTCCAGTAACCAGAACCTGTGAGTCAGCCCTTTGCCACAAGTTCTTCTGTACATTTATGGGACAGCATGTCTCAGGCTTTTAGGAGGATTTCTTATATCAACAATACTTATTGTACAACTTTATTAAAGGCCGCTCTCTGAAAGCTTTGTAAGGCTGACTGTCTAAATTAATTCTCAACTGATAATCTTGAGGGAGGAAAAGCCCATGAGGGTCTGGTCAGATCACGTATTAGAGAGTCACCTGTGGTCCCTAAACCCCGAAGGAAAGATGTAGCTAACCAAGAGCTTGGGAATTAGCTCACCAGTGGCAGTGCAGCTTGGGATAAGGATCCGCAGAGCTTACATGGGCTACAGTTATATAATTATATATAGTAATTGTGCCTGTGTGTGTGTGTGTGTGTGTGTGTGTGTGTGTGTGACAGGCATCTTAGAGATGAATGCAGTCAGTTTTCTCATCTAATGTCTCCAGGGCAGGTGCCATGGAAGGGGAGGTGAGGGCGGTTTGTTCCCCATCTGGGAACAGCTCTAAGGGACAGAATGCTTAGAAGTCGCCAAGCTGGCTCGACACCGGGATCTGGCTCTGGGCAGCGCCAGGGTGCAGCCGCTAAGGATCTCCGAAGGTGAAGCTTCAGGGTGACCTAGTTTAGAGGGGTCCCACTGGGGGCTGATGGATTTCACCATGTGCCTTGGCCACATGCAGACTCAGTTAAAAGGCAAATTAATGGGTGTGAGGTCAGGTGTGAGGAAGCCAGCCAAGAGGCTATGTTGGGAAACACAAGTCAGTATTTGTTGGGTTTTGTGAGGCACTTTATGCGTTAGTCCAGGCTGGTCTGGCATTGAACAGCTGATGCTTTCCAAAGATTTGCAGCCTTCCTCTGGAAAAGGCTCCTCTGTGTGGGCCAATTGCAGGGTCCACACAAATCTAAGTGGGTTCTGTGTGTGGGTGGATGGCGGGGAGAGAAGCTGATGGACAGTATGACTTACACACCCTGAAGCAGGTGAAAAACAGCACCAGAACACCTATTGTTCACCCAGTTCATTTCCTCATCTTGGTCTAGAACCAAGTCCTAGAATCTATTGATTCTATAACTGTGGTCATGAGTAAAACAGACACTGGTGGCAAGATACCTGGAGTTAGAACCTGGGGAAAACACAGAGTTGGGACCGAGGCCCTCAAGCAAAGGGTTGATGATGAATGGTCCAGGAGGGACGGGGTGGGAGACTAGAACTGGCATCGGGACCAGGGGAAGGAGGAGACTGGAAACACATATGAAACAGAGGCTGAGGCCATAGGTAGAACAAAGATGGTTGGGCCAAAGTAGAGTAGGGGCTATACTGTGTGACAATAACTGATAATTATATGGAGCTTTAAAGTTTGCAAAATGTTTTATATTTAAATGATCTCACCTGAGTTTCACAGTAACTTTATCATATAGGTACTACAGGTTTTATGATCACCATTTAACAGATGAAACTGGTGATCAGAGAAATTAACTGACTTCCCATGGCCCCAGAAGCAAGCAAGAGAGGAATCCGGGTTTTGCTGACATTAAGGTCAGCAATCCATCAGTTCATCAATCATAATGCATGACTATCTCTAAGGAGGCAATAAGGTCCAAGTTCATCTTTGAACCCCATAGTCAGTAGGGTGTCACCTCATCAATAAGTGGCACTTATTGATGGCAGTTGAATAAAAAGACAAAAACCACAGACAAACGAGGAAACCAGAATTCAACGTAAATTCCTTTTTTCTTTCAGAAGCTCATCTGCAAGGGAAAAAAAAATCTTCCTCCATTTTTTTTTTTTTGCATTAAAGAAAGATGATCAATGCTAGGCCCAAAGGCCCAGAGCCTCAAAGAAACCACAGAGAAGGAAATTAAAATCAGGCTGCTAAGTGGACCAGGCCCAAGTAACAGGCTCAGAATCCAAAGGTGGATTTCTTTCCTATTTTTCCACTCCCTCCCTCACCTCCTGGGCTATGATTCTGTGGGATTTGATGGGTGATTCTGAATGATTTATCACCAGCAAGAAGTTAAAAAGGCATAGGAGTAAGAAGAAAGGACAATCCGGCTATGGTCAGCATGCGGGGAAAATTGAAGTCTTGGAACATTCTGCAGGTCACAAATCAACAAGCATTTTTTAAAAAGCACCTACTGTGTTTCAGGTACTGCGCCAAGAACTAAAGACACAAGGAAGGGCAAAACAGCCCCTGTCCATATGTAGTTCACGTTCATAAGACTTTAGACCCAGATTCTATTCCAAAGTATGTCTCACCTTACAAGGGTGTTGGCTCATATAATTTGTCACTGTTTCCTCTGGTTCTTCTGGGGCTCCCTACTTCTAATCCAGTAAATTTATACCACTACTTTCCTAAGCTGGTTCCGCCTTCCTTATCCAACCTTTCTTCCCATCACCCTTCTCCTCAGTCTCTAGCCCAGGCCAGTAACATTCTGCCCACTTTGAGTCTTCCCTGCCATATTTTCCAGGTCATGGCCTTTCATAAGATCACAGCAAAATGACAGGGTTGGTCTAGGTAATAAAAATATTTAACATTTCTATTGCACTTTTTGAGGTTTACAAAGCACTTTCTTCACATCCATTATCTTTTTAATCTATGACCCAGAGAAGTAGATATCAGTATTATTATCATTTTGTAGGTTAGAAAGCCAAGGCTCCCAGACTCTTTCCCAGAAGCACACCTGAAGGAACAACAGAAGATGGATTTTGAAACCAGCATCTCTTGACCCCAAGTCCAATGTTCCTTCCTTTCCATCATACTAATGACTTCTCATTATCTCTAAATCTATGGAATCTACCACAGCCCATAAAGATCACACCCTTCTCTGGTTATATCCTATTCCATTCTTTACCTGCTGTATAGATTACTTTTGCCTCTGCAACTGGATTACAAGTTCCTTGAGGGCAAAAATATTGTCTTATACTTCTCCAGGAATCTTCTCCTTCAAGAGGGCTGGGCTCCTAATTGATGTTTAATAAGTATTTGCGACTGACTGAGGTGGGAGAAAGATCTGATCCCTTCCATCAGGCTGATCCAAGAATTGAAAAGTTTAAATTGCCTGAGTGTTGGACACCGAGTTTGGATCGGTGCCTTTCTTTGCTTGGCTGAAATGGGACCTCAGGGCCACAGCAAACAAACAGAAAGCATATCCTGCCTCCTTCTGACCCATGACTAGCTGGATTTGGCAAGGAGGGAATGTCATCCCTGGCCCTTGCCTAGAACTCAATCTCCTGCCTATGTTGCTAATGGTCTGTGAGGTGGAAGCATCTGCAAGAGGTGATTTTATGCCGAACCCAGGATCACCGCCTACCATGAAGCTAGCCCCATCACTGTATAATAGAGGCGAACGTGAGCCAGGATTGCCCAGAAAGAACGTTAACTAAATGAAGATGGCACTTCAATGACTGTGGAGTTTGTATAAGGGCCAAATTGAAATCTCTCTTCTAGCTTTGAGATGTAAAATTGGGCAAGTGCCCAGAAAAAGGGATGGGGTGGGGGGAACCAAATAGAAGCATGGGCTCCACATACACACACACACACACACACACACACACACACACACATCAGTTCTACAAGCATGGCACTGAAATTGTCCCTGAGGGCTCATGAATCCAGGGACATAGCCCGGCTTATTTTAAGTTTGCACAGTTGGGTTATTTTCAGTGACTCGCCTGCTGGGTGCCTGTGATCAATCCTCAATAGCATTAGAAGAAAAGACTCCTTAGAGAGGGCACAGGAAAGTTCTCCTGGCACAGGACCCCAGTGAAGAGAGACAAGGACTCAGGATAAATCTGCTTTGGAGCAGCAGTAAGAAGGTTAACGAGGGTTAGGGGCTCCAAGCATGATTCCCTCTTAAATCTTCATACTTTCCCTTGTGTTTGCCCTTCCATGCAAGATTTTCCTTTCAGATGCCTTACTTCACTCCTAACCTGAGATTCAGGATCCCCACACAGATCAGCATGGATTTGATCTTATAATAACCACCACTCACACTTCTGTAGGGCTTGAAAGTTTACGTGGCTCTCTGCTTCTAACACCCTATGGAATGTGGTACCATGGATAAAGGGAAGATTTGAAGTCAGTGGACTTGGGTTCAAATCGTGGGTCAGCTACTTCCTACCGAGGTGACCTTAATTTCTACGGACCTCAATTTCCTCATCTATAAAAAATGAAGTTCCCTTCCCTCATGGAGCTTATATTCTTTTGAAAGAATGCAACATGTATAGATAAAAGTACCTACAAAAACTTATACAAAGTAAATAATGAGGCATATTTTACACGAAAGACATTAGGAGGATGGAAAGATTATATGTCTCAAGCATTGATTCTTTTTTGGGGGAGAGAAGAGGCAATCAGAGTTAAGTAACTTGCCCAAGGTCACATACTAATAAGCCTCAAATGTCTGAGAGTGGATTTGAACTCAGATCCTCCTGACTCCAAGACCAGTGCTCTGACTACTGTGTCATTAATTCTTTTTTTATTTTTTTTAATTTAATAGCCTTTTATTTACAGGTTATATGCATGGGTAACTTTACAGCATTAACAATTGCCAAACCTCTTGTTCCAATTTTTCACTTTTTATCCCCCCCACCCCCTCCCCCAGATGGCAGGATGACCAGTAGATGTTAAATATATTAAAATATAAATTAGATTGTGTCATTAATTCTTTAGGCAATTTGATGAGTTCTGTGAACTTCTTCTGAGGCTACTGTTTTTAAGTAAACAAAAAACTAATTATATTGATATAGTCATCAATTTAAAAAGTTTATAGATGTCCAAGTAGAGCTCTACTGTATTGGGGTTACAAAAGTCATATAATCCAAATATGTTATTTTATAAATGAGGAAACCGAGGTCCATAGGGATCATGTGATTCATCTAATGTCATGTAGGTGAACCCATGATCTGAACCCAAGTCATCTGACTTCAAATTCTGCCTCTTTCCACTGAAGTCCATTTCATAGTGTTGTTAGGAATCCACTATTGGTGTGTGTGGAGACCTTGAGGACTCTGGTTGGGGAGGAGGGGAGAAGTCAGAGAGGAGCCTGCTGAGGAGGAAGAGCATAGGCTTTTGGAAGCTCAAAGGGGAGTCTTGTTGGGATCCCCTGAAGAAGGTCCCTTTCTCACTGCTGTGAGTCACCCAGCTAATCTTATATTGCAAATGAAAATGTGAGATCAGATGCCAGCTTGGCAATTTAATACCTGTATTATTTGGACAAGCTAGCTAACCTGCCCGGGTCTCAGTTCTCTTCTCTGTAAAACAAAGAAGTGAAAATAAATGATCTCTGAAGTCCCTTCCACGGGAAATAATTGAGGTCAGATTTAAACTGGGTCTTCATGATTCTAAGTCTGGTGCTCCATTCAAAATACTACACTGCCTCAAAATCAAGAGTGAACCCTTGCTTTCCATTTCCCCTATCCCAAAACTGTCCTGTTCAAAAAGCATCTCCCCCACCCCACTCCCTGTGTTTTCCCTCTGAAATAACCCCACTTGATATGGATTTGTATCAGCCTCTAACTGTGGGCTCACTAAAATCTTTTCTGACTTTTCTCCAAATCTCTCCCTGCTGTGCTACCTTTAAGTCTTGAAAGTCAATTGCTTCATCATCCTTGATTTCTATTCCATTAATTGAACATTTATTAAATGCCTATGGTATACAAGGCATTGAGCTGTAAGTACTCTTGCACTAAGACCAGCACCCCTCTCCTCAGTAATACTGCTATTTTTATTTATTTATTTATTTATTTTTGCCACAAATAAGCCCATGTGGATTGAGAGAGCACAGGACTCAGTATTCTGAGATCTTGGTTCTGGTTCTGGTTCTGGTCAACCATGTGACCTTCAAAAGATTACTTCACCTTTTTGTGCCTCAGTTTCCTTAATAAAAGGGGTATGAGTCACGACATGCCAACTACACAAAGATGATGCAGGGATCAAATGAGAGAATTGATAAGAAAAATGTTTCAATAAAGTCCAAAGTGCTAGATATTCTCAAAAAGTTGCTTCTAATCTTTTCTTTGCCCTTCAATGGACCTGAATCATACTCTTTACATTCATTAGAGGTGACCTTGGGCTCTTGAAGTCAATGCCAATCGAGTGTAAGCTCTGGAAGGTGCTGTTCTTGCTCCTCCACTGTGTATCTTTCATCTAAGGACCAGCTTGGGTACAGAGAGGCTCTATATGGGGGGCAGCTACCAGAGAAGTGTTTTTGGTCTCAGTAACTCATGAAAACTGTCTAGACAAAAGTATATAAAGGTTTCAATATGTATCAGAAGAAGGATTATCCCCATCGATAAATTAATGGATTCTTGAAGTGCTTAATGAAGAAATGTCTTATGTGGAAACTCAATAACTATTTGGTGAATTATTTTTGGTGATACAGATTTTACCTCTGAGAAGCAGCAGAACATAGTGGACAGAAAGCCAGTCTTGTGCCAGAGAAACTAGGTTTAACATCCAGCTCTTAAATATGTTTTCTGTATGACTCCAGGCAAGTGAGTCAACTTCTCAGGGCTCTAGATCACTAAGATTAGAAGCTGTAGAAAAGGCACAGACCTGCCTTGCTAGAGAGGGCTCCTAGTACCATTAGAATCTCAGTCCTGACCCTACATATTGTTTCTCCTAATAGAATGTCAACTTTTGTGAGCAAGGTATCCATCAGTTTTGTCTCTATATATCTAGCATAGTGTGGGCTACACAGTGGGAACTTCATAAACACTGGCTGATGAACTGCATGAATATGCAAATAAACCTCCCTTTCTTCCACTCCTATTCTTCTTTCCCTTTGTCCCATGATCACGTAGCCAGGAGAAAGCTAGGGAACAAGCATTGCTGTAGCTGATCTCCTTGTCAGGGTCTCCAAAGAAATAGAGGAACATCAAACAACTCTCATGGTATCACACAGTATCACATTAAGTCCAGATCTCCCTTGGCTCCAAGAGCTTCCTCTTTTTGGATCATTTCTCCCAACTTTAATTCTCTCCGGTTTTCAAGTGTCTAATTAAATTATTTCCTTCCCCCCTTTTCATTTTAGCTGTAATTTTCACTTCTGTAGACTTCTTCCTGTTTATAGGGCTTTATTCTTTAATCAAATATTCTTCACTATCTCTCGAGCCTCAGCTACTTCCAGTGTAGAGCCAGCAAAATTCCCCTCTCTGTTCCTGAAATGTATAGTCCTCTCCACCATTCATGTTATCTCATTGCTAACTGAGGTCATAATTCTGCCAATGATCATAGAAATTCTCAGCAATCCATTGCTTTTAACCAGTAGAGTTCTCCATCTCTGGTTATCCAAGATTTTGCTTCCCTCTTTTGGCTCCCATCTCTTTTCTCTTTCTCCTGTTTCTCTTTGCTCTTTCTCTGTTTCTCTTCTTTTTCTTTTTCTCTTTGTGCCTCTCTTTGTGTCTCTCTTTCTCTCTCTCTGTCTCTCTCTTTCTTTCTCTCTCTCTCTCTCTCTTTCTCTCTCTCTTACACACACACACACACACACACTTTTGTCACTGCAATATCTGAGAAGCGAGGTTCCAGGAAAAATGACCACCTAACCCCAGACCTCCAGCTCTCACCATGGAGGCCACCTCTCCTGCACAGCCACTCAAGGACTAAAGCAGGCAACATTCATTACTACTAATGAGCATTACATGCCTAATTAAGTCCCTGAGCTCTGTCTGAGCAATCTGACCCAGAGCCTGATCTCCATTCAGGGAAAAATATACCGAACAGCTACTGGTCCCTTATGCCAGGCCCCGAATGGCAGTGGCTGTGTCTGTGTGACTGCCTGTTTGCAGACATACCTGGCAGGTCCTGTCCAAAACACTCACCCCACTGGAATCTTTGGCTTTCCCTGAAGATGAACAAGCCTCTGCTAATCAGAAGCCAGGTCTGCCGCTGCTCCTGTGGCATTCTCTCTCTGATGTGGGGGACTCATCCAAGTCAGGTTTTCAAAATATGGGCCCCTCCTAGGCATCTTGCAGTGGGTTTGTAGCGTCTGATGTTAATCACAGGTGTAGGTAATTTTACATTTACATCGCGACTAATAAGCCCATTGCAGGAAGTAATATTTTTAAAAAAATATTTATTGAGTACATGATATTCACCAAGCATGCTGAAATTTTCATTGGTTTTAAATGGTCCTTAATGTTCCGGGGAATAGGGCTGATTCATTTATAGAAAGGCCTTTTAGCAAAAAGCTCATTTCCTCATATGAGCCATCATGTGTAGGATACAACGCTGCCATTTTGGGACCAGAAAAACAGTCAAAGGATGGGGAAAAACTCCTACTCCACCTCATGAAGTTCGCACCCAAGTAAGAACATGACTCATTTGAGCTTAGCAGTCTTCCCATACAGAGAGGTAGCTGCCTGTTCAATCTTGTACCCATTACTATTCAACAGTAGTGCTCCATTTGCCCAGCTTGTTCCCCCACACTTATTTCTGACTCCCACACTTTGATCATCTCTTTCCCCTTGTTTCTAATGCCCCACCTCACTTCTTTGCCTAAATAAATCCTGTCGCAATTTCAGGGTCTATCTTGAGTCCCACTTTTTCCATGAGACTTTTCCCAATCACTCTTGTAGGGTCCGGAGGGAGAGTTAGCTGAAGCCCAACTCTCGAGTAAAGCTGCTGCAGACATACTTATCTCTAGGAACAGTCCAAGTTTATTTCTTAAAATGACACTTTGGTAATGACATTTCACAGTCTGTTAACCTAATGGGCAGGAAGAACATCAGCAGCCGCCACGCTGCTGGTCTCTCTCTGGTGGATTCCAGGATGTCGAGGAGACTTTCATTAGCACACAGTTTCAGTTCATCCTTTAAGACCCAGATCAACTCTCATCTTTCCCATGAAGATTTCCCTGATTATCATACCCTATAGTTTCTCCCCTTCAGAGAACTCCTGCAGCATCTGTTATTTGCAACACACAATCTCACCTTTGATTATGTTGCCCTTTAGATGTTCTATAATAATTATAAAAGTTAGCAATTATGTAGTGTTTTAAGGTTTGCAAAACTACATAATTGCTAACTTTTAAAACTTTACAGATATCTCATTTGATCCTCAAGACGACCTTGAGAAGTAGAAGCTAATATGATCCATTTTATAGATGAGGAACCAAGGCAGACAGAGATGAAATGACTTGCCCCAAATCACACAGTTAGTAAGTGTTTGAAGCCAAATTTGAACTCAGGTCTTCTGACTCCAGACCCAGCACTTTATCCACTGAGCCACCATGCTGCTTCTTAGCCATCATTTAAATGGTACTTTAAGCTTTTGTAAAGTGCTTACACCTCCAGTATGTGATGAAACATTCCTCTAGGTCAGGGTCCGTGTCTTCAATTAATCAATTAATTAGCAAGCATATTATAATTAACCCATTACCCATCCCAAAGTCACTTTAACATCTTTATGCAATAAGGCACATAAAATTTTATTCCAATAAGATGTTAAACACACATAAAAGCATCTGAAAAAAGAACAATGATGATAGACTAAGTGCCATCTGGTGCAGGATAGGATCTATGTCTATTTGTCCTGCCAGAGTTTTTCTCCAATGGAAGTCAGACATACAACAGACACCTTGTAATAACTTAATCAATGAATCATCAAATCTAAGGGAAGGAAAAAGGCTTGTGGTCTCTTCTGCTTCTTGCAATTGAAGAAAGTGAAGTGCAATGTCTCCAGTGCTCAGTCAGTACCTTATACATAGTAAGCCTTTGATAAATACTTGTTTTTTTTTTTTTTTGATAATTACTTGTTAATGGATTAATTGAATGGACAACATTTGGTACAGTAGTTTAAAGTCTGAACAAAACTTTTACACACATGATCTCATCTGATCCTGAGATGCTGTGAGATAACATGACAATTATTCCTATTTGATTTTCCCCTTTGGTATAGCACAAAGGTTCTTAACTTTTATTGAGTCATGGATGATGTTTGGCTTTCTGGGAGAGCCTATGGACTCCTCAGAATAATGGTTTTTTTTTAATTGGAGGAAATGTTAAATTTCAACGAGAAGTTCATGAAAAATATGGATTTTTTCCTCATCCAAGTTTACAGACCCTCTGAAATCCCTCCATAGACTTCTTGGTCCCCAGTTAAGAATCCTTGGTGTCAAGAGTTTCCTGTGAGTACTTTCTGTATCAGAGTCGACTGTTTTCTTAGAACTTCAGTGGTCTTGGAGAGTTGGCTGGGATTTTGAGAGGTTAAATGACTGACAGTGTCAGAAATGGGATGTGTCTCCCTGAACTTAGGTCTTCCTGCCTTCAAATCCAATACTCTTTCCCTTGGGTCACAATGAAGTGATTTTTCCAAAGTAACTTAATGGTAGAAGTAGGAGTAGAAGCCTTATCTCTTGAGTCTTGTGGAGGGCTTTGTGAAGACAGTTAAAGGATGAAAAAAAAGTCCTGAAACCCAGAAACCTTACAGACCCTGCACTACCCACAGACCCCAGCAATGGCTCATGGTGAAAATGTCTAGGTCTTCTCATTGCTAATGGTTTATCACCCCACGTTTGATCACAAAGTGTTTGTGTCATCTGTACTCTCTCAAGAGAGAAACCAGGCTAAATGATATTAATGACCCTTCATCAATAGCTTTTTGACATTCTCAGTTTGCAGTATCCTCCAACTTTAGTTAGATTATACACAGGTACCTTACACAGAAAAAGAAAGTTTAGGCCAAAAGTTAAAAGAAAATAGATAGAACTGGCCAAAGCTGTCCCCAGCAAGAGGGAAAGGATGCACAATCAAAAGATAGTTTGTTCTCACTGAGTTAAAAAAAAAAAAAAGCATTTATTGTTATCCCAAGACACTAGGAACACAAAGAAAAAAAAAATGAGGTAATCATCTCTGATTTCAGTATGTCTGTTGCCATTGTTTCAACTATATCCAACTCTTAGGGACCCTGTTTGGAATATTCTTAACAAAGACACTAGAATGGTGTGCGCCATTTCCTCTTCCAGCTCATTTTACAGGAATCTGAGACCAACAGGGTTAAGTAACTTGCTCAGGATTGCACAGCTAGGAAGTGTCTAAGATCAGTTTTGAAGTCAGGTCTGACTCTGAGGTCCAGTATTCTACCCACTGAGCCACCTAGCTGTCTCATTATCATCCTCTTAACCAAGGATAAACAACTAAAGTCTCTAGAGGTTTTAAAAAATCTTCTGCAAAATAGCATTTTAGTTAAATCCTGAAGGAAGACTTCACATAAGCTTCTTATTGAACTAATTCATCACACTTTGGATTACCAGTCATTTGAATTTACAAGGGTGTTTTAATTCAGTTCCTTACTTGTTAGATTGTCATTTTTTTACTTTAAAGATATTATTTTCACTCTACTACAATACTTCGATCTCTCATCAAGGCTCTGCTCAAAATGTTAGCTTCAGCAATAATGCTTTCCCCCCCTAGGATCTTCCCTTCCTTTCCTTCTGCTTTTATATATCTTGAAAATACCTATTTATGTACATGTTATCTCTCCATTAAAATGTAATCACCTTGAGGGCACGGACTAAAAGGAAATTTTAAATTGCAATGAGAGGTTTGTGAAAAATATAGATTTTTTTTCTCCCATTCAACTTTATAGACCCTCTAAAATCTATCCGTGAACTTCTTGGCTCCCAGATAAGAACCCATGATGTCAAGAGTTTCCTGTAGGTACTTTCTGTACAGAGAAGACTGCCTTCTTGGAACCTCAATGATCTTAGAGAGTTGCCTAGGATTTTGAGAGGTTAAATAACTAATGGTGTCAGAAATGGGATATGAATCCAGTTTCATTTCCCCAACTCTTAGCAAAGTACCTGGTAAATAGAAAATAATTTTGCAAATGTTTGTTGTCTTTCTAATGAAACTTCCCTCTCTGCAGCTACCAAAAATTGCCAGATCCACTGCTTTTCCCTCAATATTAATTTTCCTTGACTTTTCTATTACATTTGATTCAGCAGATGACACTGTCCATCTTGTCTCTTTTTCCCTGCTTCTGTAACACTGCTCATTCTCTCTGAGCCCTGCCCACAGTTTTGTCCACGGTCACCTTTAATTTCTTCTTCACATTCTCTCATGGATCCTCCCAGCTAGCACCTTTGCACTAAATCAATGATAATAATAATATAATATTATAAAGTATATGTGTGTTTCCTATGTGCCAGAAATGGTGCTAAGTGTTTTACAATTATTATTTCATTTGATCCTCACAATAACCAAAAGGTAGATGCTATTATTACCCCCATTTTACAGATGAGACAAGTGAGACAAACAGAGGTGAAGTGACTTGCCAAAGCCACATGGTTAGGCAGTGTTTGAGTCGGGATTTGAACTTAGCTCTTTCTAATTCCAGACCCAATGGTCTATTTGTTGCATCACCTAGCTGCTTCTATATATGTATGTACATGTAAAAATAGATATAGATTGAGAGAGAAAACCTATCTGTACACAAATACCCCAGATGTCTTAGTGTATTTTGAGGTTTTGAGAGTTTAAGTACACTAAGAATTTTGGGACATCCAGTATATTTCTGTTGTCCTTTCCATCTAGACCATCTGCTCCTCAACATCATTGTGATAAGTAAGGATTATTTCACTTTTGTCTCTGTGTCCTCAGCAACTGAGTACAGTGTCTAGCACATAAAAGGTACTTCATAGATGCTTGTTGATTGATTAATTGGTCATACTACTATATGACTTTATCTGTCATGTCTGGGAGGGGTGATGATCCAGAGCTTACCCTGTCCTTTAGCAAATCAGGAAGTCAAATCTGTCTTGGGTCCTCCGTCCAGAGAAAATATTATCAGGTACTTACTATGTTCAAGGCACTGGACAAGGTGCTGAGGGGACAAAGACAAGATAAAAAACATTCTCTGTCTCCAGGAACCTTATATTTTCTTATATAACACATAAATGGATATGTACATAACAAATATATTCATACATACACATATATGTATGTATATATGTATAATTTAAAGAACTGGAAGAAAGCATGAATAATTAAGAGTTGGAACATAAGTCTTGAAGGAAGCTAGAGATGCCGAATCCAAAGTGAAGAGGAACTGGATTCTAGGTCGGGGAAGCAGCCTAGGCAAAGATCTGGAGGCAGGAGATGAAGTGCCAAGTTGAAAGGAAAAGATCTCCCCCTCACCCACTCCTTTACCTAAATCTTGCTTGGGAAAATGCTGATACCAATCCCTTACACTTTAATGTAGATGTAACTCCATTTACCCATTGTAATTTGGTTTTTAAGCCTGATCTTTCATTAGAGGAGAATAAAAGGTCGGTCCTCTAGTTAAGGAATTTCAAGCATCAGGGAACAGGTGAAGGATTGCTACAAAGATTAAATGAGATATTGTATGTGCAAGTCCTTTAAAAATTGCAAGGCTCTCTAAATGTAATCTATGATTACAATCATTCTGAGCATCCTGGTGAGTGATGGGAGGAGCGCAGTGAAAGGCAGCATCTGTCTCTGGGGGAGCTCTACACCCAGCAGAGTCAGACTCTGGTTTCTTAACCAGGGTAGTGAGATAGGATGTGAAGAGAGGTCATGTTTAAGCTTGACCTTTTAATTTATTAGGATCCAGACTAAGATGGCATCTTACCCCAGCCACTTCATCTTACAAATGGAGAAACTAAAGAATGGAAAGGGCTTGCCCAAGGTCAGAGAGGGAGGATTTGTCCCAGGCTCCTTCAGCTCCAAAGCTAGAGATCCTTACTATGCTCAGCCAGGATGAGAGACTAACCAAAGGCTTCGGTCTCCTTCTGGCATTAATCAGCCTTTTTCCTAATCATCCCCTCTCTTCTTTTTAGCCTGAGTTCTTCTCATCCTCTCTTTCCCTCTAGATGAAGCTGCCATTAAATGACAAATAAGGATTATTTTCTAAATGTTTCTAATGAGCTGTCTTTAAAATTTTCCTATTAATTACCCAAACCATCTTGCCTGACCATGATCATGGTGATGGACTGACCTAGCTAAACCTGATTACAAATGTAAATGTCACTTTTTCTAGCTGTGTGATTCCAGGCAATCACTTATGCCTTTCTTAGCCTCAGTTTCCTTATTTGTGAAACGAGGGAAGGTGAGCCCGATGACCTCTGAGATCCCTTCTAGCTATAAATTAATGATCCTATTTATTTAATTTTAAAAAATAGGAGAGCTTGTGGGGATACGGAGTGAATTGTGGTAGCTCTGGAACCAAGAGTTTGTATTAGTTCACTGAAGGAAAAAAAGGTGGTTTGGCAGTGGGGTGGGCAATAAAGTCTGCCTTATTATTATTCTTTACCTTATCTGAACATTTTTCTGAGTATTCTAACCTATGTCTTATCTGACTAGACCAAGAGCAGACCTTGATCTCTTTATAGTATCCAGCAAAAGTCAATATATTTTTTTAAAAAAGCTTAGCATAGTACCTGACACATAGCAGGTACTGAATAAATATTTATTCCCTTCCTTTCCTTTTTTTGGAGAGGTAGCCACATAGTATAGAGATAGAAAGACCTGAGTTCACATCCAGCTTCACACTCTGACTGTGATCCTGGGCAAGTTCCTTAATTTTTTCTGCCTCAGTTTCCTCATCTGTAAAGCAGGGATAACAATAGCATTTACCTTGCAGAGATGTTATGAGGATGTAGTGAGATAATATTTATAAAAAGCACTTATATATCATCATCATTATAAGTGACAGCAATGATCCAGTGGCAATGTTAAAGAAGAGAGTAATTTTAAAGTTCTTAGCACACAATAGGTCTTTAATAAATTCTTATTTCTCTACCCCTCCTCTTTTTTCATTAGGTTATAAGCTCCTTGAGGACTGTCTTTTGCCTCTTTTTGTATCCCTAGTACTTACCACAGTGCTTGGCACATAATAGGTGCTTAAGAAACATTTACTGAATTGAATTTTTTTGAGTCATTTCAATGTAAAGGGTATTTCTTTGGATTGCATGATCCCTTCTTAGATCACTTAGTTTCAATATTTCTTTGAGTAGGACTACCCAGAGCCAGGGGGCCAAGGCCACATCTTGATGGGGCCCTAATACTTTGGTGCCATGGTGAAAATAAGGGCTTGAATGAAGCCCCTGGCTTCGTCATCCAACCTCCGAAATAATTCCAGATGTTTCACTGATAGATCCTGTGACCTCTTCCCCACACAATAATTATCTTTTAATGAGCTGCATTAATGCAAATTGGATACAACAGGAAATAAATTTCACAATGAATGTGCAGTAGACTCTGTAGGTAGCACTCCTCGCTCTCCCCCTCCTCCCAACTAAGGTGCTCAACTCTAAAGACCTGGAGTTGGGGGAGAAGGGCAAAGGAGGTTGGAAAGGGGTAAAAGGGAGCCCATCTCTAGACTGTGGGGCTGGGAGGCTGGACAGCACATCTTGGGCTTTGCCCAGACACACATTTATGCAACTTTGAAGGAATTTGTTCATTCAAAAAACTGAATATTCATTAAAGAATTCATTCATTGAAAAAATACATATTGAATTCCCAACATATGACAGGTTCTATGGGATGAGGTGGATCCACTCTCCAGCAGACTGTGATACACGACTACTAACATTAAGAGAAAACAATATAGTGGAGAGGAAAGTGCTCTCAATTTATAGTCTGTTCGAGTTCAAATCCTTATTATTTGTGTGACTTCATTTCTCTCCGACCCTCAGGTACCCTCTCTGAAAAAAATGGCAGGTAATCTCTAAGTTTCCTCCCAAGTACAAATCTACACTCTTCCCAGGATGGCAGAAGGAGAAAGAAAAAGGAAGGAAGAGGGAGATAAATGTCTCCCTCCCGCTCAGCCTTGGGAACCGGGGGGAAGTGAGAAGTTTACAGGATGTTCTGAGGATAATGGTTTCCCTGGCCTACTGGGAGCCAAGTAACTCAGGTCTTCAATTCATTCTTTATTCCCATACACCCTGAAAGGGTAGAAAAAAAGAAAGGAGGGAGAAATCACTGAGGGAAGGCAATGCTAACTGTAAGTTAGACATGAAGAAATACTTAATGAGGGGGAAAGGTGTAAGCATCTGGAATGGGTGATTGAGGAAAATTATAGGCTGGTCTTAGAGCCTCTGCATTTAATTATATTATACTGTGGTCCCTAGCTACTTGAAAGTCAGTGCAGTATAATGGATACACTACAGAACCTGGAGTTAGGAAGTAAGAGGTTCAAATTCTGCCTTAAACAAAAAAGGCATTCTGAGCCTCAGTTTTTATAATATGTAAAATGGGCCTGATACCACCTGAATTTTGGTATCTAACTTATAGAATTGTGTGAAGCTCAATTGAAAAAAAATCTATGCAAGGGATTGTGTAGACTTGAAAGTACCATAGAAATGTCAATTGTTATTATTATTCCATTTCTGTTGGTCACATTCCCCCAATAAAATTTTAAATTTCTGAAGGGAATAGACCATGTCTTATTCTGTCATTTGTATCCCTCTGAGAATCATAGGGCTGGGGATATAATAGTTCAATAAATGTTGATTAAACAGCTGGATATTTGGAAGATTTTGAACCTTGTCTAGTCCAATGGTATTGAATTCAAATAAAAATCAATCCCTGTGAGCCACAAATTGACTCAGAAAACTACAGGTTAACATTATCTATGTTGTATTGCATTGATACTTATTTTGTTAAACATTTCCCATTTAAGCTTTAATCTGGTTCTAATTATACTCGAAGAGTTTGTGATTTTTGGTTAGTACACCTCCATGATGATTTGCCTAAAATCACACAGCTACTTATTTCCAGGATTAGAATCCAAGTGTCCTGATTCTTGCTCCCATACTCATTCTACTGCCATAGCACTCTCTTAAGTTTAGTGACAAACAGTACAAGAGCTACAGTAAGAAGTAAACACATGTAACTGATAAGGTAATAGAAGCTAAAAAAAGGGAAATAAGATCAAGAATGGTTTTGAACACCTGGAAAAACAAATGCTCCATTGTGACAGTACGCTCAAGGAGTATTAGGGAGAATGACTCTAATCTTCTGAGCTTAATGTCAGTGAAGACAGTCATAGTTCTCTCCAAAGTGTCTTTAGCCAGAGAAAATCCCAGGCTGGGGTAGAAGAACTCACCTAGACAAGCATTTCTCATGTGCCTGATTACAAATGTTCAGTAGTCCCAGAGCCAGCTGGAAATCTGGGGGTGTCCTCTGGGCAATGGGCACAGAGTTGGCCCAATCTGCTCTTCTGGCAAGGACTTCTGAGGGACATGTGTCTGGGCAGATTGGGGACAAATACACGCGTGACATTTAACTCTTCGGCACATGGCCACATACAGTGTTTGCACAGTTAATATAAATATGCCCACTGGATAGTGACACAATGGAAACCAAATTTTAAGTCTTTATCAGCTGCTTGGTACACCTCTGATGACTAAACTCAATGAGTTTTTACAAAAAAAAAATCATCTCCTCCCCAAACCTTTCCCCTTATTCACATGGGCTAAGTCAGGCTGGGAAACTGGGCTGTCTCCAAGTGACTAGACATTTAGTAACATGGACTGAACTGGACTACTGGAGGAATCCACAAGAAGAAAAGAGGCTAATCACATAGCCTTTTGCCTTTGGGAGTTTCTAGTATAGAGGAAGAAAACAGGACCTACATAAACAGGACCATGTGAATACACAAGTCCAAAAGCAAACAGACACAACCAATCACATCAGTAAATAGAAGCAGAGTCCAAAAGCAGATAGAAGCCACCTGCCAGGGATGATGTGGAAGAAACCCTGTTCCAAGAAGAGGATTGGACAAGTAGACCTTGAGGTCCTATCCAATGCTAAGATTCCATGTGGTTCAATGTGAAGGTTAGACAAATGATGGGGGAGACTGAAGATTTCCCCTTATACAAACTCCATGTAACTTCAAGCTATTGGTTCTTGTTTTACCACCTGATCTAACTTTGTCCTGATATAACCAAACCAGATCTTTTTTCTCCCTCTCCCTCCATCTCCCCTTCCTGTGCTTCCAAAAGAGTTTTAGGCTTACTTAGCACAATGCATGGCTCACAGCAGGTGCTTTATAAATTCTTGTTCCCTCCTCTTTCCCCCTTTTTTTCTCCAACCTCTCTGCCCCAGCCAGCTGAGAAGAATGTGTATTTTGGGTAGCCATCTGTGGCTGCAGATTTGGACAGATGTGTCAGCAAGGGTCCTTGGGAACCTCCTTGCTACTCACCTAATAAAATGGTGAGGGAAGCTTCTCTGACTATATCTTTCAACCAAATGGGTTTCAACTCAGTGGCTGTCTAATGTCTGGCATCACTTCCCAATTTAATGACTTTGGGGAGGCTTGTGTTTTAAGACTGAAAGGAAAATATCTAAATCACTCTTCCAAGGGCCTGAGCAAGAAAAACAAACAGAGACTGATTCAGAATGATCTAACCCCATTTCCCCCCTCCTTTCTCTCTCTCTCCCCTTCCCCTGGGCCAATTAAGACAGCTCATTCCTTAGGAAAAGGGATGTGAGCTGAGCTCAGAATATCCTTGAGATAGAATGGGTTTAAGATTCAGCTCCACCTTGGCCTTGCTCTACCCCTGTGTTCTGGAACAATGGTGAGAAGGAAGGATCAGCTGTCTTTTCTAGTCTTTCAAGGCTTAGATCTTAAATCTTTTCAATCTTCCCCCCATACACTACATTTCCATCTCTCTAATTTCTCTTTTTTTTCCATTCTTATCGATACAACCCTAGCCCAGAACTCGTCTACATCTGGACCACTGGAATCATCTCATATTTTCCTGCCTCTGATCTGTTCTGATTCCAATCTAATCTCCACCCTACCTCCAGAGTAATTTCCTAAAACATCCCCCCCTGCTCCAAGACCTTTAAGAGCCTCATATTATCTGCAAGATAAAGCCCAAAATTTTTAGCCGGAGAAATAAGGTGGGAAACAATCTGCCCTGACTGCCTTTTTCAATCTCCTCTCTCATTCTTCTTCTGTTAGAATCCTCCACGACTCTTGCATTCAAACACAATGAATATTCGCTGCCAATGGCTACCCATTCCTGGAATGCCAACTTCACTTGTCTAAGTGCCTTGGACGGTGTAACGAAAAGCTGTACCTCCTCTCTTCTGGTCTTTGCTTCTCCACTAGCTTCTCTGACTCCCAGAATCCCCATTTGTGAAATAGAGTACAGAATAATGCCTTCCTCCAAGGGCTCTTGTGGGGAATTTATCCCTCAAAACAAAATGACAAATATAAAAGTCTAAGCACTTCCAGGAAGCTTGTTCTGCCTACCCCAATCCTCAGAATCTGCTGCTTTCTTTGAATTCCTGTAACATTAACTACTTGTGCCAGCATATAATGGTACAATATAACTTACACAATCATCTTGTTTTGTTCTCATGCTTGTGATCTGCCTCCCCAGCTTGTCTTCAAAGTGACATTTTAATTCTCCTGTTTATCCCAGTTCTTATTGCAGGACCCTACACTTAACAGACAATCTAATCAGCCTTAAATTCTTTATTACTGATATCACAGAATTGAAAGAGATCACAGCGGCCGTCAAATCCATCCCACCCCTTAACAAGAATCTTTTCTGCCATAAAATTAACAGGTGGTCATTCAGCTTTTGCCAAAAGACCTTCCTTGGCAACGGTGAGGAACAAGGTTGGGAAGGAAGAATTTGGGTGAAGTTTCTGCTTTCAAAGATAGTCCCGTTCTGCTTTGAGATATCTGTAATTGCTAGGTAGTTCTCTCTTATAATTTCCATTTCTTGCCCTTAGTTCTTGGTTCCTAAAGGAGTAGAGGAAAAGAGTGAGAGGAAGAAGGGAAGCACAGATGAAAGGTTGGGGATTCATCCTAACAGAGTGTGTGTGTGTGTGTGTGTGTGTGCGCGTGCATGCTGACAGGGTGACCTTTATTTAGAAAGTATCTGAGAGCTACCAATGTTTAAGGGTTTGCTGTGAATAGAAAGATGTGGGAGGTGACCCTTTGGGCTAACTGAAGCTTTCTCTCCTTATAAGATCTGGAGAACCTACTCTACCCGTACTCCCCCTTCTTCTGCCTCATACCTCCCCAACTCCCAGCCCCCTATTCTCTATTTCTTGGAAGAAATTAAGATGAAAAGCTAGTACACTGAAAAACCATACATGGCAAAATCTCCATCCAAGTACCAGGTTTTTGCTTTTTGTTGTTTGGTTTTTTTTTTTCCCGGAAAGGGACTCAAAAAAGCTTCTTAAAATGCAGCCTGATCTATAAACTGAAAAGTATGCAAATTGAAGAGGCCCCATCCAACACTCCTGCCACCCAGGCACAAGTCCCCATTAAAAAAACATTCCCTCTCTGACTGCGGTACTTGGCTTGCAGATTCTGAATGTCAATAGTTCCCCCAGTGACGGTGGGAAGAAGGTTGAAAGGTTAGCAGTTTTAGGAAGCTAATTGCCAACAGTAAATTAGAGTTATGAACACACCAGCCTTTTTTTGTCACTCTCCCGCCCCTCTCCACCCGCTCCATCTTCCTTCCCAAGGCATCTTCAAGTCCCAAGTAAGACAGCAATTTAAAACCTTGCTTGGTAACCTAAAATGCAGGCTTTCTGTTGTAGGGAGATTGGAGAAAATGAATTCCCATCCGCCTGGGAAGAATCCTTGGTTTGCAAATATAACCTAAGAAATAATAGAAAGTGTCCAGTACCTAAGTGTTGTTGTGGTACAGGTGTCTTACAGCTCCCAGGGCCTGGGGCGAGAATTGCTGGGAACTGGGGACAAAAAAAGGCAAATCGAAATAACTCCAACCATCACCAAGAATAAAAGGCCAGGCTTGTTGGAACAGAAAACTTTAAAACATAGGCTAGAACTAAGAAGCTATGTCCCACAGCTGACTTCAGGAGGGAGCCGAGCCTCAGCTCAGTGTGGACGGCCGTGACAAATCCGTGAGAAGAGGTCTGGGGAACCAGACACGAAGTTGGCCAGGGAATCACAGATTTGGACCTCCCTCTGGCATACAGCAGTGGGTCTCTAAGTGCCTCCAAGAAGTTCTCTGTGGCAATTCTATTGTTGTCATCCAACCAGACTCTTTGTGACTCCCTGGGTCTTTGTCCACAGGGTTTGGTGAAGAGATGTGTCATTTCCTATTTAGTGACAAATAGAGATTAAGTGACTTGCTCAGTGTCACACAGCTAGGAAGTTTCTAAGGCTGGATTTGAACTCAGGGTTTCCTGACTCCAAGCCCAACACTCCATCCACTGCCCCAACTAGCTATGGTGGAATTGTCCAGAGGTAGGGGGAGTTTCTACACAGACATTCTCTATATTAATTAAATCAGAGGTTCTGTCATCCCTCCCTCAAAAAACAAACAAAAACTCATATGCCCTCACACCCTCCCCCTCCTCTCTGCTCCCATCCCACAATAGCATTGTAAGGCTTTGCTAAGTGGAGGGTTTAATAGAAGCCTTCTCATTTTGCAAAACTTTTTTGCAAATGCAGTTTTTGCAGATGCAAAAACTGAGACCTGGAACAAGAAAGCAATTTGTTCAGTGAGGTCTAATGAAAAGAATTCTGCATCCAGAGAAACTGAATCCCAGCCTTGCTGCCCACTCCCTGTATGGAGGTAACTCCACTCAGGGCCACAATAGGATAGCATTTCTTCTTTCTCATTTTCTCTGCTGCTCTCTTTTGCCCACAATCTCTCTGTGTCTCCACAATTTCCTCATGTGTAAAGGGAGGGAATTGCATTAAATGGGCACTAAAGTTCCTTTTACCTCTAAACACCAAGACTAAATAGAAGCAGGATCCAGTATTGTTTTTGTAGACCAGGCCACAGGGCACAGGTTTGGAGGTTTCCTATGTTCCCTCAATCACTTCTAACTCTAAATTTTTGGCAAATAATGTTCCTCTTAGAACACTAGACCATTCATCCATTCATTCATGCATATAAGAAGCACTTGTTAAGCTTCTTCAATATATGTTGCATTGTTCTAGCCCTTCTGAAAATAAGCAACAGCAGGCCCGACCCGGCAGAAAACAAACAGATCCTGCGTTAAAGCCGACTGCTCTTACAGGCCTGTTCTGTCCACATTCCCTGGCTGTCCCTGGCTTTGTGTCCTGGGGATTCTCAGGAATAAGAACAATCATCTGTGTTCTGTTGATTCTCTCCCACCATCTGTTCTTCTCCCTACCCGGGCCAGGCTGATTGGCAACATGGAGTCAGAGGACAGCCCCGTGAAAAGCAAAGCCATGGCCGAGGGAGTCAGGGTCCAGACCCCCTTCCACCTGGCTATCTCAGCCCCCCGGCCCCCAACACACACACACACACACACACACACACACACACACACACACACCCCACTCTGTGCTCTCCAGGAACCAAGTCTTTGATTTAACAAATCCTAGTGTCAAGATTTTACTACAGATTCAGAGCCTAAGTCTCTTCTTGGCAGCTGCAAAATGTGGAAAATAAGAACCTTCCTCACACTTGTGTGTGGGTGTAAGATCCAAGTTCAAGTTCAACCTCCCACATTCACTAACTGTGTGATCCTGGGCAAGTCACTTAAGACCCGGACTTTGATGACTGACAACCTTGTGTCACTCTGTCTCACACAAATCCAGTTCACATGAGAGTCAAGACATGATCCTACTGAGGTCATTGGTCTGTGAGAACGAAGGACAACAACAGCAGCCTAGGAGGCAGCAGTTGGCAGAGTGCATAGGGCTCTGGACCTGGACTCAGGAAGGCTTGGGTTCCGATCCAGCCTCAGACACTCACTAGCTGTGTGACCCTGGGCAAGTCCCTCAACCCTGAATGCCTCAGTTTCCTCATCTGTATAATGAGTTGGAGAAAGAAATGGCAAATCATTCTAGTATCTTTGCCAAGAAAACCTTCTGGATCACAAAGAATTGAACCTGATTGAACAGCTGCAAAACAAGGTTTTTTTGGTGTGTATATATATATATATATATACATATATATATATATACATATGTGTATGTATATATGACATGTTATAAAATACATACATGCTTTGTAGAGCTATATAATAGCTACTTTAGAGCTAGCATTTGCTTCAATTTCCAAAGATTATCTACAAATATCATCTCATTTTATCTTTCTAACAATCCTAGGAGGTAGGTTCCCCATTTTTACAAGTAAGTAAACTGATGCATAAAAAATCAAGCGAGTTACTTTTGCCTCTTATTATTATATGTGGATCAAAAACTGGGAAGATGTTTTCTCTGAGGTATTCCTCTTAGGGAATTTAGATTCATGATCCTATGCCACTAACCTTTGATTAATTAGCTATATATATATATGTATATGTGTATATATGTGTGTGTGTGTGCGTGTGTGTGTGTGTTTTTAGTTGAGCACCCACTATGCACAAGGATCTCCTTTTGCCTTAATGGTGGAAGAGAGAAATCCCTAGAAACAGGAAAGAACTTTCCACTGTGAGGGTGACACCATAGTAGTAACATAACTACAGAGATTCATCAGCAGAATTATAATATGAGAGAGGGAGAAGTGAGGAGGGGAAAAGGGAAGAAGGAATTGTCAGGGAATTAACTTTCTTAATGTGAGAACTGATGTGACACTTTTTTTTTTAAATAACTTTTTATTGCCAGAACCCATGCCAGGGTAATTTTTTACAACATTATCCCTTGCACTCACTTCTGTTTTGATTTTTCCCCTCCCTCCCTCCATCTCCTCCCCCAGATGGCAAGCAGTCCTATACATGTTAAATATGTGATGTAACACTTGTAAAAGGACTCTCTCTGGTCCTTAGTTTCCCTGGGTTTGGATTAGATCATCTCTGAAGTCCCATGGGACTGTGGCTCCCCGACGCCCCGGTGATATGTGTTACAGACAGCTATTGTCCTGTGATCTTCACCACGATCCTAGATCTAAAGCTGGGAATGACTTCAGAGGGCATCGAATCCAACATTGTCATGAAACAAATCAAAAACGGAGGCACAGAGATGTGGCGACTTGCCCAAGTTCTCAGGGTCGCAAGCAGCAGAGCTGTTTCTCTGACCCCTGATCCAGCACGCCTTCCCCTGGACTATGCTGCTTTTTGGACAGGGCTCTAGTTCAGCTCCATCTCCCAAGTCTCTCCTCACACATTGAGAGAGGGGTGACGAGGCAGAACAAGCAAAGGGACATTTAGGGCTCCCAGCCTCAAACATCAGAGCACCAGATGTAGCAACAGGTAGAAGAAACTGCATTAGAGCAGCTACCAAAGGTTCACTTGGGGGAGAGCTGCAGGCAACCATCCCTACAATTAAAGCAGCCTGCAGAGAAGCACCGGCCTGCTCACCTGGGGAACAAGTTTGTCCCAGGGGAAGGGCCAATTTCTCTGTGGCAGCATCTGTTTGGGGATAATTTAGAAATGTGTGAGGGCTGGAAAAGAAGTTGGGCAAGGCTAGTGACAGGAGAGAAAAGAGAATGGAAGGGAAGAAGGACTTAGAGAATAAGGTAAGAAGAGATGGAGCAGGACAGGGAATTCAATTCAACAAACATTTATTTGTGGTGCTAAAGAGAGTCCAAGACACAGGCAGAGGCAGAAGGAATACCCAAGGGCCTAAGGAGAGGAGGAAGGAGAAGAAAGAAGTAGGAAGAACCAGGGACAGACACAGACACCGAGAGACTGTGGGCAAAAGAGCAGCAGAGAAAATGAGAAAGAAGAAATGCTATATAAGAGAGCATCCCCGTTGTTACTTTCACAACAGGGTTGGGTGAACTCAACAACTCTAATTTAGGGTGCTATTGCTCCTCATTTTTAAGATGAGGAAATTCAAACAAAGGTGAATGAAACATCACACAGCTAGTAGGCACTTGAGCCAGATCTGAACTCAGGTTTTCCTGACTCCAATCTGGCCCACTTCTATCCCTTTGCCTTGGCTATTCCCCATTCCTAGAATGTCCTGCCCCCCCACTTCCACCCTAGTTTTCCCTAGCAATCTTCAAGACTCAGCTGGAACCCCACCTTCTGCAGGATGCCCTTCCCTATCCTCTCAGCTGCTAATGCCTCCCCTGCTCAGATTGCCTTCTTTTTACTATGTATATATTGGGAACCCACCTATTCATTTATATGCTGTTACCCCCATGAGAATGTAAGCTCCTAATTGACAATGATGGGTTTTGCCTTTCTTGTGTCCGCAGTGCTTAGCATAACATACTATTATATATAAACATGCAATTTAGAAATTACAAAAAGGCAAAGAAAATCTCAATGAACAAGGCCACTATGAACAGATTTCCTTAGAAAGTGGCCAGATGATCACTTATTAAATGCTTGCTGATTGATTGGTCATATAATACTATGTTAAAGAAGCATTTAAACTGAGAAAAACCCAGCACTTCCAGCTACTTGAGGTAGGTTAGTGGTCACAGAATTCTTGAACCTCAAGGTCTCCTAGAGAGATCATTTAGGCCATCTCCCTTGTTTGACAGATTGAGGAAAATGAGCCGCAAGGTTTTTGCCCTGGAGCCAGAACCAGGAGGAGAGTTCTGCTTTTACTCATTTGCAAAAGCTTTCCAGTCATGGGGCTCCTTCACAATTTTTTTTATTAAATAACTTTTTATTGACAGAACCCATGCCAGGGTAATTTTTTACAACATTATCCCTTGCACTCACTTCTTTTCCGATTTTTCCCCTCCCTCCCTCCACCCTCTCCCCAAGATGGCAAGCAGTCCTATACATGTTAAATAGATTACAGTAGATCTTGGATATAATATATGTGTGCAGAACCGAACAGTTTTCTTGTTGCTCAGGGAGAATTGGATTTAGAAGGCATAAATAACCTGGGAAGAAGAACAAAAATGCAAGCAGTTTACATTCATTTCCTAGTGTTCTTTCTTTGGGTGTAGCTGCTTCTGTCCATCCTTGATCAATTGAAACTAGATTAGATCTTGTCTTTGTTGAAGAAATCCACTTCCATCAGAATACATCCTCATACAGTATCTTTGTTGAGGTATATAATGATTTGCTGGTTCTGCTCATTTCACTCAGCATCAGTTCATGTAGGTCTCGCCAATTCTCTTTGTATTCGTCCTGCTGGTCATTTCTTACAGAACAATAATATTCCATAACATTCATATACCACAATTTACTCAACCATTCTCCAATTGATGGGCATCCATTCATTTTCCAGCTTCTGGCCACTACAAACAGGGCTGCCACAAACATTTTGGCACATACAGGTCCCTTTCCCTTCTTTAGTATCTCTTTGGGGTATAAGCCCAGTAGAGACACTACTGGATCAAAGGGTATGCACAGTTTGATAACTTTTTGCTCCTTCACAATTTGATCCTGAGCTGGTTCTGCATCTTCAACCTGCATGCCCATGTCAGCCTGACATTCTTCTCTTTTCCTGGCTCACTGGGCAGGAGAACAAGGAAATTCTCCATGTCTTGGGTCTGAGATGTGAGCCTGACTGCTCACAGCCACGCTCTGGGCAAGATGTAGTCCCAGGCAGCTCCAGGGAAGCCACCCAGACATCTCTGAGAGAGATGCCAGCATCACAGAGAGGGATGCTACCATGTGGAGGAACACACAAGGAGACATGACTCATACTGTGTGCCAGCTTCCCAGAGGGGAGGAGCCCCCTGCCTCAGAAGGGGAGCCAACCGGTGAGCCAAGAAAATTAATTCTCCTGCTTTTCATGATTGTGCACACAGCACAGTCAGCTCCCCAACACTCCTGTCCCCTATGGCCAAGGGGACTAGACTGGATTTGGAGAGAATGACAGCCACAACAGAAGGCCCTTTCTCTGGCCAGGATCTCTAATTTTATGCATTGAAAATTTTGGGCACAGAGAGCCAAAGAGAGGACATTGCTGGGGTACTTTTCAGGGAGTTTGAATACTATGGTTTTAGCAATATATGGTATTACCCTGGACAAATGACTCAGCTTCTTGGGGTCTTAGTTTCCCCATCCTGTAACTTAATCCTCAGTTTTCCTATTTGTAACCTAGTCCTCCTAGAAAAGCACTATAGCATAGCAGACAGAGCACTATCTTGGAATTAGGAATGTGTTGGTTGAAATTTTACCTTGGAGGCTAAATAGTGGTAAGACTGGGAGAATTACTGCCTCAATTTCCTCATCTGTTAAATGATATATGATCTGATATTCTCAAAGGGTCCTTATAGCATGAAATCTATGATTCTCTGTGTCCCATTTGTGTCCTCCTGCCAAGTGCAGTATGAGAAGACAGATGGAAATTGCAAAGAGGTGAAAAAAAATTTCAGTGAATACAGCCACCTCAGAATTTGAGTGGATTTCCTAAGGATGTAGTAGCCAGATGATCACTTGTCAAATGTTTTATGTTGAAGGTTCTTTGGGGAATAGGAGACAGACTAAGATGATCACTAATCTTCCTTGTGATTCTAAGTTTCTATCATTTTTTGCCCAGTTTTATGATTTTTCCCTGGTAGGAAATCCCCTAAGTGTGAAAACTCCAGCCACCAATGTAGATCACAATAGAACTTAAGGGTCTTAAACAGCTGATTAGGAGCTGTGAGAGATTAAGTGACTTGCTTATGATCATATTACATTTATGGGTCAGAAGATGCACTTGAACCCTGGTCTTTCGGACTTCAAAGTCAGTCTACAATTTATTACACTGCATTGCCTTGTAAAGATATATGAGGTGGTGATGTCTGTGAAAACACATGGAGTTCCTTGGAGGAAAAGCCATTATATGCCTCCAGAGCAGGATAATTCCATTTCAATGACCCTCACAAAGTCATTTCATCCATCCTCCTGTCTACTGGCAGGACTACATTACAATAATATCATACAGGTAAACCTCTCTACTTTTTTTCTGATCTCTAGAGGAGAAACTTTCTCAATAAATAATGAAATTTGTCTTTGGGTATTTCTATCGTTGAATGCCCATTTTGATTTCCATCCCAAGTTGTGCTGAGTGCTTGACAAGGTAGCAGGAATTCTAAAGTTTACATTTTAGTGGCTGGCTACTTTGGGGAGAGAGAGTTAACTTATCTATCTTTCAGCTCCCTGGTCAATAAGAGCAGACAACCAAATAATTCCCAGCCCTCTTGCCAAGGTCTGTGGGAAGGATTAACTCCACCTCTCTGATGGGCTGGAAATATCAGCTCCAGGCAGTGCATATCCTAAATCAGGCAAAACTTCCACCTCCATCAGGAGCTTTAGTCTGAGGATTGCTGCATTGGCCCATCAATCTGACCTGAGATGCCATAGGACTTCTTCTGGAAAGAAAGGCATCCAGCTGGTGTTCTTTATAAAAGCCCCTTCTTTGCATTCACAGATGTGTCATGCGCTCACTAGGGCCTACTGTCCCTATCTCCCTTGGCTTCCCCCCCATTGTCAGGGTCCTTTCTTCTTGCTTTTTCAAACAGCTCAACTGAATGATTTGGAGGCAATCCATGAACTGGAGAAAAGTTAATCCAAAAGGTAGAAAGCAGCAGAGAAAAGTTAGTATCTAGAGAGAGGCTGTCTAAATCCTTGACATGTTACCAGGGTTTTCTTAGCTGGAGGGATGTAGGATGGGGAGGGATAGTGTCAGAGGATCTGGGAGGGGATGGGGGCACCAGAGTAGTCTCTGATGAATTTCTTCTCTTGTTTTTTGGGTTTTTTTAAATCACTCTATGTGCTCAAGAAAACATGAAGAATCAAATTAAACATTAATGAGGTCAAAGATTTAAATCTAAAAGAAGCCTTAGAGATCATCAAGAACAACTCTCTCATTTTACAGATGAGGTTAAGTGATGTACCTAGGTTCATACAGATGTCTTTGGTCCTCCAAAGTCTGGTGCTCCATTCACTATATCATACTGCCTCGAGTAGACTGGGAGTAAATCTGTTTTTCAGATGAGCATGCTGAGAGAAATGACTTGCAGTCACTTCTCCTTTGAAGATTGGGAAGTCACAATGGGCCACTACAATAGCCTGAGGGAGTGGAATAGGGTAAGTCAGTCGTATCAGGTTTGTTATCATGATCTGAATAGTGTTTATTATGGAGAGATTTCAGGTACAGGAGTCCAGGGATTTTGTATTTGTTTTAAGCTGCTGTCCAAGGTACTAACTGCTGACTCAGGCTTGGACTACTCTGGTCTCTCCCTGAGGAAGGAGACAGAGAACAGGAGAGAGGATCTCATGGAGAAAATTAAAAACAAAACAAAAAAAAAAACCAGCATATGGGGGATCCCAGATCTTAGATTTCATTTAGATTAAAATTAAATCCCAGCAGCTACTAGGGGCATCTAGTTTATATACCTTTCTGGGCAACCATAGTGCTAGGTACTCTAAATACTTGAGATGAACTGAAATTTGAAACCCCTACTTCAATGATTGAATGAATGAATGTAAAAATATTTAATAAAGGTACAGTATATACTAAATGGGATACAAATGCAAAAAGTGAAATAGTTCCTCCCTTCAAAGAAGCCCACATGGAGACCAAAAAAATCTTGGGAAGTAGTAGTCAGGAATGAGTTGTGATCTAAAGAACTCCATGATAAGTTGGTCTAAATGAAAGTTAACTGAGGCAACTTTTCCAGAAAGCAACAGTTCTATTGATTCAGTCTTCAGCACTCAGCACAGTGCCTGGCACATAGTAAACAATAAGTGCTTGTTGACTTATTAACTAATCAATGTATATATAACAAGGATGAGGGTGGGTGGAAGATGCAGGGTAGATGGAAAGATGGTCTATGTGGATGACTGGATAACAAATGAAGCAAGGTCTGGTCTGGGGATGATTAGACACAATGCACAGGTAAGTCTACATTTACTCCATTAACCTCCAAATGGCTCAGCCCCAGGGCAGGAGTTCCAAAGTTTCATTGCCTCTCTTTTGCCACAGCTCTTCACAGACTGATATGTAACTATAGAGTGAAAGGGAAAGGAGATAGAGGGTGGTCTGAGAGGCGAAAACCTTACAGACTCTCCACAGGGGCTCCTGCAGGCAGCCAGGTACAGCTGGCAAGGCTAGCCTTAGGCAAAATTGGGAAGTGGGTGGAATTCTGAATCACCCCCCACTTCTGTGCTGTCCTCCTGGCTTCCTGCGCCTGTACATCCTGCCCAGCATTCCGTGCCCTCTTCAGAAAAGCCAGTCTTCATCTCTAGTGCAGTGCCCTCCCAGCTCCTATTCTCGCTGAAATGTCTCTCCTTTCCCCCTCCGTTAGACACCAGAAGGCTTATCAGAAGACCCAACTAATGTAATGCATGAGGGGGTGTGACATAAAAGAAGAAAAGTCCAAAGGCCTGGATTCAAGTTCTAGCTGGCCCTCATTATGTGAAGGTGGACACTGGCTGAGGCACACACAGCAGGCACTGATTCTCTACAATCAGCACTTGTTTAATCACATTCAACTCAGTTTGGGGTTTTCTTGGCTAGGGTGTTGGTTTGCCATTTCCTTCTCTAACTCATTTTATGGATGAGGAAACTGCAGCAAACAGGATCACACAGTTTAGAAGCGTCTGAGACCAGATTCCTGACTCCACGCCCAGCACTCTAACCCCCTAGATGCCCCATCATCAACTACACCAATCAGTAACCTTGGTTCAAATCCCACCTCTGACACACATGATCTTATCTGTAAAATGAAGGAATTGGATTAGACAGAATTTGTACTGTGGACATTTCAATATTCCAGTGAAGCCTAGTGACGTCCTCTCAAAAAAAAAAAAAAAGGCTTTTAAATGTATAAAATAAATCATACAGAATTACAAAGGAAATCAATTACACTGAAATTATCAAAAATATGTATTATTTTAAAAGCTATTTTATAGACTCCAAGTTAAGAACCTCTGATAGTTTAGAGTCTCAGTTTCTACATTTATAAAATGGTGATAATAATGCTTTTGCTACTTATGTGAAGAAAGTATTTTTCTACTTGTGGGCTACTAATATTCTGTGCTAATGCAGTAAGAAGTTCACGTTTCCCTATCTTAGCTAGGTAGCATACACATGTTAATCAAAGCCATTTTGGAGATAATATCTTTGCTTTTGGTAGACCAAGGAAATATATTGGGGGGGCTTTTAGCACACACCCCCAATATAACACTGTACAGGTGATTGCCAATTGTTTACCTAGGGCAAGGACTATTGTGTTTTCATCTTTAGATTGCCAAATGCTTGACACATAACAGGTGTTTAATAAATATTTGAATGAAACTGAATGAATTCCATTTCTTCCTAAGGCCCTTCTCTTGCTCCCCTTTGGTTCCAAATGGGCAACCAGGTATAGAGAATACCTAAATGTTTTTTTTTTTCTACTTTTCTTCATTCCCCAGAAGCTGCAATTCCCTCCTCTCTCCTCCAGTGAAACATATGTTCCACAAATGTTCCACATTTACTCAGCCTAGGCAAGTAGATCACTGTTCCAGCTCCATTCACAGCCTGGCCTGAAACTATGGGCCATCAGGACCTTTAGGCATGACATTCAGTTCTGTCTATGCTGGACCATTTGGTCTTTAAAACTTTTGCAACTTCAATATTCTAAACACTCCAAGAAGCAACTTCCACCTCTGCTTCCCTATCTCCAAGCTCCTGCAGTTCTTTGCTCCAGGTCAGAAAGGAAAGCTACTCTTGATTCCAACACAGGGTCCTTTCCATCGCCCAAGCACCCTCAAGAAAGCAATGCACTGGAGCTTCTGCTAAAGGTTCTACTGCTTATAGTAGATTTATAAGGACTGTGTGGACATGCTGGCTTATTTTTTTACTCCTTCATAAGTGATGCCATTATGGCTGCCATAACTCTTATTTACTCTATCAAGGGGCTGCTGGCAATAGCACAAAAATAGATTTGGAGAATTTATCTCATACATGCATCATGTGATGGCAACAAAAGAGCACAGGTGAGATTTATACAGGCCAGAGCAGGCATTCATCATCCTCACTTTCCCGTTAATACCGCTTTTCCAAAGAGAGACATTACCCTTCCTAATCAAAGCAAAGTAATTGTTTAAACTTCCTCGCTGCAACAGACCCATAATTCTTCATTGTTCTCCATTCAAAGCTGAGCTGAATAACTTTCCTGGTGTTCTCGTCCACTGTCTTTCCTCCAAAAGAGCATGAAAATCGATAATAAATTATGGCACTAATATGACAAGCAACTTGCAATTCCTTTGTCATTTTCATTAAAAAAAAAAACAGATTTGATGACAAAGCTGAGAAGGAGGCTCTAAGCAATATTAGGATGGGATTGAGGGTGAAATGGTCAGCTTGATTTAGTTTTTTTTGTTTCTTTTTTAAAACATAAGTATCTGCCCTTATAAAGAAAATGTATCCATCTCATAAATGTCTTTTCTTGCCTTCAACTGTGTGTGTGTGTGTGTGTGTTTATTCTTCCAGTATGGAATGAATTTCCTAATCTTCTCTGCCTACTGGACTCCTACAGGCTCCCTAAGCACCCCGCGTCTTTCATGAAACCTCCTTTGATTGTTCTTTGTTTATTAACTTTATCTGAAAACTTCCAGGGTACTTATATCTGCACCCACTCAGGTAAGCATCTGTTTAGAATTTCTAGCTCAACAAGCTCAACTACTTTTGATTTTGTATCACTTTTATATTTTTTAACTTATTGTTTAAAATAGTTTTTTGATATTTTATTTTTATGTCAGTTATTTCTAGCTGTATCCCCCTAACCTCACTCAGTAGGCCCTCTTTTTTGTTGTTTTGTTTTACTTTCTTTTTGTGAGTCCTACTCACAAAACAGCTACAAATGTTGTGTCTGAGGCTGGATTTGAACTCTGGTCTAGTGAACTAGGGCTAGTAGTTAAGACAACTGTATCTTAATATGTAACTTATTTCCCAAACTTCAATTTATGCAAAACTTCTCAGAAAGATATCAACTATATAATGCAAATTAAGCCCAGTTTCTGGAAAAAAAAGAAAGAAAGAAATAATACTACTAAAACCCCACTCCAAATCATGCTTGAAATAGCTGCAATAGCAAACACACTATATGAACCTAGGCAAATAATTGAACCTTTGAGTCTCTTGTTTTCTCCTCAATAAAACTGGATTATTAGATCATCTTCAAAAAGTTTTATGAGGCTAAAATGTGTTTAACATGTTTTTACAAATCTTAAATTTCTACATAAAAGTTAACTATTGTCACAAATCAATCAATCACTCAACAAACATTTGGTTTTTTGGTTTTGGTTTTTGGTTGTAGTCCTTTGTTCTCAAGGAAGACCAAAATATCACTAGTTACAGCATGTCTATATGGTTGATCAGACCAATATGTGTTTGACATGTTCTACACAGGTAGAGCATAAATACTTGTTGTGGCTCATGAACTTTCTCACTGAAACTTTCTCATGTGACTCATGAACTCAAGTCATTTGGGGTGATTCTTTAAATTTGCACATCTCATATTTCTTTTGTGCGCCTTCAGTTCTGCTTTGCTCATAGAACACAACACTTCTGACGAAGGCATGCTATGCTGGTAGTCCTGTGCCAGTATCTCCTATGTTGCACAATCCATTCCAAAATACTTAAGAGAGACTTTGAGATGTCCTTGTATTGCCTTTTCTGACCTCTCTGTGAGCATTTACCCTTTGGGAATTATTAATAAAATAGTTTTTCTGACATATGAACAATGGGCCAGTTTAATGGAGTTGCAGTCTCTGCAGTGGAGTTTGAATGTATGGCACTTTAGTTAGGGAAAGCACTTCAGTGTCTGATTCTTTTCCTATTAGGTGATCTTCAGAATCTTCCCAAGATAATCCAATGGAAATACTTCAGTTTCCTGGCAAGGCACTGGTATACTGTCAGGTTTCACTGGTATACAACAACGAGATCAGCAAAATGGCTTAGTTAACTTTCAATTTGGTAGTCAGTCTAATACCTCGATTCTCTACGGACCACTGTGATGCTCACAGGAGCAATTTATATCCTTTGATATAAGGCATCTTTGAATTCCGGGGGGGAGGATAACCTCCTTTTGTCATATAACCTGGAACATTTCAGTCAGCTTTTGTATGAGCAGAGAACCTCCCACTCTGCAAATCTCATATGAAATAGAATCAGCACCAAGTGCTTTACCACATGAAAGGAACATTTTGGCATTCAAAACTTCTTCAGTTGGAACTTCAACCAGGGAGGGGCTCACTTCAACTGAGATAAACAGTGTTTTCAGCACTGATTGATAATTGAGAACAGTGTGGAAGTGTTCAGCCCATCTCTGTAGGATCAGGTCCTTATCCCTAATCAATGTGGTACCCTCAGCACTGAGTAGCTGAACTCACCATAAATAGCTTTCAGTGCGCCATAAAAGTATTTTGGATTGTTACTATCAGTATAAAACTGAATTTCATCTGCCTTCTTACTAAGCCAAGAATCCTTTATCTCTCTAAGTTTTGCTTATACTTGACTTTTAATAGAATTAAATGTTTTCTTCTTGGAGATGGATGAGAAAAAAGTCTATATGTACAAAAATATCTAGAGCAATTCTTTTCAAGGTAGTCAAAAACTAGAAACTAATGGACTGTCCTACTGCAGAGTAACTAGAAAAATTGTGGTATGTGAATGGAATGGAATTAAATTGTATTATGATAAGTGATGAAAAGGATAATTTCAAAGAAAACTGGAAAAACTTATGAACTGATACAGAGTAAAGTGAGCAGAAAACAATACTTTATACAATGATAAAAAAACATTTTAGCGAAAAACAACTTCAAAAGACTTTAGAACTCTGGTCAATATGACCATAAATGAAAAGAATGAAAATGAAACCTGACAGAGAAGTAATAAAATTAAAAATGCAGAAAGTGACATACATTTTTAGTCATGCTTAATGTGGGAGTTTGTTTTTCTGGACTATGTTAATACGTACTGAAGAATTTATTTTTATTTTTTTGTTTTAAATTTTGTACAACGGGGGAGGCAGGTAGTAGGAGGGAGAGATTATTTTTTAAAAAATACTTGTATTTGAAAAATAAAAAAGTATTATAGTTTCTATGCTATTTTTTTCCTCCAGACTTATGAATAATTAATATAGGGAATCCCTGCTGAGGAAGCTCACTTCACCAGTATAGACTAGTACTTTAAAACTTATAGAGTTGCCTAGAATATTAGAAACTTAAGGGAATTATTCAGTTATATAGCCAATAACTGTCAGAGGCAAAACTCGAATGATGTTCCACTAGGGAACTCTCTTCTGTCACATTTGTCTCCTGGCTTCCTGGACTTTCAAGTTCTACCTTCTGCAAGAAGCCTTTCCCAGTCCTCCTTAACCTTTGCTTTCCCTCTGAGACTACCTGCAACTTAACCTGCCTTATGTCTTATTTGTACTTCCCTGTTTGTATGCTGTCTCCCCCAATCAACAACGAGATCCTTAAGAGCAATGACTGTTACTTGTTCACTTAATAAATGATCTCTACACAATAGGCTACTTAGTATAATAAGCACTTAATAAATGCTTGTTCTTTCCCCCTTCCTTGGGTACTTAATAAATGCTAGTTGACGATTGAAGAGCTTTCTCACTCTGAGGTCAGCTCTCTATCCACTCCATCATATTACCTCTGCATACTAACAAAGGAGATTGCAAAAAACCTGGAGATTTAAGAAAAAGACTTGTTGTCTCCAAAATTACTAAATAATACAATTGCCTTTGTTAATGTGGACACAGCTTCAGAGTGAACAGATCAGGGCTGCTGGACAATCACATGTGATTACATCCAACTTCTATCCCTTAAAGTCCAAGAAAACATGACTAAGGCATTTTGTTGACCTCAGGTTCAAGAAAATAAGCACAAAATACGAAAATAAACAGGTTTTCACCTTTACACAGAACAAACGTTCACACTGCAGTAACTTCTCTTCCCCTAAGGATCTTTAGACTAAGGATGGGATTGTTTCATGAAAAGTGCCGGGTAAATACTTATTGTTATAGATACAACAATATTCAATAAAATAGGAGAGATTCACAGGCCAATGATGCTGTTCTCCTAAAGTTCAAGCTAATGCAGCTTCCAATTATACGCGCCCATTTTAAACTCTAAAAGATGTAATGTTAATCAAACATTTAATTTGCTGGTGTTTTTCTTAGTAAATGTCATGTTCAAGGAGATATTTAGGACGTGATCTACAGCATAATTGCAGCAGGTTGACTTGCTCAGGTTGCCTTTATTTGCATTAGAGTAGATGAGGGAAGAAGAAGGAAAAGGGCTCTTGAGTTTCCACGCTCTGCAGATTCTTTTCTCGTTTCAAAGTAAGAGGCGTTTTGAAAATAAACTCAGTGCTATTCATCATGTTTGGTAACATTCAGGTCTCGACGGCATTTCTCCACTAAATAGCTTGCCCTCAAAGTGTGCTTCAGGATGCAAGGACCAAGGAAAACATGAGGTACCTTGTGGTGTATAATTACTTGTTATTAAATCCCAACAGTGGGCTGAGCTACCAAATTTTTGTTGTAAATAGAGGATATTTCCCATGAACCCTGTTGGGGAAACTCAAATTTCCTCCATCTAGATGTTTCTGGTGAAAAAAATCCTCTTATGTCCTATCTAGGTAAAGTACTAAGCAATACTAAAGCAGTTTCCTTCCTTCTCTATATTTCTATCTCCATCGCTTAGCCTGCCCATAGCAGGCACTTAATGCATTTCTATTAACTAATAGATCCTACTGCAATGTTCTATTTTAGAATCCAATCCTAATTCAAGAGCCATGTATTAAGTGCCTACTATTTACTCTTATCTACAAGAGCCTGTGATGGGGACTAAGGACACAAAGGCAAAATCATAAATGTGATCCACATAATAAATAAATGGATTTCAGTAAATGTTCATCCTGAAATTCTCCCTACCTACGATATATTTCTCATTCAATCAATAAACATTTATTAAATGCCTCCTGTATACATGGAACTATGTTATATGTCAAAAATACAAAAACCAAATGAAAACCAGAGCTCAATCTCAAGGGGCTTCTATTCCATTAGGAAGATAAATTTAAACCAGTATGTAAATACAGTGTAATTTGAAGAAAAATAGACAGAGACAGACAGAGACAGACAGAGACAGTGAAAGATACAGAGAAACTGAGAGAGCACACTACAATTCAGGGAATCCAGAAAGACCTCTTGAAGGAGATAGCATCAGAGTTTAGGAAATGACTGGTGAGAAAAGAATGATTTCTAAGGACAAAAGCAGAAGACAAAATGACAAGTTCAGAGAACAGCCAGTAGAACAATTTGACTTGAACACTGTGAGTTAAGCACAGAAAGTAATATGAAATAAGCCTGAAAAGACAGGGCTCATATTGGGTTCATATTGTGAAGAACTTGAAATGCTAAAGTTAAGGAATGGCTATTCTATCTTCAAAGCAACCAGGACCATTTCCTGCTTACCATAAAAATGGAAAAGCTCAGAAGCCATATCAGAGGGGAATCAAACACACTGACAAGACAAAACAAGGGGAAGCCAATTTGGTTGAGTTATGGTCTCTCTCCAGATTTCCTACAGCCCCTGATCTGCCTCCAAACTCTTGCCAGTTTAGTTGCCTCCCACAGAAATCCAAATAATGTCTGAGAAGAGGGAGGGAAGCTGAGGCAAGAATTAGGATGTTTGGTGGGATCATCAGAACTCAAATCCGAAGGGGGATAGGAAGTGTGCAAGCCTGAAGTCAGGACAACAAGGTAACACAGGACCAGAGAGACAGTTTCTGCCCATCCTGTCTCCATAGGGCAGTGGGGCACCATATGCTACTGGATCTGTAGATCATAGGAAGAAAGGATTTAGAGCTATCATACACACACAAACACACACGAGATGTATGCATGTTCAATGTATATATGTAGTGTGTGCATATATGATACACATGTGTACACACATGTCTGTATGCATTCACATCCTGTGTGCATTAATATATACTTGATAATCATATATCTGAGTAATGATACACTACATGTGCTATATATCTATCCCATATAGATATATTGTAGATTTCTGAGAAAGGCATATACTACAATATACTATATATTACTGTATTATAATATAGTGCAATATACTATATACTATTATTATATGTGGTATAATACCATATATTACTACCATATTAGAGTATGAATCTATTATGCATATATACTAGATATGTATGTCTAAGAGAATATACTATATTTAATATACTATAATATATAGTAAATACATTTTAGATATGCTATATATCCCAGAGAAATTTCTTTTTCTTTTCTGTATATATATGTTTATGTATATGTGCATACATGTGTGTATACATACATATATACGTGTGTGTGATTGAAGTACAGAGAGGGGGAAATGGCTTTCTTAGGTGGAAAGGAACAGGGGATAGATAATCTAAAGCCCAGCTTCTTAAACTGCAGTGTGCAGCTGCATATGGAGTCTCACAACTGAATCTGGGGGTTGTGAAATTATGATTTGTTATCAGTAAATGTTTGACTCGTATACCTCTTTTATATATCTGGGGTCATATAAAAATTTCTTGAGGAAGAATTTAAGAAGCATTGTTCTTAGTTCTAAAGATGGAGTCTATCCTTAGCTGGGTTCTATATGAGTGAATACCAAAGCCTTATCTTTACTCAGTCAATCTGCAAGCATTTATTGGACCCACTATGATAGGTACTGTGCCAGGGATTGGGGATTCAAAGACAAAAAAATGAAATATTTGCTCTCAATTCGTTCCATTCTACCTTAGTTCATGGATTGCTGCAGCAGAATAGGATCCTAGCAGAAAATAGACACCCCAGGAAGCAAGTTTGAAAGCCACTATAGATCAGATTGCGGCTCCAGAAAATGACTACCTCAGGAGTAATAGTATTCATCTAACCACCAGCACAAAGCTGTGGAAGATGGTTTCCTTGGTTGAGCCGTTGGCAACCATCATAGAGCATTTTAAGAGCTTGAGTGCCCCTTTATCCGCACCCTGAACAACTTGCATTGTGTTTATCTTCTATCTGCTTGCTTGGGAAGAGGAACCATCCAGGGAAAGTCTCACTTTGTATTTTATGACCCCAATGCCCGACACACAGTAGGCACTCAATAAATGCTCGTTGATTAATTGGGGGCTGTAACGCAGCGCTGGTCTCTGCTGAGTCAAGTAGGTGAGGAATTAAAAAGCAGCCACGTGGAAGGGGCTGCTCGGTAGGAAGGGAAGTGAGAGACATTTACCTGGAGACATTTGTTTCCTTTCTTTCTAGAAAAGATAAGGATTCAGGCCCTTGTCAGGGGCCACATTGCAGACAGAAGCATAGACACCTGTGGGGCAGATCCCTCTGCAGGCTGCTTGCCCTCCTCCCTGTGGGAGGGGAGGCTCATTCAGAAAGCTCCTGTGAGAGGTCCTTCCTGCACCTGGAAAAGGGTGGGGGAACACTATCAAAAGCCAAATGGCTTCCCTGGAAAAGTCAATTCAGTTCTCAGAAGTTACAGTCTGGTTCAGAAATATTAAGGGGATATTAATAAATTACACCAACCATCTGATGTCACAAAACAAAGATCCCAGGGCCTTTTAGATGTTCATCTTACTTAAAAACTGCAACAAGAATCCATCTCTCCTAGTTTTCACTAATGAAGACATCATTCCTCGGGTTGGGGAGAAACGTCTGGCCAACTCTCCCCTCCTTGTGATTTCTCTGTGCTCCTCCAGGATGAGAACCTGTCAGGCCATCGGCAGGGGAGGGACGGGGGGGTCACTGACGGACAGTGGGCTGAGATGGGCAGATTCGCAGCTTCGCCTCTGCCTTCAATTTCGAGGCTGGGGATGCTGGGCTAAGGGACTGAGAGAGAAGGGGCTGGGGAGCTGGTGCAGTAATTGATTTTGACAGCACAACAAGTTCATTCGTCACTGTTTTTGCAACTTATTTGAAAATTCATCCAGAAGCGAGTCCCACAGGATAGCTTGTAATCACTTGTAAACTCAAATGAGGTCCACAAGTTAAACGCCATTAGAGCTCAGATATAGGCAGGTTCTGGCAAGGGACTGCTAATATGTTCTCTTTACCTTTCCTCTTGTATCAAGGACACAACTATAGCCAGAGGTAATAGAGGCAGATTATGACCGGGTTACAAACTTGCCATAATCATGGCAGTTAATGCACTAATTGGAAATACTTTTCCAGGGAAGGGATAAGAGAAGAATTGATTGCTCCCCCCTCTTGTTCTCAAATCACAACAATTCTCTAACTCCATTTTTTTCCTAGTTCATTGACACATCAACGTTAAAAAAAAAAAAAAAGAAGTGAACAAAGACAAATAGAATTGTTAAAGCTTGTCTCCTTATAGTAGAATTAATAACAGAACTAAACCCCCATTCAACAGGGTCTTCCCAATACTTTATTACTTTATTACAATAGTTTATTATCAGAGATAGGTGTTTTAATACATGGCCATAAAGACCACATTGGGTGACAGCTTTATTTCCCAGGAGTTAAGTATTAATTGCCACACAAAGGAATATAAAAATGACATTGGAAACAAATACTTTTGCTTCTGCATAAAACAAGAATTCTTTTAGATCAGCATTCCCACAACAGAAAGTCAGAGTGCTGAAACTTAATTAAAATTCACAATTATTCTTTTTGTCATCCTGCCCCCCCCCCCCAACTTGTATGTGTATGTGTGAGAGCGTATGCATGTGTTAGAGCGTTTACATCAAATAGTGTTTCTCCTGATGGAAACTCGAGCCACGTCCCTGCTAGATGGGCTGACAGGGCTCGATAAAGTGCCGTCTCTTGGCAATATAACAGGGCCACCGCAATAAACTGATAATATCATAGAATATAGGTCGGTGCAGGAGGCAAATTCAACTTTACCTAAGAGCCTTAAAATGTTTTAACTACCATTTCAATCAAATCTTGGAAGTTTGAAATGTGGCACTAAATGCATTTCTTCGGGAAGCTGTCTTTCTTCTCCCCCTTCCTCAACCCCTAGACTCATAAATCCTGAAGGCCTTCTTGGGGTGAGACAAGCTGGGAGCTGAGGCAGCATTTTGGGGACCTGGGGGGGAGTAAGGTGTGAGGAAGAAAGACTATTTTTGTGGAGCAAATGCAAGATGGCAGAGACTGGTGTATGGAAGTGTTCAGGGAAACTGAGAGAGGAAAGTCAAAAGGAAGAGATGGACTTAAAGCCTAAGGTGACATTCTCTGGGGATGTTCTATTCTCAGTCTATTCACTCATCTCCCCTCCTCCCCTTCAAAAAAAAAAAAGTCAATTCCAGTTGACTTTGATTTTCTCTGCATATTGAACTAGAGAGACAGAAACATAATCATAATTAGCAAGTTTGGTGCCAGGGATAATTCAACTGAGGAAAGATTCTGGTTACCACCATGTATGGGGTGTGTGTGTGGTAGGGGAGACCCCAGGACACAAGCCTCTACTGACTGAGACATCCAGAATCCCAGGAAGCTACAGCAGGGGAGGAAGTGCTAAAAAATCTAAGGAAATAAACAGGAAGCTACAGAAGGAGAAGTTTCCTATTTTAACTAATTATTCTTGCTATCTAATTACTACAATCAGTTGTTTCTATACTGCAGGAGGAGCATGCGTATTGTCAACTCCTTCCAAATTTCATCACCAGAGGACAAAGCACAGTTAGCTCACCTTAGTTACAGCTTATGAATATGGAATAAGGTGAAAGATATTTCTTCATGGTCAATCCAACCCAAAGCAAACCCTCTCTACATATAGTCTCTGTGAACAGAGACATTTCAAGAGGTCACACCTTCCTCCTTCCTGTCCCTGAACCTAGCCTAGATTTCTAGAGAAGAAGATTTCATCAATTTTTTTAGCCATTAATTTTGGTAATTCATAACCATCATGGTCCAGAAGGTTCTCCTTGATTCTAACCTAACCCCTACAACTCCAATCAATCTAAGCTCATTTGCTGGGGTTTGACCTCCATCTTCTATAGACCCCTCAGAACATCCATCTTTCTAGCCCTCCTCCAAACCAAATTTTCTAGTGAAAAGTCCTCAGCACTTAGAAAAGTTGCACCTTTAGAATTTCCCCATTTTGTTAATTAGGTTTTAATGATGCCGAGCAAACAAGGACATGGGGTTGCTGCGTGGCCAGACTTATATCAGGCATCCTGGGCAGAGGAGATGCAAGGAAAGAGGAAAAGCCGTCTAATGATCTCCACCTGCAGCTTGGAGGGCCTACCTGACATTATCTGCAAAGCACCAGCCTTGGGTCCGTGCTCTGTTGGCTTCCACGAGTCCAGCTCAGCAGAAAGACACTTGCCTTGGCCCACTCCATCTTAATGAATCAATCTACTTTTTTTTTAACACTTGAAAAATTAAATAAGGGAGAAATAAACTCCCACAACCTCCAAAGACTCCAGCTGTGACACCAACCTTTTAGGTGCTGGATCACTATTCTCCTACAGCCCACAAGATGCTTCAAAGCAACCCTTTTCTAGAAGCAGACTAGCTCTAAACTAGGGAGCTAATGTGCTGATTTATTTTCCTAATTATGGTAAAACAAACATGCTGATAACTAAAACCGATATGCCGGCTCATTTAAAAAGCAAGCACATCCCCCCGTCCGGGGTTCTCAAGAAGGAAGATCAGGTTGCCTGTGAATATAGAGGAAGCCTTAGAAAAGAGAAAGTGACAGAGACAGATAGAGGGAAAGAGAAAGAGAAGGAGATAAAGAGAGACAGAGCTAGAACAAGGAGAGGGAGAGGGAAGGAGAAGGAAAAATAGATGGGGAAGAAAAAGAGGGGGAAAGAATGAGAGAGAAAGGGAAAACAGAGAGAGAACAAGGAGAGAAGAGAGAGAGAGAAGGGGAAGAAAGAAAAAAAGGGGAGAAAGAACAAGGGAGAGGGGGAGAGACAGAGACAAAAGAGAGAAAGAGGGAGAGGAGGAAGGAAAAGGGGAGAATAAAGGAGAGAGAAGGAGGGAGGGAAAGAGGGAGAGGGAGAAGGAAAGGGAGAGGGAGAATAAACAGGGAGGAGCAGGGCTCAGACACAGAATGTTTGTCCATTTTTACTTTCAGGCTTTTTGGCAAACTTCCAGAAATGATGATTGTGACCAAAGTCAAACAAACTTAATATTTAAGGTGGGTAGGCACAGGGCAGCAGGGGCAGGGCACCAGTAAAACAATGAGGCAGCAAGGTGGCAGAGTAGAAAATGTGCTGGCTCTGGAGTCAGGAACACTGGCCTTGCCTCAGACACTAATTAGCTCTGTGACCCTTATGGGTCTTGGACTGTTCTATGAAAATGAAGATACTAACAGCACTTTCGCAGGATTGCTGTGAAGCTCAAATGAGAGAATATGTCCAAGGTGTTTTGTAACTTTAAAGCAATCATTTAAATGTTGGTAAGTGTAGAGTAAGGCTGAGTGTCTGGCCAAAACGGAGGAAACCCACAGGGAAGTGGTCAGCTTGGAGAAGAGAAAACTTAGAGGAGCGTGATAGACACCTTCAAGTCCTAAAAGGTGCAAGAGAGCTTATGTCTGTTCTGTTTGGGCAGAGTTAAAAGGTAAAGGGAGAGACTGAGGCACAGTTAGGCAGGATAAAAGAGAAAACTTCAGGAAATGGGCTAGTTAACCTAGATTTCCTGTACTGGATTCCCTCTTGCTCCAGTGACAGCCTGAAACCAATGTTATCAAGAAGATTCTGGTGAGGGTGTGGGTTAGGTTTCATGGCTTCCTGAGGTGCCTTCTGTAAAGAGGAACATCAGGAGTTGAGGGGCTGCCCATAGAGAGCATGAAGTTCCAGGAAGGACCAAGAAATAACTCTTAGCTGGTTCAAGATGCTTTTTGTCATAAAAGTATTGGCCTGGGAGTCAGGAAAGTTGGGTTCAGATTGTGACCCTAACACTGTGCTTGCAAAGGTCAGTAGGTCACTTAACTTGTCTAAGCTCGTTTTCCATGGGGAGATGGGGAAAAAATGAAATTTAAACTATTTTCTTGAGAGAGTTGATGTAAGAGAAGTGTTTGTAAACCAGAAAGAATTCTAGAAATAAGAATTATTGATATGCTTAAAACTACTGCCAGGTACAACGTAAAGAGAGTGATTATCAAGGCTGGATTTTCTCTCTCACCCCAACACATACACACATACATACACACACGCACAATATGCTTCTGTTTGTGTCTTTGCCTCCAAATCCAACCCAAAGGGCCACACAACAGGGACCAGGTCTTTCTGTAGAGGAGAGATTCAGCTCAAAGAATCCAAATCATTGGTACAGGTCAGTGGAAGCTGCGGTCTGCAGCCCCACCTGGGGACCAAGGGATTCCTTGACCACATCAGAGTATCAATCATCATTACTACTAGTATGATTGAACCTGTACTACATGCAGACCCTATTCTAGTTGTTAAGTTGTCTCTCCACTTCTGTTGGGATGATGTGGAGAATAAGGGGTATCAAGCCAAGGTGGGGAAGATGGTAATATGTACAAGAAAGATCACTCATGTTGCAGTCCAAGGACATGTGAACAAGTCCTAGGTCTGCTCAAACTCTACTTATTCCCTGGGCCACCTCTGGCAAATCTTTGCATCATGTCACCTTATTTTCTCATCTATCAAATTGGGGGGTTTTCACTAAGGCTCCTTCAACTCTAAATCCTATGAATCTTTCTGCGTCCACAGTAACTCTCTCCCACCAAGTTTCTGATTTTAGACTATCAATGGGCAACACCCTCTGCCATGGAAAGGAGCCAGGACCTTTTTCCTTCCTAAACAGTCATCATTGATTCCCTCTCAGTTTCCCACCAGGCTCAGGAAAACATCCCTCTCCCTAAATACGAAATTCTGCTGAAGAAATCCCAGAGCCCCATTCCACTCTAACACAACTCCACCATCTTCCTATAAGGGACCAACCATCTGCCCTGCCATTAAGTCCCCAAGCTGATACTCTGACATTTGCCCTGACTCTGCCTACTTACTACCTGGTCTTTCCATATGGTTTGAGCTTGACATAAATATGAACCTTCCTTCATGTGCAGTCTATCTAAATTAGAATATAAACTTCATGAGAGTAGGATTATCTCAATTTTCTATTTGTATCTCTAGTGTTTTACATGTGTTATTATTGTTTACTCATTTTTCAGTCATGGCCAAATCTTCATGACCCCTTTTGGAATTTTCTTGACAAAGATATTGGAATGGTTCACCATTTCCTCTTCCATCTCATTTTATAGATGAAGAAACTAAATCAAACGGGATTAAGTGACTTCCTCAAGGTCACATGGCTTCCCTTGATTAATTCCGCTAGACTCTAATTCATTTCTCATTTTATATTTTCCCTAACATTTATAGATTCAATTTACATTACATAGATTAAAACTTAATAGGGGAAATTGCAGGGTCACCAAAAGTATTACAAAAAGATTTTCAAGTTCTAATGAATGGTCCACTTGTTTCAATTGGGATATGGCATAACAAAATTGTATTGAAGCTAAAGAATCTAGACAGTCTCTTGGGACTTTTGAATGATATCTACACTTGCTAAATGGTTTGTGTCATTAAATAATTTGATGTGGCTATATTTCATTTCTTCCTTGACAGACTGGGGAATATTTCAAGGAGAGGCAGAAACTGTGTCTCCTTCCTCAGCACCACGGTGATTCCTTCAGGGTACCCAGTAAAAAGCTGTGCACACACACGCCACCAAGGATTTGGCATAGACTTAACAGTTTCTTAGTTCCCCAGAACCTTGTCAGCCAAGCTCTTAAAATCCCAGGATCAATAAAATTCAGATCTGGGAGAAACAAGGATGACCCATTGATTGGAAGAACCAGAAATTTAGATTTGGATGAGATCTTAGAGGTCATCATCTTATAGATGAGAAAATAAAGTCAAAGAGAAATGACAATGACTTGGCTAAAGCCATTCAATAAGTGACATTCACATCAGTGACATATCTTCCAGCATAAACTCGGACAAAGGAGCTTTCCTCTCTTCCCCGGACAAAGCTTCCTCTGAGTGTCCTACAAGGAGCTAAGGAGTCTTTGAGTCTGAGTTACCCAACAGGGTCTTCTCCTCAGCAGATATTTCCTCAGATACCAAAGAACCCTATGGAATGAGGCTTAATTGCCTTCTGTTACTCCTTCCCTTTATTGATTGCAATACCTGCTTAAAAGCTTGAAAATGAGATTTTTTTTTTTACCCTATTGATTTTTTTCGCCTTTTCTATTTGGCAAACACAGAGATTTCCCTCTGACTTTTCACTGCAGCTAAATTCACAGAGTTGGGGAAACCACAGAGAGGGTCTTTCTCTTTCTCTAAATGGGGCATTGACATAACCAGCCTAGAGATCTCACTGTAGCTTCAGCAATCGAAGGTAAGAGTAGAGAGAGGAACTTTGAGAAAAAAGAAAGACAAAGACACAGATGCTTGGGCTAATGATGGTATAGTTCTCATCTCACCCCATAGAGGCACCCAAGAATTATGGGTTTGGGGAAGGACAGTTAGAAAGGCCATTTGGTCCATCCCTCTATATTTAAGCCAGATTGCATTTCAGATAATCCCACTTTACCACACCAGCCAATCCTGCCTTATCAAGGATGTAATTTCATTTTTATTTCTTCTGTGATCATGCCCACTTTTCAAGGGAATCCTAGACCACAATGTAACCTAAAGGGACAACACTCGGACATCTCTATTAGTTGGGAGCCGCCTGAGAGACGATAGCACAGAATTTCTGCTGAGAGGGAGAAGCTTCAAAGCAAGGCTCCTAGCAGGTAATGAATAAGTTAATGAAGACCTGTGCAGAGAGCCATTCTCTGAGAACCATGAAGCTTCTGGACAGGAAGAAGGAAAGCTCAGCCTAATATAAAGTCAGCAGGGTCCAATGACAGGTAATTCTATGTCCCACATCAAATGACCTCAGAGACAGACTATGACGTAACATCCACCACTGAGCATATCACCCAAGGCACAGGGAAGTGAATTCAAGCACAGAGGACCAGGAGCACAGCTAGAGGCTGAATTTGTAAGCTATGTCATCACCATTCAGACTATCTTCTCTTAGGGTCCCTGCAGAGGAAGGCCCTAAGAGCAGACACATGCATGGATGCTCAGGGGAGCAGAAGCTGCCAACAGGAGTTCTATCTTTCCCAGAGGGTTAGTAACCAGGATATATATAGTGAGAGAAATGATCAAGAATACCAGACGACCCCAAATGAGCCACTTCTCATGCTCCCTACCTTTCTCCCAGACATTCACCCATATTAGCCTCCTAATGTGACTACTGGTCTCCAGTCTCACCTTTCTCCCAAATATTTGCTCCAGAAGCAAGGAACTAGTTACAACTCTCCTGAACTCCATTAGCTGTTTTCTCTCTTTACCCTCACTCCTGTTTCTGATGTGGGCACCTTTCTATCATTTCCCTGCAAGGCAGTCTGACTCTGAAGCTATCCTTCTTCATTCAATTCAACCAACATTTATGGAGTGCATAAGAGAGCCATAATGAGCAACTGTGGCACTGGGGGGAAAGCAGCACAAAAGGCAATCAAAACCTTTTAAAAAACAGCTTCAGTTGTGAAGAGACTTCAAATCTGAGAACACAAGGAGCTGTGCAGAAAAAGGCCTTGGGACCATTCTGTAGCTGAGAAAAAAAGACCCCCAGGTCATTAGTCCTCACAGGTGAAAATCTTAGAGAATCAAGTGGATACAGGAGCTAAGGAGAACACTTTTGAAAAACAAGTAGGGAAGAACAATGTAAAGTGTTGGGGAGGAGTTCCCTGAAGTAAAGCAGTAAGGAAGTCGGAGAAGGAAGAAAGCTCACCATTTGATAGCTTCCTATTTTAACTAATTTTTTTTTTACTAACTAGGTATGCTAAGATCAATGGATCTTATCTGATGAAAGAGCATAAGCACTGTCGCCGGGCTAAATTTCAGCAACCTGAAGCTAAGCCCTAGTTGCCCTACCTTAGATACAACTGTGATACTTACTCTTTGTAAGATCCTATGCTATAATTTGGGGAAACAAAGATAAAATCAAGACCAGTCTTTGCCCTAAAGGAGTAATAGAATAACCAGACAATCAGACAGCCAAAGGAGGTGGTTGGTGGAATGGGGAGGAGCTGGCACATAAGTTGCTGTTTGCTTAGCAACTACATAAATAAACAATTCTTCAGAAGATTTGCCTTGATTTTTCTTGTGCAGCACGATAACTATATAAGTATATATGCATATATTGGATTTAACATATATTTCTATCATGTTTAACATGTATTGGATTACTTGCTGTGGGGGAAAAGGGGGAAATTGGAACACAAGGTTTTGCAAGGGCTAATGTTGAAGAACTGTCCACACATGTATTTTGAAAAAAAAAAAAAAAAAAAAAAGGAGAAGATTTGCCTTGGCCTAGGGTCATCCCAACCCAACCAACTCTGCAAGCATAGCCTTTACCCTTGTGTCAGGAACTCTTCGCTCAATACCATTTGTGGCACTTTGGCTTCCAAGTAAGGTCCCTTCTCCCTTGCACTCAATGAGACCCTGGTACTGATGACTGCTGTAAAATAAGCTTTTATAGCCTCCATAACCACTCTAACAATTTTTTTTCCAGCAGCGGCAGCAGGGCAGTGGCAGCAGCAGCCGGGAACAGATTAATGTCTCTGTGACGCTAACACTTCTCTGGGCCCCCTTTGCCTGTCAGGTCATTACTGCTGGTTTATAGTCAGGAGGCTTTTTCTCAGTTCACTAAACTGTTTGCATGATAAAGAGACATTAGTTCTGCCATCTATTCCAGCCAAGGTCTGCCTAAGTATCCCCATTTCAGGAAGCCGAGTTATCTTGTGCTACTACAGGGATCACAGTCCTGTACCCCCCTGGGCTCATAGGGGGCTGTAAAAACCGTAAGGTCCCTGCTGAAGACATTCAGCAGTACACTGGGCAAATTCGCCTCTCTGGGAGCCGGTGGGGATTGAACTAGAGGACATTAACATTTCCTCCGCCGTGTGACCCCATGGTCTTTGGGGAGACATGGAATCTCTTGGACATTCTGCAGTGGATGCTTATTAGCAGTGTGCCCATGGACAGCCACTTAATCAAACTCTCAGTTTCCACATCTGTGAAATGGAGATCACAGTTTTCACAAACCTCACAGGTCTGGCAAGAGGCTCAAATAAAACAATGTCTGCAAAGTTCTTTACAAACTTAAAGTGCTATGTAAGTGTGACCTGACTATCTGACTTAGCTTCACTTATTCCTCTATGGCTCCAGACCCACTCTTTCCCCCTTTTTCTTTCTCCTAAATCTCAGGGAAATCCATTATCTATGGATTCACAACTGGATGCTACAGAACCAGGACACTTGACCTGACAATCCTGAAATCAGTCTACCCCTTCTGATCCTTTCCCCACATCTGCCTATGGCAAAGGACCACAAATGATGTCCTGGAAGCCTGTTTTCAGAGGGGGTGTTGGATCAATGGGATAGGAAGGAAAACTCTGGCTATTTGTGAATATATCTCAACAAATAGGAAAGTCATAAGAGGCAAATCACTGAATTTCTTGAAATCTCAATGTTCTCAACTGTAAAATGGAGATGGCACAAATAAGCTCATGTATATGAAACATTTTTCAAAACTGAAAGTAATAAGGTCCTTTCCAGCTCTAAATCTATGATCCTATGCTCCATTATGTCAGTTACTTTTATTATTATTTAATTTTGATATTTTAATTTTCTCATCTATCTCAGTTATGATGATGAGGATGACCAGTCTATCTTTATGGACTTATGACACACTTATTCCCATTCCCATTTCAGTATAACTTCAATCAATTCCAATACTCTTCATACACCATATTCCATTTTCCACCTCCTGGCCTTTACCATGTCTGGATTACATCTTTTCCTCCCTCTTTCCTTTAAGATCCAGCTCAAATGCCATCTTCTGCATGAAACCTCTCCTGACCCCCTCTTCAGGTGCTACTATATTCTCTCCCCCAAGTCACTTATTGTTCCCACCTATATATGTACATGTTTCTTCAATAGAAGGTAAGCTCCTTGAGGGCAGGAGGAGAAGAGGAGAGAAGGAAGGAGGGGACAGAAGAGAAAAAGGAAATGAAAGGGAAAGAGGGGAGGGGATATGGAGACTTTATTTTTTCTTATGTAATTGCTGTTGAATAGAAGCCATAGCAACCCCCTGAGGCTTCAAACAAAAATCAAGGTCATACATTTAGAAAATTCAAATGTTCTTTGAAAACTTCAAATTCGTTTCTAACCTGAATTTTACCTGTGGGGTTTATCATGACATTTCAGCTCAACAAAATGTTCTCTCATTGGGCATTAATACCTCAGTAGACACTGGAGGGTGAAAAATGTTTTGGTAGTAAACAATTGGGAAAAGAAGAGCTCACTGCATTGTTGGATTTCCATTAAGCAAAAAATAAATCTTGTTTATCATTCTTTTGCTTGGAGGTGTCATGATCCCTTATTGTACAACACTCCCCCTTGTGAAAGGAAGGCTATGAAATATGTGCCTCTCATTAGCAAATTAGCTTTTAGCTTCAAATGCATGGAAAATAAACCACTCTTGCCAGCTGTCATGGAAGACTGGAGTTGCTTTGTACTTTGGATATACCAGTCTTATTGATGTCCAAAAGAATTCAGAGCTGAGATTGAATGCAGACTAAAACCCACCCCACTAATCTGTATTCAGTAAGCAAATTGTATTGAGCCACACAGTTTATCCCCTAATTTTGAGAGTAGAAATAAGGATATTGCTCACTTTTCCTCTGAAAGGGTGAATAAGGCTGCATTTGTGATCTGTCACATTTTTTTTTCTATGATTTATATCAACCTGAATGCATGGGTTCTATTCAAGAAGGATGCCCTCCAGTCTGATCCACATGAAGATGCTGAAAGATACACAGAGACCTCAGCGATTTCCCCTGGTAGCTGTCAAAGCAAATCAAATAGCTACAAATCCGCACAACTCATCCTGTTGTCAATTATTAAAATGAAGTGGATTTCAACCCCATATTCCTCCCTCTGCTGGTTTGTCTTTGCTGATGGAGCAATACAGAGGATTTGCAGGCTTCAGACTCCAATAAAGAACCCTGGGCACTTTGGTAATTAACTCATATGCATAACACACACACACACACACACACACACACACACACACACACAAACACTCGGCTTGCACTTTCAGGAAGGTTCAGGACCATTCTCCATTATCAAGGCAAAATAAACGTATACTGACAGTGGCCATAGTGCCCTTAAAAAATCTAAACATTTTCCAATTAATCAACTGGCATAGTGAATCTTCAAAATCCTGCCCATTCTTCACAAATTATCTCCTCCATGAAGTTTTCTCTGATTCCCAAAGGACTTTTTTCCCTGTAAATTGCCATAACTTTTGTTTGTACTTTGTGCAGTAATAACAAATTAAGTTTTGGGTATATGTCTTATACCTCCTACTAAGTTAATCAGTCAAAAATTTTCTCAGGTACCTATTATGTGCTGGCACTGTGGCTACAAAAACGAAGACGAACGTTTTGGATGGAGTCTCCTGATGGAGTGAGGAGAAAAGAACAGATACATATACAGGAACATGTGAACCCTTGGTGGCCCCCTTCTCCTTCTCCCGTTGGTGAGTTCTTTTTGGAATCTCCCTTTAAGGAAGGGCCCAGACCAGCCATCCTTACCTCACTTCTCCCAACTCACCCTTGCTTTTCAGTCCCTTTGTATTGCCTTGCCTGGGCAGATCTAAGCTTCTGGAAGTTAAGGACTGTCTTTGGGAATTCCAAGAGGCAAAATCCTAAGCATAGAGGACAGAGAGCCAAGAGATCAACTGCTGTATGAGAGGAAGAACAAGAAAGGCCGGCAAAAGCTCATAAAGCAGAGTGATATATCATAAGGCTGGTGTCTAAAAAGGCTTCTCAAAAGGGAAGAGTTTTATTCCACTTATTCCCCCAGTTCTGCCTTGCACCCAATAAGCAACAGCTATTCATTAAGCACTAAGTGCCAAGCCCTGTGCTAGGCTGTCAATGAATGAAGGAAATGTAACTGCAAGGCCCTGGTGAGTACTTCTGGATATGTAGGTACAACAAGTTTTGCTTTGATTAACTATATCAATAGCAACGATAATATGTTTTATTAATATACCAGAGACCAAACCACAGCTAGATTTAGCTAAGCATCTTGCGCAGTGAACTTTCAACTGAAACAAAAAAGGGAATTTTTGGAAACAACTCAGGAAGGCAACTTTGGTATCAACTCTTTACCTCCGTGTAATATAGGACCAAAAGCTGGACGCACCCTTTGAGATCACCTAAGAGAAAAGACAAATCCTACTTTCTGGCATTCCAAACCCTTCATAGACAAAACTCAACCTAATTCTCTTTTTTTCTCAAACCTAACTGTTTTCCCCTCTTGCTTCCTTTTTAAATTTAATTTTTATTCTGAACTTAGCAAATGCCAAATAAAATGGGTGCTGTCATATAAGAATAATAGACAGAATAATAGAGGAAACTGCCTATCTCTGTTATGTATATATTGCTTTTCTTTTTATGTATGTAAGTTCAACTTGTAACTTTCAAAGCTGTCCTGCTTGTCTGTGCTTCTTTCTAATCTCCCTTCAGGTCTTTTATTTATATTTTTATCTTCATCTTTGGTCACCTAGAATTGTAATTGGTCATTGCTTTGATAAAAATTCTTAAATTTTTCAAAGTTGTTTTTCTTTCTATTGCTATTATTTTATGAATTGCTCTAATTTTCCAAATATATTTCAAATTATTCCCCTTTTAGCACTCTATACTCCAACTAAATTAAATTGCAGCTACTTGCTGAGTATTCTCAGTATTCTGAGCTCAGTATTCTATCTACCATTTCAATACCTTTGTAAAAGTCTAGGATGTACTCATTCCCCCTCTGAACCCTTAACTTCCAGGCTCAACCCCAGTTTCTGACACTTCTATGGAAAACCATTAGTGATATCCCTACTTGTCAGTGTTTTTTCTACCTTTCAAATTATAATGTAGCTACTTATCTATTTAAATATTCATCCCCTAGTAACATAAGCTCCTTGAAGACAGGGATTTTAAAAAATTTTTGTTTGTCTTGAAATCTCAAAGTTTACCTCATTGTCTTTCACACAGAAGGGCCTAAAGAATGTTTGTTGAATTGATGTTGAATCCAGCCCAACCTTTTTTCCCTCCCCAATATCTTTTCAGATCACCTTAGCTTCTAAATAAATCCCTCCAGCTCTCCAACTCTCCTTCCCAGAGGGTCGTTCCTTGTAATAAAGAATAAAAGAGAGAGAAAAGGAAAGCCATTCAGGAAAACTAACCAACATATCACCCAAATATTACTGTATGTGCAGAGCTCCACACTGTTGGTCTCACACCTCTGCAAAGAAGTGGGGGACGTGCATTGTCTTCTTTCTCAAACTGGCAATTATATTTAAGCACATTACAGGGATTTTGTTGTTCTTTCCATTTTCATTGCTGTAATCATCATTATGTTTAATTTGCTTTCAATAAATCTCCTCATTCCTGGCTGTATTCTCTGTAACCATTTTTCTATTGCACAGCTATATCTTCAACTCTTTTGTTTTACTGGAGAGCAAATTGAGACCAAGAGAGGTGACATGATTTCCCCTTGATCACACAAATTATAAGTGGCAGGACTGACCTTCAGGTCCAGATCTTCAGATTCCAAGTCCAGTATTCCTTCTACCTGACCATATCCCACCTCAAGCTTTAGCAACATGCTTTCTTAACTATGTCTGATATAGTAATCACTTTTTTAAAAATCAATTTTATTTTATTTTCTGCTATGAACCCTCTCCCTTCTACCTTCCTTCTTTCCCCACTGAGAAAGCAAGAAAAATAAAACCCATTACAAATAATGCTTAGTCAAGTAAAACAAATCTCTGCATTAGTCATGTCCAAAACTCCCAAAATAAAACAAAACAAAAACTCAATCTGCCTTCTGAGGCTATCACACTTCCCTATCCGGAGGTCCATAGCATCTTTCATCATAAATCCTCTGGATTGAACACAACTACTTTCTGAAGTAGATGGGACAGATGTTTGACAGGTCAAGTACCTGAAGAACAGAGAGGACAAATGACCAGCTAGCTGGTCACAGAGCCAAGCTAGAACTCGGAACGAGGTGATGCGACTTCCAGAACCAGCCTCCTTCCATTACCCCGCGCTGCCTCTGCTGATATCTCTGGGTTCCCCTTTCCATCCTTTCCTTCCCTTTCTAAGCCAGCCCTTTGATTTAAGGTGGTGACTTTTCAGTAGGAGCTGAGAAACCTTAATAACAATTCGCCCGAGGCTGATGAATGGCAGAAAGTTGGAACTAGTCTCAAGGTCGGGAGGAGTTATTTTAAACTACTTAGATTTACTAGAAGGGGAGAGCAGAGGGTCTGGATTTAGGGGTTTGTCTTGAAGCAGGAGGAAGCAATAGAGTTCGTCAAAAGCTGGTCTATCACAGATTCTTTCTAGAGTGGCCCAACTCCACCAGGCTGGGAAGCTAATACCAGATGATGGATGAGGAGACCAGCCTGGGAAATTTATTGGAAGATGGTAAAAGTAAATTTGAAGCCTGTGCTCTGAGCAGAACCCCTTCATTTTATAACATGCTGCCCCCGCCCCTTTGTGCTGTAACCTTCCATCACTCCAGGGAACAGCAACTGATAACCATGTTAGAAGGAAGCCCTTCCAGCCAAAGCAAGGGAAACAAGGCAGCAGGAGGAAAGCTGCCGGGGTGAGTGTCTGCCCCAGAAACCCGTCCTTAGGAAGCAAGGATAAGGAGCCTTTTCTGATTCCAACCAAAAGTGCCCCCTCCCATTAATTACACATACTCCTCAGCCCCACTTATTTTATCTCCTGGGCAGAGTCATCTAGGCAACATTTGAAATCCTGTTAGTCCCAATGCTCCTGGTCCACATGGGACAGGGAAAAGAACAGGGGATTTGGATTCAGAGATTTAAGGCTTCCTATCTGGTTAATCTTGTACAAATTATTTAACTTCCTTGGACATTAGTGTCCTCATTTGTAAAATAAAGAGCCTGGACTGGATGACCTCTAAGGTCACTTCCACTCTCAATCTGTGTTTCTGTGATTTCCCTGCTTGGTCTTTCCCCTAACCTGAGTTATGGTCAGATAACTACCTAACTCTAAGCACGTCTCCCATTAAGATCCTCATCAGGCTCCACTGAGCCCAAGTCATTGTTGTTCAGTTGTTTTCAGTTATATCCAACTTCTTTTTTAATAGAATTTTATTTTTCCAAATACATGCAAAGATAGTTTTTAGCATTCACCTCTGCAAAACCTTGCGTTCCAAATTTTTCTCCTTCCCTCCCCACCTTTACCCTCCCCAAGACAGCAAGCAATCTGATATAGGTTAAATGTGCAATTCTTTTAAACATATTTCCATATTTGTCATGCTGTGTGAGAAAAATCAGATCAAAAGGGAAAAAAGATGACAAAGAAAAAAAGCAAACAAATAATAACAACAAAAGGTGAAAATGCCATGCTTTGATCCACATTCAGTCTACATAGTTCTCTCTCTGATATTCAACTCCTCATGACTCCATTTAGGGTTTTCAAACCAAAGGGTGGTTTGCCATTTCTTTCTCTGGCTCATTTTACATATGAGGAAACTGAGGCAAATAGAGTTAAGTGACTTGCCCAGGGTCTCACAGTTGATAAAAATTTGAGGCTGGATTCGAACTAAGGAAGATAATTCTGTTCCCCTAACTCCAAATTGAGTGTCAATCATTATATACCACTGATTTGAACCCAAAGTCTTTTTCACTGTGTTCTGCTTGCTTGCCAGAGCAGGGAAGGACAAAAATGCTAAAACTATCCTTTTATTGATATTCAGAAGTTGAATGAGCCAGACTAGATGAGTTTGAGCTTTTATTCAGACCCCAAATTAGCTGGAGAGGAAGGGAAAGAGTAGGAAATCAAAGTAAAATCTGTCAGGAGCTCACTGCTCTTGATCTCCCCCCTTGCAGAGGCAGCAAAGGGGATGTCTCTTGAGTCCTAACTTGGGGTGTAATTTTTTTATTTTTAAATAATTATATATCAATGTAAGTGGTTTTCTTTGTCCTATATATTTTCTTTTTATACATTTAAAAATATTATTTTGAGAAGAAGTTCATAGACTTCACCAGACTGCCCAAAGGATCCAGGACATGAAAAAATTTAAGAAGCTCTTCCTAGTCCAATTCTCAGATTTTATAGAAGAAATTAGATGCAGGGAGAACAAGTTACTTGTCTATGGTGACATGATGATGTAGAGTGAAATGAGCAGGACAGACCAATCTATAATAACTATAACATCAATAATGCAAAAATGAACCACTTTTAAGACTTGTCTAAGCTACTGAACGATAAAATGAGCAGAACCAGGAGGAGAATTTATATGGTAATAACAGCACTGTAAAAACAAATAACTTTGAGAGCTGAAGGAGCTCAGATCAGTCCCATGACCATGTGTGATTCCAGCAAAGCATGCTATCCAGTTCCTGTTAGTAAACTGATGGACTCAAGGTACAAAAACAAGACATACCTTTTGGGGTTCTTAGCCTTACACAGATATGTAGTTGGGAAAGGGAGGATGTTTTGAGAAGCAAATAAGATCTTACTATGACTATAAAGTCGTTTTGACCTCAGGGACTCCCTGAAAGAATCTTAGGGATCCCTCAGGGGTTCTGAGACCACATTTTGAGAATCACTCTAATAGATCATCTTGAAGATTTGTTTCAATAATTACTCTCCAAAATCCAAACTGCTGAAGTAAAATTGTCTATTCCAAAGAAAATGGCACTACCTCTCCTGACTAGGGGACAATGACTAAATCTCATGGATTTTTTGTTTGTTTGGAGTTTTTTGCTGAGGCAATTGGGGTTAAGTGACTTGCCCAGGGTGTCTGAGACCAAATTTGAACTCAGGTCTTCCTGACTTCAGGGCTGGTACCACTGCTTCACCTAGCTGCCCCCACCATCAATTTCATGTTTTGGGGAAGATTCCATAGTACTTTTGAACCTAATAAGTGTGCAAATAAGGTTTGTTGCTGATAATGACTTTTTTAGAAAAAAACAATCCCCCCCCCCAATTACGTGTGAAAATAATTTTTAACAATCAGTTTAAAAAACCATGTTCAGTTCCCTTTCTCACCTGCTCCCTCCCTGGATGGTAAAGGATTGGATATGTTATAAATGTGCAATCATGCAAGATATATTTCCATATTAGTCATGTGTAATAGAAGACACAGACCAAAATTTAAAAAATAATACAAAAAGCAAGGAAAGTGAAAACCAGTATGCTTTCATCTGCAATCAGATGCCATTAATTTTTTCTCTGGAGGTGGATAGCACTTTTTACCATGAGTCTTTTGAAATTGTCTTGGATCACTGTCTTATTGAGAATAGCTAAGTTATTCACAATGAATTGATGATGACTCTTAAAAAACACTGGACCCATTATTCCATCATTGCAGGCAGCTCTGGGATTGTGGGTACTGAATTTCCTTCTATGAATGCAACTTAGTGCTTGAGGCACTGAGAAATTAAGTGACTTGTCCAAGGTCACACAACCAGGATGTGAAACTTGAACCTAGACCTTCTTGGAGAACAGATCAGCCCACTCAGACAGCTCTAACAAACTTATTAAGAACACAAACTAATCTCATACTTCTCTACTTCCTCTAGTACAACAGACACTCATAAAAAGCAGGTGTCATGAATTCAATACCATTGTTGTTGCTGGCACTGATTTCAGGCTGTTTGCTAACTAAGTGCCAGTCTAGCTAAGCAAGCAGAGACTTATCACCAGAACATTGGTCACTGGGTGATAATTTTTTGGGCTATCACAATCCACAAAACAGATTAAAGCATAAAATGACCCCCAGGCCTACATTATGGTAACAGAGCAAGAGAAACAGTCACAGGGTGCTAAGAATCACAGCATTTGTTTGTTTGTTTGTTTTTAATTAAACTACCTAAAAAAATTAATTTAATGTTTGATATTCTAAATGTGCAATCTGTGTCCAATGCCCAAGTTAATAAGCTACCACAGCAATTGAACTACACATACACTGATGTTCTCACTTTAAATGAAACCAAAAATTTAAAGAAGTAGCAGTAAAATCAAGCCTCAAAATTGTCCTAGAAAAGGTGAAGAAAGGAGATGACATCCTTATTAAGAAATATTATTTAATAGGAAAAATGTCTATTTTCTCTTACAGTCTTCATGAGCAGTAGAGACAAGAGAAGAAACACAAACACTCACATTCTATATACTAACATCTGCTGGGAAGGTGGATGAAAATCTATGAAGAATTTGACAAGTAAATCATAACTAGTATTTATATTGTACTTTAGGTTTGCAAAGTTATTTACAGATCTCCCAAACCATGGTAACATCTCCATTAATCCTTAATGATTTCAAGGTAGATAATTGAACAAAAGATGACAAAAACGAATTGAACATTTTTGACATGAGTATTAATTAGTTTGGTATTAAGGAATGAAAAATCCCAAACTTGACAATTCAGGAAATTCAAGCTTGCCAACCATAAATCTTTTCTTTTAAAAGATAGGCAATGGACAATCTTTATATTAAACTGACATCCATGCCCATTGTTTATATATACTCCTTCTAACTGACCTAATAATGAGAAAGTTTTTAGGAGTTACAATTATCATCTTCCCATGTAGGAATGTAAACAATTTAACTTTATTGAATCTCTTATGGTTGTTTTTTTCCTGTTTACATTTTTATGCTTCTTTGTATTTTAAAGTAAATTTTTCTATTCAGCTCTGGTCTTTTCATTAGAAATGCTTAAAAATCTTGCATTTAATTAAATATCCACTGTTTTCTCCTGAATTGCAATCTTAGCTCTTTATCCTTCAGAATATCATGCTCCAAGTCTTCCAGTCCTCTATGTAAAGGATTCATAAATCTTGTATTATCCTGGCTGTGGCTCCATAATACTTAAATTGTTTCTTTCTGGCTGCTCCTTCAACTGGAAGCCCTACAGTTTAGCTATAATATTCCTGGGAATTGTCATTTTGGAATCTCTTTCAGGAGGTGATTGGTGAATACTTTCAAATTCTATTTTGCTTTTTGGTTCTAGAATATCTGGACAGTTTTCTTTGACAATTTTTTGAAAGATGACATCTAGGTTCTTTTTTTTTTTTTTTTTTTTAATCATGGCTTTCAAGTAGTCCAATAATTCTTAAGGTACCTCTCCTTGATTTATTTTCCAAATCTGTTATTTTCCCAATGAGATATTTCACATTTTTTATTTTTTTCATCCTTTTGATTTTGCTTTATTGTTTCTTGATCTCATGGAGTCATTAATTTCCACTTATCCAATTCTAATTTTTAAAGGACTTATTTTCTTCAGTGTACCTCCTTTTCCATTTGGCCAATTTACCTTTTAAGGAATTCTTTTCTTCAATGGATTTTTGTACTTGTTTTCCTAAGTGGTAAATTCTGCTTTTTAAGGAGGAGCTGTCTTCAATGGATTTTTGGGTCTCTTATCATTTGAACTATTCTGGGTTTTTTTGAACGTTGGCTTTTTTGATTGGTTTTGGGGAAAGAGATTGCTTTTGTTTGGCTTTTTGGGGGGGAGGGGGGCAATCAGAAATAATTGACTTACCCAGAGTCCCATAGCTAGTAAGCATCTGAGGCTGGAATTGACCTCAGATCCTCCTGGCCAGTACTCTATCCTCTATACCACCTAGCTGCCCCAAAGGTATTATTATGGTACAATTTCCCTCAGTATTTGTAATGTTTTCCTTACCAGGCTGTTTCCCACCCACCCACCCCCATAATTTTCTTACATCACTGTAATTTCTTTTCCAAATTTTTCTTCTACCAATCTTATTTGATTTTTAAAATTCTTTTTGAGTTCTTCCAGGAATTCTTTTTGGACATGAAATCAGTTCATATTTTTCTTTCAGGTTTTGGTAATAGAAATTTTGACTTTGTAGTCTGCTTTAGAGTTTGTGTTTTGACCTTTTTCATCACCACAATAATTTTTTACGTTCATGTTCTTTTACTGTTGTTGTTTGATTGTTCCTATCCTGTTTCTTGATTTTTAATAAAGTTGGGCTCTGCTTTCAGGGTGGAAGAGGGTACTGTCTCAAACTCTGGAGTTTTTTGGGCTGCCATTTTAAGAGCTAGGTTTGGGGGGGAATCTGTCAGGTTTCATTTCTTCCAAAGTGTTATGAAATAAGGAGATATTTGGTCACTGCTCTCCTGGCCTGTGTTCTGGTCTGTGAGTGCTCACAAGTATTCTTCTTCTGCTCTGGAGTTGTGACCAAAGTCTTGGTCCACTTCAGCTTTAAACTCTAGTATACTTATACTCCTCTTCATCTTGAGACTGAGACCCAGGACTGCAACAGAGTCCTGCACCACATGCCAGCAAAGGGACCTCTGTAATCTCCTTCTGAGCAGTTGTCTACCATTTACCATCTGTGGGCACAGAGCTCTGGAAGCTACAGCTGTTGCAGTAGCCCCCAACTGCTGTTGATTCAGTTGCCCCCAAGGCTTATTGCTGGCTTGCTGGGAAGTGTATTTTAAGTTATCTTGGACCAGAAAAATTATTTCACTCTGTCCTTTTGTGGATTCTGCCACTCTAGAGTTCTTTTTAAGATATTATTTTAAAAGTTGTTTGCAGGGGAATTTGGGAGAAGTTAGTCACATCCCTGCCTTTTTCTGCCATCTTAACATCAAACTTAAAGAAAGGGTACAGGTGAAAAGACATGATGCATCTTTATGATAACTCTAGCCTTACCAATTTACATAAGACTGTGAAAAATGATAAGCATAAGACACTGACTCAGTGTCTTTTCTTAAAGAAATTTAACCAATATTAAAGAATCACCACAATGAGGAGGCCAAAAGTTGCTAAAAAACCACAGCAATCAGAATATACTACTTTTCCTATCATGCAAAGAGACATGGCTATCAAAAACAATAACATCGCCCATGGCAGAATAAGTTATGGTATATGAATATAATGGAATATTATTGTTCCATATGAAATGATCAGCAGGATGATTTCAGGAAGGCCTGGAGAGATTTATATGAACTGATGCTAAGTAAAGTGAATAGAGTCAAGAGAACATTGTACACAGCAACAAGATTATATGATGATCAACTCTGATGGATTTGGCTCTTTTCAACAATGAAGTGATTCAGGCAATTCCAATAAACTTGTCATGGAGAGAGCCATCTGCATCCAGAGAGAGGAGTATGGGGACTGAATGTAGATCACAACACAGTATTTTCACCTTTTTTGTTGTTGTTTGCTTGCTTGTTTTTTTCTTTTTTCTCCTTTTTGATTTGATTTTTCTTTTGCAGCATGATAAATGTGGAAATATGTTTAGAAGAACTGCACATATTTAACCTATATTGGTTACTTGCTGTCCAGGGAAGGAGGGAAGAGAGGAGGAAAGGAGAAAATTTTGTAACATAAGGTTTTGCAAGGGGTGAATGTTAAAAACTATATTTGCATGTATTTTGAAAAACAAAAAGCTACTATTAAAAAATAACAACATCATTTTAAAATACCAGCACATCTACAAAACATTATAGAGGAAGATGGCAGAAAATTACAAGAGGGACTGTCTCACAAAATGTCAAAAACAGTACAGGAGAAAAGAAACCTTTAGAAAGCTTGCTGTAAGACCAAGCTAAATCAAATTATTACAAGAGAGACTTATTAAAGCATGTGACTTTTAAGGGCAAAACAGTCTTGAAAGCTCTCAGGATGCTGTCATGCATATGGTAAGATTATATAAGATATCGTGATTGATGGCAACCACTGAGTTCTATGATACTTTACTTATCAACATCAATCAAGGCATATTCTTATTAAAAGTTTTTTGTCCATTCTCATGGAAGATGTACTGTGGAAAAGCCCAAATGGAAGACAGATTTCCCTACAGAAGATAAAATCTTTCTGGTAATTATATTTAGGAATAATGGAACATTGATTACTTCAAGATCCAGAACTTCTACCAAGAGATCCATGGCCACTCAAAAGGGAATGGTTTGATTATTTATATAGGTAAAATCAAGTGAATGAAGTAAACATTTTTCCCAGATTATGATATGCAATTTGTCAGACACCATGGATATATAATGAGCCAGTACCCAGAACCCAATATGAGAAGAATGGATTGGATTGCATTTTAAAAACTATACTACTTTTTCATTGGTCTCAAGATGTCTTTTGCTGCTAAAACTTACCTCTTTAACATATATTCTCCTGATGATTCTTTTTGACAGCAAATCATGGAACACTATGATCTCAGAAGAATTTCAGGTGACTCAAAGATCAATGTTAAGACATCTAAGAGGTAAAATTAGGCATATAACTTAAAATAATTTCCAAGAAAGAAACATCAAAACTCTTTCAAAAATGACACTTCATCTCCTATCTCTGTGCCTTTGCAATATTCCTTCTGCCTGGGATGATTTCTATCCTTTCTTCTATCTCTTAATTTTCCTAGCTTCCTTCTGGACTCAGCTAAAAATCAACCTTTTTTTTTTTTCACGAAATCAATTTCCCACAAATGCTAATACATTCCCCTCTAAGAGTTTCTGCTGTCTCTGCTGTTTATATCTTCTAGGTATCATATTTACATGTTGTCTTCCCCCACTACAATGTGAGCTCCATAAAGGTAGGGACTCTTTTTGTTGTTCTTTGTATCTCCAGCACTCAGCATAATCCCTGGCCCATGGGAGGTCCTTAATAAATGCTTATTGACTGACTGTAAAAGGGGAGCCAGTCAAGTGGCAAAAGTGAAGGATGTAAAATGGACAGTCCAAGTATTATATTGGTACCCATAAATACAGGGGTCCCCAAAGCTTTACTAGCATAATATACAAGGACTTTGGAGGCACCTTCCATTAAAAGATGCAGAAGGAGGGCCTAACACATATATCCTTCATGGAGAATTTATTGAAGGACATGAAAAATAACACAGGATGAGGAATTGTGATTGGATTCACACACACACACACACAGTGGAGGAACAGTACATACCAATGGGACCATGATTCTATAAAAGTGTTGAAACAGTTATTGTGGCTGCACAAGACAGTTCTATTTAAGATCATTCCTCATGTGCAAAAATAAAAATTTTCCAAAAAGGTCAGTCACAAAGAAGAAGACCTTGCTGCAGAAAAGAAAGGATTAATTTTGCAAAATGGTCCTTGGCAATATGGAAAGGCATAGTATAGAAGATAGAGCATTAGGCCTGAAGGCAGAAAGATCTGAATCCACATCCCACTTTAGACACCTACTTACTGACAATTCACTTACTATCTCTTGACCTCAGTTCAACATCTGAAAAATAGTGGATTATATAAACCCTAGAGTCATTTCAGTTCTAAACCTATGATTTTGATTCCTTCTCCTCTAACATCTCAAAGCTCCATGATCTTATTCATGTGGACCCACTTTCCAATAATGTACATATCACAATCCATCACATCTCCTCATTTTGTTGATATCTTTGATATTAAGTGGGTACCAATGCTGTATGCAGATTGAACATGTTCTGTCTTTCACTCCAGCTCCATGACCAGCTCTCCTCTTTTTCTGGTCATTTATATTTTTAATAATTTTCACCCCTTTTTTGGTTCACAATTCATCTTTGGTAATAGGCTTATTTATGTACACTTGCCATATGCCTCTCCACTGCCTTTTGGTGAACTGTAATTTTGATTCCTCAGAGATCATGGAAAATACTAATGTTAAAAACATGGGTTTTTGTCTTGGCAAGAAATCTGAGGACGTTGAAATCCCTGTAGATATTCCCAAAGCATAGGGCATTGTGCTGATTATATCAATTCCCAGGACACTGCAGAGACTACTAAATGAGAACCTTGAAATTCCCTAATGAATTTAATATAGAATTTTATTTGTTCAACATTTTTTAGAGAACTTGTCTATTGCATAAAGTGGGTTGTGTGTTTCCCATTACTCTGGAATTGTGGTTTCTTGTAGGGATAGGAATGACTTCACTATAAAAGAAAACACCACATTTTTAGTAGGTTGAATTAGGGAATATTAGAACTATGAGGGAACTCACCCGCACCCTGCATTTTGCCAGAGAAGGAAATTAAGACCTGGAGAGGTTAAACTGGGTCAGCAAGATGGCAAAGTGATAGAGCACTAATCCTGGAGTCAGGAGGATCTGAGTTCAAATCTGGCCTGAGATATTTTTAACACTTGCTGGACAAGTCACTTAACCCCAGTTGCCTCATTAAAACTTTTTTTAATTAAAAAAAATGGTTTAGGGCACAGAGAAAGTTGGAGACCAAGTTAGAGCAAGAACCCAGATCTCTATGTTATATAATACCCACATTCCCAGATAAGAAATACTAAATGAAATGAGTTGAATGAAAAAGCATTTATCAAACTCTTGCTATGTGCTAAGCATGTATTAAGTACTGGAGACAATCACAGCCCCTGTTCTGAAGAAGCTAATACTCTAATTGGGAGGATAATATATAAGGGAAAAGCAGCATCAGGAAAGTCTCTATCAAGACTAAGATCAGGAAAGAAACTTCAGGTTATAAGCTCTTTGAAGGCAGGGGCTGTTTGAATTTTGTATGTTCAGCTTCTAGCTCAGTGTCTTGCATACAGTAGATGCTTAATAAAGACTGGTTCCATTGAATTCTCTCCAACCTCAATTTGGGGCAGGCAATCATCCAATAATCCCATTACCTCCCTCACTCTGGCAGCAGAACCTGGGAATCCTATGTTGTTGCTACAGCAGTTCGTTAAAAAAGGCAAAGTGTAATAACTCTGGGAAATAATTGCTTCTAATTGGGCTGGATTACCCTGACCATAGAACAGATGTATTTTTATAATGTCATTAATTATTCAATTTGAGGCTTATTATCCATCCTACGACTTCCATGGGCTTTCCTCATTAGGAACTGAACTTCATGTCCAGGAAAAAGCCCCTGAGTCCTGGTGCTGTTGAAGCTGTCCAGAATGCAGTGCAGTTAATATCTGCACCCCAGTAAGAGACGCCGGTAGAAGAGGCTTCCCCATGTGTTCTTCTGCTAGTGTCCCCTAGGCAACGGTGGTGAGGTGGAAGTGGCAAAAACTGCCCTCCCAGGAACACACATTGATGCCATTTACAGATTGTTCTGATCTAATTATGCTATCAAAGGTCAAGTGAGTCACTTGCTGGATTGACCAGGGAAGGAGGAACCCTGGGAAGGTGAGAAACACTGCCCTGGTCCTATCACTTGATATCCAGAGTCTGGGATGACAATAGCAAGAGGAAGGATTCAGATGGTATTATTGGGAATATGAGAAACAAATGAAAGTATCATCACTGCCCCAGTCATTGGTCTGTGCTGTGCCTTCAAATCTCCAACCAGTTTAAAGTACAGCCCAGTGCATGAGGGCCTCCCCATCCCACCAGAGACATTCAGGGCAAACCGTCTGGGCAGACTCCTTAGATCTCTGCCCCCCAGAGTTCTCACCTGATTGCCCTTCTGCCTGCACAGTCAGCTTTTAATAAAGTTCATCATGGGAAATCGAAGAGACTTAAGCTTTCTTAGTTTGGCTATAAGCAATTTTAGGGGTGAGGGGAGAGACCGTGCCCTCTTCAGGGTTATTTGCATCAGGTACTGCCTCCTCAACTCAACCCATCGCCCTGTATCCATGGTAACAGATGCAGCCAAGCCAAAACATCTGTGCTCAAGTTGCATCCAGCAGTATCCTCCCAGCTCCACAAATCTACCTTTCTTTCTTCTTGCTGCTTCCACTGACTTCAATCAAAACGGTCTGCTCCATGCCCACCTCTGACATTTAGTATCTAGGTGTCCTTCAGCAAGTCAGTAAAATTCCTGAACCACAGTTTCCTCACACATAAAATTAAGGGGTAAATTACCTGGCCTCTAAGGTCCTATCCACCTTTCACTGTATGATGCTATATACCTGGATGTTCAGGACTGGCATGATGCAGGAAAATAAAGAAGCTCAACTCCCCTCCCCCCCTTCCAAAGCTCTTCATTCTTCCTCCCAAAAGCTTAAGCCATGGTCACAAGCAACTTGACAGTAAGGAGGCAGGAAGGACACAAATTCCCTACTTACAAATAATTAAAACAGAATAAAATCAAAGTGAACTTTCAATGGCTCATTATTTTTTTTCTTTTTTTTGGTGAAGCAATTGGAGTTAATTGACTTTTCCAGGGTTATATAGCTAGTAAGTATCTGAATTCGGGTCCTCCAGTGGTCTAGCCACTGCACCATCCAGCTGCCCCATTGGTTTCTTACGTTTGCAGAATCAAGACCAAATTTCATAGCCTAACATTAAGGGCCCATAGAAATACTGGCTAAGCCCACTTCCCAGATTTCTATGTACTATTCCTCAAGCAAGACCTTCCACTCTGGTCAGACATCTTTGGAACACTCATAAAATGAAGGTGTTAGACCAGGTCATCTCAAAGTTTTTTTGTGCTGTTAAAAAATGGTATGATTCTCTGCCACCCTCAATTCCTCCTCCGAGTCTCTGTTCTGTCACTTGAAATGTCATCCTCTCACATCTCTGTCATCCAATCGACCTTCAGGATCCCCATCGCTTCTTCTATGAAATATTCTTTATTCATCCACAGCCAAAATGATCTTTCTTCTAATCTTAGAACACTTCTCACCAATATTATTCTTATTATCCTTTGCATGATATAGTGGAATGGGAACTGAATTTTCCATTGGCAGGCTAGAGTTCAAATGCCCAATATGCCCCTTACTGTATACCAACTCACTTCAATTCTCTGGACTTCTATTTTATCATCTGGGAAATGGTGAGGAGAGAGATTGGCTTTGAGTCTTAACCTGGGTCCATAAACTTTTTTTAAAAGTTCTCATAACTATATTTAATTAATAAATGTTCTCTGTGATCCTATGTGTTATATTTTATGCCTTTAAAAGCATTATGGGTATATAGACTTCATGGGACTGCAATGATATAAAAAATATCCAATGATCTCTAAAACCCCCTCAAGCTTTCAGTCCTATAATTCTACTGCTTAAAATCGATTCCTGTATCTTGTTCATCTTGTGAGACTGGGGGCTAGGAGGCAAGGAACCGCAGTTTTTGTCTCTCTCATAGCCCTTAACAAGGAAACTGGTATACGTCAGATGCTCCATGAGTGATCATCCCTTTCCTTCTTCTCGCTCCTTCTCTGAACCTGAGGGACTAGCATCCAAAGTCACCCAGAGGAGATGGGCAATGAAAGACAGTAACATCTCAACGAATCCCTAAGGCCACTTCCTAGGACCAGGCCAAGGATGGGAGACTCCCGGGAGTAAGGGCTCGTAGAGAATTGGGTCCACCGGCCCCTAGTGTCAACACCTTCAGGCCCAGGAAAGGAAAGATTTCCTTGACCTCCTTCACTTCCTCTCTTGCCAGGACTTGATTTTAGGACACATGAGGAAAAAGGTAGCGTTCCCTTTCCTATGACTGGGAGGGATATTAGAGGCTATCTGGTCCTGTTTAGCTGGAATTAGGTGGAAAAGTGGATGGAGAGCCGGGTCTGAAGTCAGGAAGACTCAACCTTCTGAATTCAAATCCAACCTCAGACACTTATTAGCTGTGCGACTCTGGGCAAGTCTACTTAACCTGTCTGCCTTAGTTTCCTCATCTGTCAAATGAGTTGGAGAAGGGAATGGTAAACCTCTCTAATATCTTTGCCAAGAAAACCCCAAAAGGGGGCATCTAGATTAGAGCACTAGCCCTAAGTCAGGAGGACCTGAGTCCCAGACACTTAACACTTCCTAGCTATGTGACCCTAGGCAAGTCACTTAATCCCAATTGCCTCAGAAAAAAAAAGGGTCCCAGAAAGTAGAACACGACTGAACAACAACTCACTGACAACAAAAGCCCAGTCTTTCATTTTATGGATCAGGAACTGAAACCCAGAGAGGTTTATGCCCAAAGCCACACTGACAGAAGTAGCAGAACTAGGATTTGAACCAGGATTCCTCGGGTGGCGAGCTCTTGACTCTTACCACCACAACCTGCTGCTCCCTTCCCAACCTACTCGAGCTGTTAGTTTGAGGATCAGTAGGTGTGGAAAGGAAGGAAAGCAGGAAGCGGCTTGTTTTCCTTCGCAGGGAAGGTGCTGCTAGGAAGGGGGTGTGGGCGACTGATGGGGGCATGGGGTCCTGCGTGGGCACAGTGCCAGAGAAAGAGGAAGACACGTGGATACCAGCTGCCAGCTGGGTACAGTGACTCCAACTTGGCACTTGCTTGCTCCGTGCTGGTTTTTATCATAGTCGATTTTTAATGCTGTGTTCATTTCACTTATTTATTAATTTTTATCTTCAGAGAACAGATGGCCAATGTTGAGTAGGACAGAAGTCCCCTCTCCCTGGACTCCTTCCCCACGCCTCCCACGCTCCGCCCGCCACCATCACCACACATACCAGGATGCTTAGTTACTGGTTTCCACAGTCACAAGGAGACTCGGGCAGGTCCAACACCCACCAGACTGGCAAAGAGAATATCCATCCCCCAGAACTACATCTGCTTCGTGATCCCTACCCCCACCCCCAATCCAAAGGACTAGAGGGTCATTCTTACTCATACCTTCCATTCCATAAATGAATAATAATAATAACAGTAATGGTAAAGATGAGGATGGCCGGCATTTATGTAGTTCTTTAGGTTTACAAAGTATTTTACATGTGCTACCTCAATGGAACCTCACAACAATCTTGGGAGAAAGAGGCTGTTATCTCAATTTTATATTGTGGCTTCTGGTGATAATCCTACATTTTTCTTTTCTTTTGAGGGGCAATCGGGGTTAAGTGACTTGCCCAGGGTCACACAGTTAGCAAGTGTCTGAGACCAAATTTGAACTCAGAACCTCCCGACTCCAGGGCCCGTGCTCTATCTACTGCATCACTAGCTGCCCCGTTTCTTCACATTTTCGAAGAAGAACAGGGATATCACAGGTGACAGCTTGACTTGTACATCAAATGGATTTAAATGAGGCAGAGTTGCAGCCTTATTCTCTCTCCCTAAGTCATCTAAGTCCAGTGGCAGGACAAAAATCAAGATGACTGCGTGCTGGCCGTGGAGTCTTCAGTGCCCGACCAAGCTCTAAGCACTCCTTGGAGGGAGGCTGTGGTCCCAGCACCTGATTCACCTCCTTCTGTGGCCACCAGACCATCTTTCCACTCTCCACACATTGGGGCAGACATCCCCCTAACTCCCCCTCACCCTGGCCTGGTCCATCTGCCCAAACAGTCCCTGGATGTGGCTGCTGTGCGTACGACAGTTTGGAGCCACAAGGGAGACATAGGGAAGTTAAATGACTTCTCCAAGTACGCATCCAAGGTAGGATTTGAATTTGGGTCTTCCTCTTTCCAAAGCTAACACTCTATCCACTATTCCACCTAAGCTGCCTCCAATCAGAAGAGAACTGACCAAAAGCACAGGAGTGGACATATTCAACCCTGCCCCTCCTCCTTGGCCAGGGAAGAAGTGGCTGCGGCTAAGTGCCCAACACTCTTGTCTGTGACCTAGACTCACCGCAGGGATAAAGAAAACATCTGAAGTACTGAAGAATTAGGGAAAGAAATGTGGAAGAGAGGAAATACAGACATCCAGAATAAAGGGAAGGCCCATTTACTTTTGTTGTGGTTGTCAGTCAGTTGTTTTCCATTCATGTCCAGTTCTTTATGATCCCAGTTGGGATTTTCTTGGCAAAGACACTAGAGGGGTTTTACATTTCCTTCTCCAGCTCATTTTACAGATGAGGAAACTGAGGCAAGCAGGTCTTATCCAGGGTCATTCCCCTGACATCTTTTCATCCATTTGTGGTTTGCCTCCCAGACCAGAGGGCATTTAGTCCCAAATATCTGACCGGGGCCCCTCTGGTACTGAGTGATGGTTGGCCCACTGAATCACTTCACTTTAACTTCATGCCATGTTCTCAACAACACCCCCACTGCCTCTTGTATACCCTCCTCCTTCCCCTTATGGAAACATCCTCAATTCAAGCTGTCGTTGCTACTGAAAAGAAAGATATGTCAATGTATTCCCCTAGGTCTTTACTCACCATCCTTGAAACTTTCCAAACCAAAATATCCCTCAAAAGTCAGCACTACTATGTATGAATTATCTCCCACTATTAAAACATAAGCTGATTGACATCTGAGGTTATCGATTTGTCTGCCTCTCTCAGAGAAGAAAACTTCTGAGATTTGCTGTCCCATTCAACCCATTTATTTTACAGTTGAGGAAATTGAGGCAAAGGAAAGCTAATCCCAAGACCACCAGGCAGGAAGCATCAGAGGTAGACGTGTGAGGTCCTCTGAGACAGTTCTTCCTGTTGTGCCATGCAAGAGATGGAGACAAAGAAAGATGGAGAAGTGGAAGATATTGACCCAGAGACAGGGGCAGGCACAGAATGACAGGTATGGAGGCATGGGGGAGAGGCAGTGACAGCCAAAGAGAAGGACAGAGCAAAAGGCAGCGGCACTGAGATAAAGTGGAAAAGAGAGAGTGATGCACACAGAGCAAGACAAAAAAGGAGGCAAAGCAAAGATGTAGTGAGATGAGAGAGATAAAGAGAGTGGCAAAGTGACAGAGTACAGGAGTGACAATGAAGGAGATGTGGGGGTGGTTGTGGTGTATGGAAACTTAAAAAACTGTGTTTTGCCCAGATTTCAAAAGGAAGAAAGGCAGAAAGGCAGGCAGGAAGGAAGGAAGGGGAGGAGGGAGGGGAGAGGGAGGGGAAAGGGGAAGAGGGAAGAAAGGGAGGAAGGAAGGGAGGGAGGGAGGGAGGGAGGAAGGAAAGGAGGGAGGGAGGAAGGAAAGAAGAGAGGGAGGGAGGGAGGAAGGAAGAGACGGAGGCAGGGAGGGAGGGAGGGAAGGAAAGAAAGGAGGGAGGAAGGGAGGGAGGGAGAGAAGAAAGGAGAGAGGGAGGGAGGGAGGGAAGGGAAGGGAAGGGGAGGGAAGGGAAGGGAAGGGAAAAAAGGAAGGAGGGAAGGAAAGAAAGGAGGGGAGGAAGGGAGGGAAGGAGAGAGGAAGGGAGAAAGGGAAGGAGAGATGGAAGAAGGGAAGGAGGGAGGGAGAGAGGGAGGGAGGAAGGGAGGGAGAAGAAAAGAAAGAAAACAAAACATTTGCTGTCCCATTCAGGTTTCTGCTCTGGTTCTCATTATGGTAAACAGGCCCCAGAGTGAGAAGACTTCAGAGCTCCTATTCTGGGGAGGCCCAAGGACAGGGACAGATGCCTGGCAGAAGGCAGCACTCACAGGGATGGGGTCCAATCTTAAGCTGGGCTCTGGATCTGCAGAGGGGAGAGGAGAGAGGGGCCAAGGGGAAGAACCTTTGTAATTGCTTCAGAGTGATTCATCTGGAGTTGCCTTAGTCTTGACAGCAGGCAATTCAACTCGTGCATTCAGAGCAGCGGAGCCACGGTGGGCTTCCCCAGCAGCTCAGCGCTCCTGCTTCCTCATGCCCACAGTGCTGAAGTCTCCTCTTGGACACCTCGAAGCTCCCCAGGGAGCTCCAACCAGGGAGGATTTGGGCAAGGAGGTCATGGGTCCCATCCAAAGCAAGGGCCTCTAGGGTCCCAGCCTTGGCCTCTGAAGCACAAGGGAAGGCAATGTAGACAACCAATTGTTTTAAATCCTCAATTAGGCTAGATTAAATGAGGGAACAGAAGCCCCCCCAAAGTGAATGATTTGCCCAGATTCTCATAGCTGGTGTCATTGAATCAATCAACAAGTATTCATTAAGCACCTGCTTTGTTCCAGGCACTGGGGATATAAGACAAAAATGAAATTGTCCCTGCCCTTAAGGAACTTGTTTTCTGGCCTGGAAAACAAATACATCTACAGCATAAATACAAAATAATTTGTGCAAGTCGGGGTGTCAGAGCCCTAGGAGATCAGGAAGGCCTCATGTAGGAGGCAGCTTTTGAATTGAACTTTGTAGGGAGCTCCAGATTTTCAGAGGTGGAGTGAAGACAGGCAGCATTCCAGGCACAGGGGAGCATGGAAAATGGGGTGTTGTGACAATGACAGCAAATGGTCATGAATTGTCTCGTATACACAAATGAAGCAGCTGCCCTCCATGAGCTTATAGTGCTCAGGGGTGGGGAGAGAACATCACACACAGAAAATTAAACATAATTATTTCTAGAAGAAGGCATCAGCACCTAGAGAGCAGTGGAAACTTTAGTCTGGCTGGGACACAAGGTGAGTGAAGAATAAGGAGTACAGTGTAACAAGACTGGAAAGGTAGGATGAAGACAGATCATGAATTTCAGTGATGAAGACCAGGATTTGCATCTTATCCCAGAGGCAATAGGGAGACACTGGAGTTTTTTGATCAGAGGGACCAAATCAAGAATGAATCTCTCTCTGTCTCTTTCTCAGTTTCTCTCTCTCTCTCTCTCTCTCTCTCTCTCTCTCTCTCTCTGTCTGCATCTCCCTCTGTCTCTGTCTCTCTTTCTCTGTCTTGCTGTGTGTGTCTTTCTGTCTGTCTCTCTGTGTCTCTCGATCTCTCTCTGTCTCTATGTCTGTCTCTCTCTCTCTCTGGTTCCATTCCTGGTTCCCTTCCCTGGGTATCTCGCTTCTCCCTGACCACTGCCACCTCATCCCTGCTTCCATCCATTCCCTCTAATCCCACTTGAGAATACCATAGGTAACTAGGTGGCTGATCATGAAGTCAGGAAGATCTGAGTTCAAATCTTGCTTCAGAAACTGACTATATATGTGAGCCTTTGTCTGTCTCAGTTTCCTCACCTGTAAAATGGAAAGTAATAACAACACTCCCTCCCAGAATTGCTGTGAAGACTGAATGAGATAAAATGCTCTGCAGATCCTAGAGTGCTACTACATCAGTGCTAGCTGTTACTGCAGCCACAGTTCTAGCTCCTTAAGCCAGACCAGGCTTGCTACTTGTTTGCTGAACTAGCACATCCCCAACATAACGGAAGCCCCCAAGAACAGGGAAAGTCTTTTTTTGTCAATGTCCCAAGCACCAGAGAGAGCCTCACTCACAGAACGTGCTCAGCAACGTTTGCTAGATTTCTAACCTGAATGCAAACTCCAGACACCCCTAAGGACCGGCCTGGCGCCAGAGCGCATCCAGAAAGGAGGCCTGCCCTCTTACACCTTCCTGGGGAGCAGCGGCGGCTGAAGCCCCTCATGCCCGCCCAGGCTCCTGGGACTGCTCCTGGGACCGTGCCTGGGCTCCTGGGACTGCTCCCAGGACTGCTCCCGGCCAGTTCTGGAAGCCCGTGAGGTACTCGGACCAGACAGTCTCCAGGGCTCCTTTTAGCTCTAACACTCTGTGAGTCCCTGAGTATATGAATCTGCCCCCGGGCGCCTGAGGAGGCCAGAAGAGTTTGGCACCAATTAAGTAATTAGCACAAAAGTCTATAAAGCAGCCCGGCCAATCCATTTAGTGTCCAGCGTGATAGATGCCTCACATCAGTTTCTAGGCCCACTCTATCATTTGCGTGTCCCTGAATCAGAAAGAAGACAAGGTCACTAGGAACTGAGGACCTGGGCTCCGGGAAAGTTGGGGCTGTGGGGGATGAGATGCTGGAAAGGACAACAGGATGCTTGAGGCAGCTAAGCAGTCTAGTGCCCAGAGCGCTGAGTCAGGGACACCTGCCCTCAGACCTGGTCCAAATCATTTAACCTCTGTCTGCCTCAGTTTCCCCAACTGTAAAAGAGGGGACATAATAGCTCCTATTTCTCTGGGTACTATGAGAATAAAATAAGATAATGTTATAAAGTGCTTAGCAGAGTGCCTAGTACATAGAAGATACTTATTAACTATTTTCTTCTTTCTTTCTTCCCTCATTCCTTCTTTCTTTCCTTCCTCCTTTCCTTCTCTCATTCTTTCTTTTTCTACCTCTTTCCTTCATTTCTTTCCTCCTCCTATTCCTTCTTCCTTCCTTTCCCTCCTTCTCTCCCTTTCCTTCTTCCCTCCCTCCCACCTTCCTTCTTCTCTTCCCTCCTTCTCTCCCTCTTTCCTTTTTTCCTCCCTCTTTCCTTACTTCTTTTCTTCACTTCTTCCCAAGCAAAGTGGGAAGAAACAGAGATGATACAAGAAATTCTCTTTGTACGGAATCCTAGTAAATCAGACCAGGAGGCAAGGAGGAGAGGTCATGGGAACAGTGGCAGACAACTCAACAAGCAGACTGAGACTGTGGAAAGAAAGCAGGATTCCCTTTGTAGCTTCATTGAGGGACAAAGTCCTAGTCCTGGAGCCTTTAAATCAGATTTACAAAAAGTTTGCAGGCTATCCAACAGGGGTAGAATTGTATTTGTTCTGCCTACTCAGCAAAAGAAACTACAAATAGGAGTAATGGGTAGAAATTGAACAGAGCCATATTCAGGCTCCAGGGAAGGAAACACATGGACATTAAAGGAGATGGCTCCTCAATGGGGACAGGAACTCAAACGCCACCTCAGATGAGATGCTTCCTACATGTGTCACTTAAGTCCCGACCTCACAGGTCTCAGTCCAGCTGGACATCGATGACCTGATAATCTAAGGCAGTCCATTCACTGCCTCAGGAGATGAAGGATAGATTCTCATCTCTAGAGGCGTTAAGTGGAGACTTGATAAATACTTGCTAGAGACGTGGTAGATAAGATTTGGAGGTAGGTACATATGAACTCACACTCTGGAATCCCAGGCAAGACACACTGGGCAGACCTTTTACCCTAAGCACTGGATGACCCAGTTAAGTGGTGCAGTTGGACTTGGAGTCGAACCTCAATTCAAATCCCTCATTGGGCACTTGCTATTTAACATGGGGCAAGTCACTTAGCATCTGTTTGCCTCACTTCCCCAGGTAAATTAGTGACAATAATATCATCTCCCTCCATGGATTGCTGTGAGAACCAAATGAGATAATATTTATACAGTGCTTTACAAATCTTAAAGTGCTACATAAATGCTAGTTATTTATGTTATCATCATTATTATTAGTTCCCTAGAGATACAGAATATGGGAGGTAGGGAACAGTTGGAAAATCAGGGCAAGGGCAACTCCCTCCTCTTTATCCCAGTACTTCAGACACCACTCTGCTGCAAACACATGTTTCTGGACCCAAGGACACAGGGCACAGACTCCAAATCAGTCTGGGATGGGAGTCAAACAGATATGGGACACAGGGAATGTGACAATTATCTTAATACAACGAAAGCTTAAGCTTCTAAGCTAATCCTGGGGTATCATTTATAAAAGTTAACAGGGCATATTTAATTTAGGAATTGGCTCACGTTCTCCTTACAGCTGAAAACTCATAAATGAAATATACTGGATCCCTGCCCAGTGCGGAAATAAAAGTTATGAATAATGCTTCTATCTCAATCATTGTCAAGGTTTTAATATCTCTAATTATTTTAAAAAGCTAGATCTCCAATATAGAGAAAAACTTTTTTTTTCCTTTTATCTCCACTTGTGAGATTAGTACGATTTAATAACAATCCCTCTGTCTCCTTTATTCAGCATAAACTGACATTTTGTCCTCTGTTCTTCATCGTCAGATGGGCTGGAAGTTTATGACCAAGAGGGATAATACTAATCTCCAAAATGATTCCTGTAAAATCTCCAAGAAAGGCATATTCATGAGAGAACCAGACTTAAAATCAGGAAGACCTGGGTTTAAGGCTCCCTCTTCCCTAGCACTTAGCACAATGCTTAGCACATAGTTGGTACTTTATAAATGTTTGTTGATTCACTAATCTATACTGGTTACATGACCCTGGATGATTCAACCTCTAAGTACTCCAAGACAAAGACTTCAAAGACTGAGTTTTGGAGGAGGTATCAGTTGGCTTTGGTAGAGAATTTTTCTCCCTGGGGTTCCCTATGTGAATGAAATCATAGATTCAGTCTAAAACACAGGGTTCCAGTTTGGCAAAATCTATGGAATTCTCAGAATCCCCTTTCTAATGTATAAAATAAAATGCAAAGAAAAAGAATTACAGTGAAATAGCTATCATAATATATATAATGCACACATATTATATATTTCTCTATCTCTATCTGTCTTTTAAGTTCACAGACCCCCAGGTTAGAAATCCACAGTCTTAAAAAAAAAAAACTCCCCAAATCTCCAAGCTTTTAAGGTTTACTTATATGCTCATCCTAGCTCATTCCCTCCTGGGACAGAAATCATACCAAGCTTTAAGAAAAACAAACCATAGTGACAATTGGTAAATATATATATCAAGCACCTACTATGTATCAGAGAGGGCAGTCAGATGATACAGTGTATAGAATGCTGGGCCTGAAGTCAGGGAGGCTCATCTTCATAAATTCAAATCTGGTCTTGGATACTTATTATCTATGTGATTCTGGGCAAGCCGCTTAATCTTATTTATCTCAGTTTCCTCATCTGTAAAATGATGTAGAGAAGGAAATGGCAAGGCATTGCAGTACCTCTGCCAAGAAAATCCCAGTCACTAAGAGTTGGACAGACTGAAATAATTCAACATGTTCTTGGCACTTGGAAAACAAAAGCAAAAAACAGAGTCCTTGTCTCCAAGAGATTTACACTCTCTTATGAGAAATGGAAAATGGAAAAACGTGGAAAATAAGTAAAAACCAAAATATATGAAATGTAAATATGAAGTAATTGCAGAGTGGGGACTGGAGTGGAGTATAGAACACCCACTGGTCACTACTGTAAGAGGCTATTCTTGAGCTGAGCTTTTAAAGTGGTTAGGTATTCTAAGAGGGAAAGGTGAAGAGGGAGGGCATTGCAGGTAGAAGGAACAGGTAGAAGCAAATGCACAGAGGTGGGAAATGAGCTATTACGCTGGTCTGACTGGAATATAGCATGCATGAAGGGAAGCACTTTGTAATAAGTCTGGCAAGCCAAGTTGGAGCCAGCTTTTGAAGGATTTTAAATGCCAAATGAGAATTTTGTAATCTATCTCAAAAGTAATACTGGAACTTTTTGAATAAGAGAGTGACATAGACAGACCTATGCTTTAGGAATATCAATATGTCTTTTAGGAATATCAATTTGGCAGCTGTGCATAGAAAGGACTGGAGAGAGGGAGAGACTCAAAGTGGGAGATATATCAAAGCCATGGTACGTGGGACAGACCTAGAAGAAACATATGACAGTATAGCCAGTAAAGCTGCCAATACACCAGAGAACCTGCCCAACCCCGTCCTCCCAATTTTCCCTGATTCAGCAGACTCTGAATTCCATTCTAAAATTATCATCCAGCTCAAACATCCAAAACTCTCTCTATAATCAGCAACATTTCTATACAGAGCAAGAACTTTGAATTCTAAAGAAAAAAGCTGGCAACTATACCAAGAGTTTTGGTGAGAGCCCATGAACAGCAGGCACCTGTTTTCACAGTCTCATGGAGAAGGAGAGAAAGCAAAACAGCAGAGAAATACAGGTAATCAAAGATGAGCCAAAGCCCAGGAGAGAAACTACCCAAAACACAGCTCTTTGTAACCATGCTTGGAAAAGCTTCTGGGAGGCAAGGAGATCTGAGTCCTTGCATTCCCTCCCACGAATACCCCTCCTTTCCTAAGGAGCCACAATGCTCACATACATATGTGATACATATTCACTTTTGCACCTCTCTTCAATACCCACATCACACACACCTGTACACACGCATTCAACCACCACAAAACTACAGATAATGCACCCAGTGATGTTCCAAAATACAAGAACAGGGCAGCTAGGTGGTGCAGTTGATAGAGCCCCAGCCCTGAAATCAGAGGTCCTGAGTTCAAATCTGGCCTCAGACTTCCTAGCTGAGTGACCCTGGGCAAGTCATTTAACCCCAACTGCCTCAGCAAAAAAACCAAAAAATACAAGAACACCCAATGACACCCTCCCTGTCTGTATCTTCTCTTTCACCGGAGGACCCTGAGGTCCCTTCCAATAGTCATTTCCAGACTCCATCCGACTGGGCTGCACCTCCCTCCCCCCAGCAGGGCCCTCTAGAGGAGGTTCCCCTCCCTCGGCCGCAGGAGTGATGTACTCACCACTGGAACAGTCAGTACCTCCCCAGCCAGGCTCACAGTGACAGGTGTCGGGGGAGACACAGCGGCCATGGACGCATTCTTCTGTGCACAAGGCTGTGAGGGGGAAAGAAAGACAATAAATGATGAAAACCAAGGAACGGGAAACTGTTCTATGGAGATCCTAAATGCCCCAAAGACTGGAGAGAAGGGGCAGCCACGACCCGACCTGAGTTATCTGAGTTATGCACCAGGATGAAACCTGCAGGAATACATTTCAAATCTAAGGCAAAAAGTGACTTTGCAAGACTATACATACATATACACATGTAGGAATCCATCCACCCATCCATATACACATCTGTAAGTCATATACACACAGAAATGTATATGATACATCTACATTTCAAGTTATTTAATAGTTGGAGACACTCAACTTCCTTCCCTAACACTCCCCCTTCAATGTTCTTGCTGTCCTATACCCCTAATAGCCAAGGAAATAACTTGTCACCATCCATTTTATTTTTCTCTTGGTCTCTCAGTAGTTCTCACACTGCCTGGAACAGATTTCATTTCCTCCCCCATCTTATTTCTCTCCCCCAAACATCCCTATTTTGGGGCTCTCAAATGTCAGTGACTCCGCAAAGCACACAAATAGTGAGGAAAAGCACCCACTAATTGTAACAAAGTAATTAAGAGAGACATTCATGATGATAATTATAATTAGAATGAGACTCACAATTTCTTATCATGCAGTCAGTCACCAGGGGCCCCCAAGGATGGTAGGCAAGCCTACTGAAGGCTTCTCAGACTATGACAGCTCTAGGAAGGATTACTGGTAACAGTCTAAGAACTGGAAATGATCCCATTCCTGAACTGGTACAATCACGGGCTTTTCAAGGTCATTTTTTGCTTCCTGGACTAAACTACCTTTCCCTTCTTTACCTCACCTATCTATATATACTGTATAGGATTACTAAACATTTTCATCCTCAATTTTATACTCCATTCTACCCTGAAACCTCCCTTAAGCTCTCAGGAAACTGGCTGCCACTATCAGCTTTTGTCAATTCTCGGCTAGCTATCTGAATTAATCTCCTTTTCCTGAAAAGGATGAAGATACCATCTCTTTGAGTGACTCTCCTCAAGGCTACAGTATTGGTGTCGCACACAATATGCCATGAATTGGGGCAGTACTACAAGGTTCTGTTGTGCTATCAAATATATCTCCCTCTTCTGCCCCTGGACTGCTTTGGAGCTGTCCTCCCTTGCTGACAGACCCCAAATATCCACCTTTGAATCAGTCATGGTTTAGATGATAAGAATATTGTTTACAGAAGCTTTCTGTAGAAGTATATATTACCAAGAAAGAACAAGCATCTTCTTTTTAGCTCACCAGCACATATTATTTATCAGATTAGACAGCTGATGTCTTAGAAGGCTCAGAGAGCATGCTCATGTCCGAGTGGGTAAAATATAGAACAGGTAAATTTATTTGGGGGAGGAGGTGAAGTAGGGGATATAGTATATGGAGCAAAATATCTACAAGCCAGAGAGGTGAGGTCTTGTGGAACAAGATAGGGAATTTCCTCAGTTAAAAAAAAGCATTCAGTTTCAATGATCTTGTGATGAAAAGAACCATCTACACCCAGAGAGAGGACTGTGGGAACTAAATGTGGATCACAATATAACATTCTCACTCTTTTTGATATTGTTCACTTGCATTTTGTTTTCTTACTCATTTACTTTCCTTTTTGATCTGACTTTTTTTGTGCAGCAAGAAAACTCTATAAATATGTTTACACATATTGGATTTAACATATATTTTAAAATGTATAACATATATTGGATTGTTGCCATCTAGGAGAGGGGGTGGGAGGAAAGAGGAGAAAATCTGAAACACAAGGCTATGCAAGAGTCGATGTTGAAAATTTATTCGGGCATATGTTTTAAAAATAAAAACCTTAAAAAAGATATAAAATAGGCATATAAAAGGTTTTAAAAAGGCATTAATTCATTTCAATACAATAAGCACTCATTAAGTGTTAAGTGTTTGCCAGGGATGATGCTAGATACTAGAGAAGAAAAAAAGAGAGTGTGTGTAAAGGTATAGAGAGGGTAGATAGAATTGTTCGTTCTTAGTTTTGAAGAGGACCCACGATATCACAGGGTAATGTCTTGATTTGCCCATGAATTGGACTTAAGTGAGACAGTTCTGCTTCACTCTGTCTTCCAGATTCACAGAAGTCCAGTGCCCAAACACATCAGGATGACTAACAATAAACCGGACTGCAGTGGATGACCCCAGCTCCCTCGATGCCTAAGATCTAACCTCTTCACAGCATCAGCTTTAGCTGGAACAAAGAGTCCTCATCCACTCATTGTTCTGGGGGAAAGTCTTCACAGCCCTGGAGCAGACATTCCCCTAATTCACTGATGTGTCTGAGGCCCACTGGTTACTTCCAACCTGGTTGAGACCATCTCCTAAAGTTTTACCAGGATGTGGTCACTGCATGCTACATTTCTTAAAGAACAGGTGCTACCTAGCTGGGTAGCAGCTAGGCACTAAAGGTGCATGAGCGTGCCTGAAATGTATTCTGTAAGCCTTCACACCAGAAGTACTGTTCCTTCCTGAATGCCTCGTGCACCCTAGGAGGTAGAATATTGTGTAAAATGACCACAAAGTAGACCTATATGGCTGACACTATGTGGGGAGTAATAGAAAGACATATTGGAGCCAGCTTATCAAGAGGTTTAAATGTCAAACCAAGTAATTTGTATTCTATGGGTCACATAAACAATAAGATGATGGGGAAGCAATAAACTGGGAAAACATTTTTACAGTCAAAGGTTCTGATAAAGGCCTCATTTCCAAAATATATAGAGAATTGACTCTAATTTATAAGAAATCAAGCCATTCTCCAATTGATAAATGGTCAAAGGATATGAACAGACAATTCTCAGATGAAGAAATTGAAACTATTTCTAGCCATATGAAAAGATGCTCCAAGTCATTATTAATCAGAGAAATGCAAATTAAGACAACTCTGAGATACCACTATACACCTGTCAGATTGGCTAGAATGACAGGGAAAGATAATGTGGAATGTTGGGGGGGATGTGGGAAAACAGGGACCCTGATACATTGTTGGTGGAATTGTGAATACATCCAGCCATTCTGGAGAGTGATTTGGAACTATGCTCAGAAAATTATCAAACTGTGCATACCCTTTGACCCAACAGTGTTACTACTGGGGTTATATCCCAAAGAGATCATAAAGAAGGGAAAGGGACCTATATGTGCACGAATGTTTGTGGCAGCCCTGTTTGTAGTGGCCAGAAACAGGAAACTGAGTGGTTTGCCCATCAATTGGAGAATGGCTGAATAAATTGTGGTACATGAATGTTATGGAATATTATTGTTCAGTAAGAAATGACCAACAGGATAATTTCAAAAGGCCTGGAGAGACCTACATGAACTGATGCTGAGTGAAATGAGCAGGACCAGGAGATCATTATATACTTCAACAACAATACTATATGATGATCAATTCTGATGGACCTGGCCATCTTCAACAATGAGATGAACTAAATCAATTCCAATACAGCAGTAGTGAACTGAACCAGCTACACCCAGCGAAAGAACTCTGGGAGATGACTGTGAACCACTACATAGAATTCCCAATCCCTCTATTTTTGTCCACCTGCATTTTTGATTTCCTTCACAGGCTAATTGTACACTTTTTCAAAGTCCAATTCTTGTTGTACAGCAAAATAACCATATGGACATGTATACATATATTGTATTTAACTTATGCTTTAACATGTTTAACATGTATTGGTCAACCTGCCATCTTGGGGAGGGGGGAAGGGGAGGGAGGGGAAAATTTGGAACAAAAAGTTTTGCAATTGTCAGTGCTGAAAAATTACCCATACATATATCTTGTAAATAAAAAACAAAACAACAAGATGATGGACTGGGCATTTTCTCCAATCCTCATGACTTTACAAAGCTTTCCAAAGCAGAAATTATGATGAAAGATAAAACAACTTCAATTGTTTCTGTGATCTAGGACATTCAGAATCCAAAAAAAAGTTAAAAAAAATAAACCCACAACTTGGTGAACTGATACTCACTGACCCTGAACTTACTCACCTCAAACCCACCTCCATGTTACTGGCACTAAGGCCAGCAGACCTAAGGACACAAAAAAGGATCCACAATCCTGCTAACACCATCACTGCAGAGCTCCAAAATGCTTGTGTCCAATCAAAAAAGCTAATAGAGAAAGTGGGACAAGACACTGATATGGAACACTCTGTATGCAAGGACTATGTAGCACTTCATCAGACCTGAGAGTGAAAAGCACAGGTGAAGTCAGTTCTGATCACCTAAAGTCAACTAGAGTAGAGATCTAGGCTGGAGAACCACAAATTTTTTAACATGGGAAAAGAATTAAATGCTTTGAGATCCAGACCCCAAGAAAACTACAACCGGATAGGAAAGAGTCAGAAAGTGAATAATAAAGAAAATAAGAGGAAAAAAAAGAACAGTAATTACCAAAGATCTCAAGAAGAAGAAAATTTAGAAAACCTTGAAAATAAACAGGAACAAAATTAACAACAGAAGGAAATATGTCCTTAAGATTTTAGTAAATGAGTTCAGGCATCTATGAATAATGCAAAACAAAGGAAAATGATCCAACACTGATGAACAGTTATAGAATTTGAAGAGAATATGAAATGACAACACACTATTCTTGAGTAGTTCATAAGGAAAATGAGAATTATGAGAGTAAAATTTGTGGCCTGCACAGCAAAAATAATGGACAGAATAGAAAAACCAGAATATGTAATAGCAAGTCTCACCAAAGAAACAAAAGAAAGAACAATAGACTAGTAGGAAAATACATGGAAGTGAAGAACAATTTGGAAGAAGGAAAGCAAAAAACAGTAACAAAAGAAAAAATGCTTATTATGTATTCTGTCATTGAAGCAATAGGGAGACACTGACACTTACTGAGCAAAGGGATGACGTAAAACCTATGTTTTAAGAATAGTTGTGTGGAGGATAGATTGGAGAGGGGACAGATGAGAGGCAAGGAAACCAATTAAAATGCTGCTACAACAGACCAGGAGAAAGGTAATGAGGACCTGGACTTAGGGACCACATGAGTGAAAAGAAGGATGTAAGAAATACTATGGAGAAAGAAATGATAAAACTTGTCAATTTACTGTATGTAGACTAAAAGAAAGAGTAAAAACTCAAGGACTGCTCTGGGACTGTGTACCTGAATGATCTGAACAAGGTTGGCATTTTCAACAGAAATTGAGATATTAGGAAAAGAAGTGGTTTATGAGGGAAATTTATGATAAACCTTGGGCAATGGAGTGACATAGTAGATAGAGTGCCAGACTGGAGTCGGGAGATCTAAGTTTAAATCCAGTCACACGCACTTACTAGCTGTATGAACCTGGGCAAGTCACCCTGTTTGTCTCAATTTCCTCATTTGTAAAATAACCTGGAGAAGGAAATGGCAGTATCTTTGCCAGGAAATTCCCAAATGAGGTCATAAAGAGTAAGATATGACTAAACAACCACCATAATGATAGACCTTAGGAAGAGAAATGGTTTATAATAATAAATTCTGTTTTGGTAATGTTTACTTTGAGATGTCTATGTGGTATTTAGGTGGAGATGTTCAGTAGGCTTTTGATGATCTGGGATTTTATTTCAGAAGAAAAAAAGAAAACAAAGTGACCTCCTGGTAGAAAGGTAATGAACTTAAAAAGCAGAGATAAAATTTCTAGGCACCATCACTATGAACACTTAAAATGTGGATTTTTTTCTTGTTGTTTTTATTGTTTAATTGGGAAGATAGTGGGAAGGACAGATTACTAATATATGTATAAATAAGTTTATTGAATTAAAAATTTTTGAAGAAAGAAGAGGGCAGGATATGTAGATTTGGGAGTTTGGGGACTGAAGTATAAGTGAATTCATGAGAGTAATGAGATAAAGTTCAAGAGAAAATAGGAGCGCTAAAGAGAAGGGGAAGGGAAGGAGACACAGAGAGACAAAGATAGAGAGACACACACACACACACACAGAGACAGAGAAACAAGAACTCAGAAGAATTAAACAGACCAGTGGATAGTTAGCCACTAGTCATCCAAGAGTCCCAGGAAAAACACAAACACAAGGGCTCAAAACCAGAGCCTCTGACTCCTAGCTGGTGACCGGGCTCAGTTATCATCAAAGGTTTCCATCGGGAGGGGCTCTCAGAGGTCATTCAGTCCTACTTCATGCTGAAGCTCCCACTAATCTGACAAACAGTGCTGATGTGCAAAGGAGGTGGTCTTTGTTGGGCAATAACATACACTTCCACAGCAGGACTGAGAACCAGCAGAGGGAATCTGAGAGTCCAAGGGAGGGGGAGACTCCTTCCTCTCTGGTTCTGAGTGAGAAGAACGTGCCCCCCATGAGCACTCTCCTTCCTCGCTGCTCCATCTGACTTTGGAGATCTGAACCAGCTCAATCCCGTCCGTCCCCTCTCACTTGGCCCAGAAGGCAGAAAGGCAGGAAAGGATCTTTAGAGGCTTCCATCAACCCCGGGGGCTGCCTCTTTCCCCGTTCCAGCCATGAGCTCAGCAGGGCCTGTTTAACAGTCTATCCAGGGCACCAGAAGTGATTACACGGCCATTCCTTTGTCCTATTCCCTCATTTAACACGCTGACTCCTAAGGCCAGGACAATGGCTCACCGAACTGCGGGCTCCAGGCCCTGCTACAGGCCTCCCCTCTCCATCCTCACCCCGCTGTAGTCTGTCCAGGCTATGCATTTGTCAAAGCTGCAATTCATTCATATTTCATGGATGTTGTTTAGACAGTGTGGGGAGAGGAATGAAATATTGATGGCAAATACTGGAGGCTCAGAGTGGCCTATTTGGTCCTGAGTATTTGCTTACCTTTTTGTTTGGGGTGAGGAGCACGAGGAGGGAGTGGGGAGGAGGGGACAGACTTATGATATTCTGCTAACAACTCTCCCAGAGGGCTGGACTTCGAGAGGGTGGGACTTCACTCAGCTGGAGCTTTCTGAGGATCAGCAGTGGGAAGCTCTGCCTAAAGATCCCTATCAGCAATGGGTCATCCTTCAGCCAAGGTAACCCAGCTGTCCGAGGAGCAGAAAGTGGGAGACCTCCTCCCCCCACCCCACCGCCTTCCCCACCCCAGCTTTTAGTCCTCCACGGCTAGGAAACATCTCTGAAAGTGCAGAATATATTGATCTCTCCTTTCCTCCCGCACTGATCTTTCTCTCCTCTGAACTCCTACACTTCTCATTAGCCATGACACACATTTTGGCACTTAATCATATAGTCTTTTCACTGCGAATTAAAAATGTGATGGGGTCAGCCAATCAGTCCAGAAGCATTTATTAAGTCCTTGTTATGTGCCCCGCATTGTGCTAAGTGCTAAGCATATAAAGAAAGGCTCAAATAATCCCTGCATTAGAGGAGCTCACACTGAAGGGGGAAAACTAGTGTCAATAAATAGGTTTATGCAAGATACTACAGAATAGATGGAAGGTAAGCTTAGAAGAGCAGGCTCTGGCCTCTGGGAGACTAAGAAAGAAACCACTTGCCTTTGCAGCATTAGAACAAGGAAGCTAGGGATTTGAAGAAGCAGAAGTGAAGGAAAAGTGTCTCACCTACAGAGGCAAAGGCTCAGAGATAGGAGATGGATACATAGGAGAAAGACTGCCATTTTGGAGGGATAGAAAGTAGGCTTCTGTGACTGAATTATAGAATGCGTGCAAGAATCCTAAAAAAGGAGGAGGACTCTAGGGTCCTCAAACTACAGCCTGCAGGCCAGATGCAGCAGCTGAGGACGATTATCCCCTTCACCCAGGTTATAAAGTTTCTTTATTTAAAGGCCCACAAAACAAAGTTTTTGTTTTTACTATAGTCCAGCCCTCCAACAGTCTGAGGGACAGTGAACTGGCCCCCTATTTTAAAAGTTTGAGGACCCCTGGGTTGTGAAGAAATTTGACTGAATGCCAAACAAGGGACTTTATGTTTGATCCTAGAGATAATACTGTGAGAAAATAGAAAGACCACTAGATTGGAGAAAGTAGCCCTGGGTTCTAGTTGTAGTTTAACAAAATATAAATCCCTTGAAAATAGGGACTGCTTCATTTTTGACTTTGTATCCTCAGGGTCTAGCACAGTGTCTGGTACATAGTAAGTACTTAATAAATATTGGTTGGCTGAGTGACTGGGTAGGGGAGTGATCCCCTCTCCAACATTCAAACCTTTCTCAGAGATGCTGCTAGGATGGCATGGCAAGGCTTGACCTTCCCCCTGATTCTCATGTCCTATCTGGAGATGACAGAACAAAAGGTGCTGAAAAAGAAGTTTCCCACCTCCTGGGAATCAGCAGTCTGTATATTCCTGTCACCGAATAGCAGAACACAGGGAATTGTTCACAGGTTTTCCAGTGTTTTTTGAAGAACTGGGAGCTTGTAAGAAAGACCCAGAGCCATCCCATCTGGATACAGATATAACACCAATTCATTTGGAAACTAGAAATGTACTTTTTGTTCCAAGAGGAAAAACCTGGGGAGCACAGCTTTGACATCGATTCCAATTTGGTGTCCTTGAACCTGGTTCAAAGAAAGCACACTGGGCTAGGAATCAAGAATTATGGATTTGAGTTCCAGCTTTTCTACTTACTAGCTTTGTTACCCATGGGCAAACTAATTTACCTCTCCAAGCCTCAGGCTGCTCCCCTACAAAATAAAATAATTGGACTGGATAATCTCTAAGGTTTCTTTCAACTCTGAAAATTCTGTGAACCTAAATGTTAATACAATTATAAAAATGTAGATTTAGAGTTAGAAATGATCTCAGAGAAGTTCAACCTTCTCAATTTACAAATGAGGAAACTGAGGCTCAGAAAAGTTACTCATCTACAATTTCTACCCATGGTTACATAAGTTAGTGTAAAAGTGATCAAGGCTAGATGTAAGGTGAGGTTTTATGGAGCTCACAAAAGAAGTACTAGTAATTCAATTCCACAAACATTCATGAACTATCTACCAGGGCAAAGTAAAGAAGGATATCCCTGCCCTCAAGGAGCTTACACTCTACTAAGAAGGAGATAGCATATATCTAAATCCATATTAGATGAGGAAAAATGTGATAGGAACAAAAAATTCTAACAAAATATTCCAGGAAAATTTAAGAAAGCAGTTGTTACTTTTAACTGGGTGCCTACATCATGGCCAGGATGGGAGAAGGATGGAAGGGGAGGATAGATTACAGAAGATTTCAAGGAAGAAGTGGTACTTAAGATGCGCCTAGAAGAAAGATTAATATAAATTGATGCAAAGTGAAATAAGCAGAATCAGGAAAATAGTGTACATAGTACTAGCAACATCCTGTGATGATCAATTAATGACACTCTTGGCAAATTAATGATCCAAGACAATTACAAAGGACGGATATTACTCATAATAGAAAGTACTATCGAAATTCATATAAAGAACTAATGAACTCTAAATGTAGATTGAAGCATACTATTTTCATTTAGTTTATTTTTGTTGTTTTTTCCTTTTGATCTGTTTGCTCCTTCACAACTATAATTAATGTGGAAATATGTTTTACATGATTGCAAATATATAACATATATCTATAATTTGAGGAAAGGAGAGAAGAGGAAAGGAGAAAATTTTATAAAAAAAATTGTAAAACAATGCTAAAAATTGTTTTTAAATATAATTGGAAAAGTACTATTAAATAATGGAAAGAAGGAAGGAAGGGAGGGAGGAAGGGAAGAAAAGGGGGATGGGGGAGGAGAGGAAGGGAAGGGAATGGTTCCAGTAGGTAAGGCATCACATTCCATGCATAGAAGATAGTCTACACAAGAGAAAAGGGGCCAGGACAATAGTGAAGAACACATAGTAATCCAGTCTGGATGGGACATTGAACAAGTAAAAGATAACAAAATTAAATAGAGTTGGAAAGGAAAAACTAAGTCAGATTGTGAAGAGCCTCAGATGTCAAGCTCAGAGATGTGTATTTTATCCAAATGCAGTAACAGTTGAGCAGCATCTGATATAAAAGCTTTTGCTTTCCTGAGAGTCAAAAAGTTCCCCAATTGTCTGTGCAGTGTCTGATGTGCATCAACTCCTAACTATTCTTGCTAAGCTGGAAGAGTAGGGGAAGAGGCTTAGGAGTTGACCTTGCCTATACTTAGCAGACAAATGGGGATAATGCTACTGCCCGTGCCAGAAAAATCATCACCTATTGAGGGATATCAATTTAAACAATTTCAGAGGACCTGATTTCAAATTCTCAGTCTGATACCGTGAGACCTTGTGAGACTTTTCCCTGCGTCTCATTTTCCTCAACTAAAAATGAAGGGATTAAAAGTTTTGTAAAGCCCCTTCCTGCTCTAAATTTGGAGAACTCTGACCAACTCCTGGACTTTCCTAATTTTTCATGGAGATGCTGTTTCCTTGGATCTCAAATGTCATACCAAGTTTCATTGATGTATTGATCTTAGGCTCAACAGAGGCAGAACTCATGAAAATAACTGAGTGATTTCAATAAATAGAAAAAAAAGGAAAATGTGAAATTGGAATGCCCCAGGATGACCTCCTTAGGCTGCATTGATTCTGTCAATATTTACCCCCATGAAAGGTATGATATATGCAAATCCTCCCTTCTTTTCCTGGGATTTCCTTTTCCACATCTAAAACAGAGGACATCTTACTCTCCTTGGCAGGTTCTGACGTTATTGATTACTCTCCTCTCCTTGCTCTTCTCTTCTCCCTAAGAATTTGTGACCCTTCTCATTCCTGGTTCTCCTCTTACTTGTCTGACCATTCTTTCTTCATCTCCTTTCCCAGATTTTATCCATGGACATTAACTTTTGGTATCCCCCAAGGTTCTGTCCTTGACTTTCTTCTTTTCTCCTTCAATTTCTTTCAACCAGTGATCTCATCAGCTCCCATGGATTCAATTATCATCTCTATGCTAATAGATCTATTTATCCAGCCCTAACCTCTTTGTCAACCTTCAGTCTTGAATCTCCAACAGCCTATTGGACAATTTGTACTGGATATCCCAAAGACACCCTAATCTCATTTGTAAAATTGAACTCATTATCTTCTCCTCCTTCCTAATTTTTCTTTTACTGAGAAGAATATCACCATCCTCAATCACCCAGGCTCACAATGTAGGTGAATCTCCCACTCTCTCTCACACACCCACCACTACACACACATCCCTCATGTTCAATTGATTGCCAAGTCCTGTTCATTTATAACTTCTCTCATATGTCCCTCTTCTCTCCTCTGACACCATCACCCCTCTGGTCCAAGCCCTTATCACCTCATGCTGAGACTACTGCAATAGCCTTATGGTCATCTTGCCAGCTTTAGCTGTCCTCTATCTCCTGTGGTTCATTCTCCACTTGGCTATGAGGCCATCTTCCTAAAGCACAGCTCCGATCACGTCCCCTCATGCTACCCCACCTTCCATTCCATAAACTCCGATTTCCTGCTACCTCCAGGATCAAACATAAAATCTTCTCTTTAGGTTTTAAAGTCTGACTCCCTTCTACGGTTGAAATTTCTTAACACTGTATTTCCATCCACATATTCTGTAATCCAGTGGCCTCCTTGCTGTTGCTGAAATAAGATGTTCCATGTCCAAATTCTGGGCATTTTCCCCAGCTATCTCCCTTGCCTGGAACACTCCCTCCTCATCTCCATTTCCTGGCCTCCCTATCTCCCTTCAAATTCTGGCTAAAATCCCACCTTCTGCAAGAAGCCTTTCTTAAGTCTTCTTAATGCCAGGAATTTTCCTTTAAGGTTAGGTACAATTTAATATTGACAACAATTATTTGCACTTAATTGTCTCCCCCTTAGAATATAAGCACCTTGAAGATAGGGGCTGTTTCTTGTTTTTGCTTTTCTTAGTTCTGTGCCCAGCACATAGTAGGCACTTAAAACATGCCTACTGCCCGACTGATCATTCTTCTGTGACTGTCCTATATCCAAAGACAACATAACAACTTGGAGTTTTCCTAGGGCTGATCATTGTATAACATGACTACCATTGATGGGTCCCCGGGAAGGGTCTCCTCATAACAAGGCCCTTTGCAAATTATCTAGCATAGACTGTCTGTTAGGTTTGGTTTTTTAGTTATTTTTCAGGAATATCTGGTTCTTTGTGACTCCACCTGACATTTTCTTCACAGAGATACTGGACTGGTCACCATTTCCTTCTCTAGCTTTTTTACAGATGGAGAAACTGAGGGCAACAGGATTAAGGGACTTGCCACACAGTAGATCACACAGTAAGTGTCTGACATTGGATTTGAACTCAGAGCTTCCTGATTCCAGTCCTGCTGCACTGTCCACAGCATCCCCTAGCCACCCTGTGTTAGCACATGGCTATTACTATCAACTCACAGAGAATAAGATGAGGAAACATACTGCCCTTCCCCTTTACCAAGGTGAGGGATTAGGGATGTGAAATACTGTCTATGTCAGGGGTCCTCAAACTTTTTAAATAGAGGCCAGTTCACTGTCCCCCAGACTTTTGGAGGGCTGGGCTATAGTAAAAACAAAAACTTTCTTTTGTGGGCCTTTAAATAAAGAAACTTCATAACCCTGGGTGAGGGGGATAATCGTCCTCAGCTGCTGCATCTGGCCCGCAGGCCTTAGTTTGAGGACCCTTGGATATTGTCAACCACACTGGATGGGTAGGTTGATTTTGTTAAATGGCTTTTTTGTTCTTAAAAAAATTCTTTGTTACAAAGGATGGTTCTCTAAGGAGGTAAAAGAAGGAAGGATAGATTCAGAAATAAGATGAGGTCAAAACAAAAGATATCCATTTTTAAAAGGCCTAAAAGGGGAAGAAATGAAGATTTTCCTACAACCGCTGACCTTCAGGTGTTAGGTCAGTGCGTGGCTGTAAGCCACCAGATGGCACCGAGGCACCTGCTGCTGACCACTCAAGAACAATGTTGCTGGCAGGACAAAACAGTAAAAAAAAGAGAAAAAAGGTCCTGTTGTCACAAAGCTTCACCACTGTCTCAGCAGCTGTGTCTGCACAGTCTGAACCCGTGGTATGCCCCTTGCAGAACTCTTTTTGACTCCATTAAATCTTCTTCTACTACTACTAGTACTACTAGTACTACTACTACTGCTGCTGCTGCTGCTGCTGCTGCTGCTGCTACTGCTACTGCTACTACTACTATCTTATGTTCATATAGCACCTACTATATGCCAGGCACTGTGCAAAGTGCTTTACAAATTTGGATCTCATTTGATTCTCACAACAAGCCCTTTTTACAGACAAGAAAACCAAGGCAAACAGACGTTAAGTGGCTGGTCCAAGACCACAGCTAGATCTGAATCTAAATTTGAACTCGGGTCTTCCTGATTCTAGGCCCAGGGCTATTTCCATGGCCCCACCAAGGTGCCTAAAGCAAAGCCTACAGCTCTCATTTTATCATCTTTTATGGCCATGGGAATTTTTTGCTCAGGCTTATGGCCAGTTAAAACAAATCAATCAATCAATAAGCATTTATTAAGTACCCATTATGTATTGACTGACCTGTATGCTAGACAGAAGAAATACAAATAAAGTGAAACAGTTTGAAACTTCAATGAGCTTACACTCTACAGCAACCATAGAAATCTAACCTGAATTCCTCAATTATTTGCCACTACGGATCCCAGCACACCCTGTTCTACCTCCAGTGGATATTTTGCTCCTAGAAAACTTTTCTGATTGGCCATTTCTGAATGCCCCACTTCATAATTAATATTATTTTTTTAATAATAGTTTTTTATTTTCAAAATATGTGCCAAGACAGTTTTCAACATTCATCCTTGCAAAACCTCGTGTTCCCAATTTTCTCCCTCCCTTCCCCTCCCTCCCCCAGACAACAAATGCAATTCTTCTATTTATATATTTCCACATATAATTAATAATATAAACCTTATAATATCTAGTGCTTGGGAACCTAGATAGAGCTGTGACTCAATCGGTGGTTGAAAGAGGCAGTCATCAGAGAAACTGCTTGAGGAATTTCAGTCATCAAAGTAAGCTATAACTATCTACAAAGGGCTTTTTTTTTTTTTAATGGGAAAACACATTCTAAAAAGTCAGCATGTTATGTCAGCGTGCTCCCCCTTTTCCCTATCACACTTTTTCTGGGACAGTGCCTGGCAATTAGTAAATGCCTGTTGACTAACTGATCCGGACAATAGAATGCCTGAAGTTCAACAATCACAAGGAGAACAAAGGTTCTGTGCTTTAATTTTACAATGTGCTAACTCCCTGAATAACTGAGAGTTTAGCTGAATTTGGATCTTATTTAGCCTATTCCTAATGTGAACACAAGGATTTCCACACTGAGTCAGAATCATGACCCATTTGCACAAGAGTTTGTCTCAGGGGCACCTAGGAAAGAATGTGTGGTGATCTTCCTTGACTGGGATTCCATAAGTGGCCAGCTGCCATTCCCTGGAATGCCCCCCCATCAGGCAAGTCCTTAGAAATTGGGGGGAGAGGGAGAGGAAGCATTTAAAAGTGATGGAGCCCAGGACCAAGTACGTACTCCTAATCATGGCAGCTCTGAGTTCTGCTCCTACCAAGCCTTTCCGTTGTTGAGGTTCAGTGCACACAGCTCTCTGTGACCCCAGCTTTGCCCGTATGTCATTTTGCTTTGCCCTTTCCTTCTCTGGCTCATTTTACAGATGAGGAAACTGAGACAAGCAGAGCTAGGTGACTTGTCCTGGTCACATAGCTAGTAAGGGTCTGAAGCCAGATTTGAAGTCACCAAGATGAGTTTTCCTGACTCCAGGTCTGGCACTCTGCCCAATGTCCATCATCCAGCTGCTTTTACCCACGTTTATATGCTGCCTCCCCAATTCATTTGTGAGTTCCTTGATTGTAGAGATCCTGCCCCATCACTTTCTTTGCAGGTTTAACACTGTACTTTGTACAATAGTTATAGCTCATATTTTTGTAGTGTTTCATGGAATGCTTTTCATATAAAATCTCAGTTAACTCACTAATTCAAGTGTCTTATTTTACACTGAACCCCTAATACTGGGCTAGGCCCTGCGGACACAGGCAGTCCAGGCCCCAAAGAAAATTACATCCTATTGAGGGCAAACTACATGTATACAAATAAGTTAATACCAAACACATACAAATTTGTACTTGAGGTAAATAGTGCTTCACAGATGAGGAAATTAGAGAAATTAAATAATTTGCTCAAAGTCATTCAGCAAGTGAAAGAACAAAGATCAGTGTCCAAGTGGGACATCTAAGGCATTTTCAAACTCCCAATCTAACATCCTAATACCCCGATCCCTGCATATTTTCCTTTACCACACTCTCTCATATTCAATAAATATTTCCCACTTGACTATTTAGGGAAAATTCAAGGTCAAGAGGAATTCTATGGAAATAACCAAAGAAGCCATCTGCACCCAGAGAGAGGAACATTTGGAACTAAATGTAGACTACAACATAGTATTTTCACTCCTTTTGTTGTTTGCTTGCATTTTGTTTTCTTTCTCATTTTTGAGATCTGATTTTTCTTGTGCAAGCATGATAATTGTGGAAATATGTATAGAAGAATTGCACATGTTTAACAGATATTGAATTACTTGCCAGAAAAAATTAGAACACAAAGTTTTGTAAGGGTGAATGCTGTATCCATGTATATATTTTGAAAATAAAAAGCTTCAATTAAAAAAAAAAAGAAAATCACCAAAGATCCTTGTCCTGCCTTTCGAAGGCTTTCAATATCTTAGGGTTGCCTGAAGGGACACTATGCAGTCCCTCTAGAATGAGTGAAGCTGATTTAGGCATCACCTCTAAAAACAGCCACTTGTGCTAACTCAGCAGACTTTACTCTTTTTTTCCTGGGAGTTTGGGGGAAGAGGATTGGTCTCATTTAAGTAAGGCTGACATGGCTGCCAAAAACTTAAATCCAATACCATCCTGGCTCCTCCCAAGCTATGGAGGAAGACACTGGTGGGGAAGCCTATTGCATTTTGGGATGACTTTCAATCACCCAAGCTGCAGGAAAATCTTTTCCACAAATGCAGGTACATGCAATTTGGCAGGCAGACAAATGTGCTCTGAAGCTTGCTTACACGCAAGGCAAGGGAGCAAGGTCCCAGAAGATGAGTTTGCATAAGCATAGCAGGATTACCCTGGAGTAGAATAGGAGCGAAGAGAGTATGCTTTATTTCAGACTCCTGACTCTGAAAGCAAATTACTGAAGCCATCTCAGCCACACCCTATCCCCAACCAAAGGGCTCATGATCTGGTGTCCTGTCACCAAGAGAGCTTGGAATTAATTCTTATTCCATCAGTTTTCCTCTCAAGTTAACCCAGAAATCTCACAGATATTCATAGTAATATATTTTACCCAAGAGGTTTGCCAAGGATCTTACTGTAGCTGATGGAATTATAAAAATTATTTACGTAGGAAAGTTAAGAGATATAAAGATAATGCTCTGAGCCTTGGCTGCCCTGCCTGATACCCCAGTCTAGGTTCATGGCAAATAGAAAACTTGAAGAGTCCTTCATATCTGCTGGTGAAGTGGTGTTCTATGGGGATGCCTATAGGATCTGGCCACTTTCTGTACCAACCCATGTTCATCGATCAGTTTACCATTAGCATTCCTGGCATTGAGTATAAGATCAGTTTGTTGTTTGATTCAGCCTGGAAATAAAATGACCTACATCAAAGTCTGCCAAAATACTAACTTCCAAGGCAACTGCTTAGCATGAGCAATTTTTGCCATGTTCAAGGTCACTCAGAAAGTTGAGGGAGTGGAAGTGGGAATCTAAAGAAGTCAACAAAATGAGTTCAGAGATAATGCATTTGATATTTATCACTGCTTCCTTATAATTGGCAGAACCTATCTCTCCCCTGCCATTGTAAGAATAGTGGCTACTGAAAGACCTTTACATGATTTAAATGGTAGGTTTTTCCTCTCTGGAGAGCTAGAGTTTGTTTTTCATTGCTGCAAATTACATTTGGTCTATTACATAAAATAATCATACAAGAACAAAATGGAGGACTTCTTATGATAAGCTGGAAGGACATGGAGACTTCCTAGTCTGGAAAGTCTCCCAACCTCTACTATCAATTTATCAGCTCCTACATAAGCATGTAGACCATAGAGAACTCTGAAGAAGTTACCTGAGAATCAACATCCCCTAAAAGATCATTCAACTTAACTATATCATCATTTTTTATCTCATTGCCTTGGAATCTCTGTTTGCTGCTACTGAATTACATTGTCATTCGTCCTCTTCTCACAGCCAAGGAACAGGTTGGGTAGTGCCAGCTGGGTGCTCCTGGATTTGGCTCCCATTCAAAGAAATTAAAAAAAAATACCTTGGGTTGAACCAAAAAAAAAATGAAGGTGGGGGGAGAAGGCAATCAACTGCTTGCTTTGGAACTTCTGTCCTCTAATTCTATTCATCATTCACCTCTTAGAAAAATGGAAATCCAAGGATTCTGGTCATTCCCAGACGTATGGAGCAGAATGGGGAGAGGGAAACCAGGGGAAAGAGGAAGGCTCCACGAAGCTCCCTTGATGGAGCTGGCACAAAAAGATAAGAATCAAACTGAACTCTCTAAAAATATTTCATGATGCCATAAAGCTAGAACCAAATGGGTACAACTGTGTTAGTCTTTAAAACATCTCAGTCCAAGAAAAATAGAGTCCTACGGAGCTGATTTAATCTTTGCATATCGGCAGAATTATGTGGATTCACAACAAATCCATAACTTCTTAATGCTTCATTGCTACCACAATGATCTTCTGCTTAAAGCCTTCCCTGTGTTAATCTCCTGTTCAAGAAACTAGTGGAAGTTCTTCAAGTTCTAGTGTTCAAGAAACTAGAACACTCTCGACCTGGTTCTAGCTCACTTTTGAATCCATTCCAAATTCACATCCTTCACAAAGTCAATGTTCTGGACAAACTGACCTCTTCGCTTTCCCCCCAGTTCAACATTTCACCTTCCAATTTCCATGCTTTTTCATCGGCTGCCATACCATTCTCACCTCTACCTCTTAGCTTCCTTTGAGACTTAATTTATGGGAAATTTTTTTGATGTCCCAGCTATTAGTATCACTCCCCTCCCAAAAATTTATCTTGCACTGCTCTGCTCATTTAACAGTATAAATTATATTCATAATTTAGTTGCTGGGAAAATGTAAGCTCATTGAGACCAGGGCCTATTTTTGTTGTGTTTTTCTTTGTATATTCAGCATATAACATGATGCTTTGCACGAAATGCTTAATGAATGCTTATTCAATTAATCACCAGCATGGAAGAGAAGTTAAACTCTTAGGAAACTCCCTTGTCACCCAATCAGCTAGTAAAACCTGAGCTACGGTAATATAATTCTACAAGCCGAAGGATTTCTGACTGCCATTCACACCTCTCTACAGGAGCCAGGAGCCCTCCTCTCCATTAATCATTGGAAAGCCCTCTGTCTCATGCCATGTGTTCAAACAATGAATTCCCTCAGATACCTGTCTCTACCTTGCCACTCCATTAGGAATACCTGGTGACACTCGCCTGTCTCTAATGATATTTCCCAAAGGGGATCCAATATGAATAATTGTTTATCAATTTAAAATGGATGATTTTCCATTTCTATATTCCTGATCAGATTCCAGATAGAAGCAATCTTTCTCTCCTTTGTGCCCCAAGAAAAGCCACAGCACAGCCCTCTGGTCAATTCCCTTAATCAATTCTGCAGGACAAAAATATACTTTTGAGCCATTCTCAGTATACTTAGCATTCTTTCATAAAGGGTTTTCCCGGCTGTGAGGTTCAAAACCACCAATCCTGCACTTCCACAAGGAGCAACAGCTTTTCAACTTGTTAATGGTGTTAAAACAGAAGACCTGAGTCAGCAAATCCTCAGCACATGACCCAAGAAAATCTTTTTTTATGTTTTTTTTTCTTCTTTGACAGATTCTGGGCTTTCTCCAGAAAGACACATTCCCACTGATTGATTTTTCTTTGGGAAATCGATCTTCACCACCTACAAGGAAAGCAAAGCATGAAGCTTGCTGAGGTTTTTTTTTTTCCCTTGGTGCCCTGATTTAAAAATTAGTCTCCTGTTCTCCATTTTTTTTTTCAATTATGCTTTGCTACTAGCTTATTCCAAAACAAAGTGGCATCTTCTCATCGATACTCATGATGGATTCCCAAATGATAAGGACAGTGTTCATCACCATCTGTCTGTCTGCTTGGATGTTACATGGGGTGATGGGACAAAGGCCACAGCATGAAGTATATTGATCTCTATGATCTGTCTGCCCCAGAGGGAGTGTGGCTCAGCATGGAACGAGCACATAGCAATATTAACAATATCCCTTCCTCTCTCCATCCCCATGCCCCATATTGTGGTCTTGCCATTACTTCTGTCATCTGTCTCCTGGTCACATTCTCCCCATGGGAAAATCATACTTATCTTTGTATCTCCCTAGTGCCTAACCTAGTGCTTTGCACAGAATATGAGTTTAATAAATCATGGCCAGATGGATGCATGAATGAATGAGCTCTCAGTTCCACAACTGGGAAGGGTGCCATGGAGACTCATCCCCCTCCCTCCTTAGCAACTATTACTCCCAGCCCTACAAACCTCTTCAACTCCACAGACAATCATAACCCGGACTCTGGTTACAACCAAGAAAAAGGCACCATTTCTGAGCGTTAGTGGACATCTCCTTTCCCCGTACCTTCCCACCTTCATTCCCAGATGACTAAATCCCTCAGAAGCTCATCAGTCACAAAGGGGGCTCGTCCAGAGATTGCAGTGAGTTCCCTTCTTGGCCAGATAGGCACATGGCAAACTAAATTCTCCCTATAATCAAGAGGGGACTAAGAAAGTGGAGGTGGTGAGTCACAAGGCTGTAGAATTTGTTCTTCTAGGGGTTCTTAAAAATAGGGTGGGTTCCTATAAATCTGGAGCTATTTAGGGAGCCTTCTACAGAGAGATAAAGGTTCCTATAAATCTGGAGCTATTTAGGGAGCCTTCTACAGAGAGATAAAGCAGATGCCCTCTACTTCTTCCCTACAACCATACAATCCTATGGAATCCATGTAGATCTGCAAACAGGACAACAAGCCCAGACCTGGATCTTCTCACAGATGGAAAGTGGAAAAACATGAGACACAAAGCATCATGAACTTCTTTTGCACTTGCTAGATTAGAGTTTTAAAGTTGGAAGGAATCCCACTGTGTAACCTTGGGCAAGGGGCTTAATTTCTTTGGGGCTCAGTTTCCCCCTTTGTAAAATTAGAGAGGAAGTAAGTGAGATGGTCTCTAAGGTGGCATAGGATCATAGAGAAAGCTGAAAGGGTCCTTAAGAGAGTTGAACTAATTTGCCCCCACTTTCATTTTACATACTGATGAGGAAATTGAGACCCAGAGGGTAAAGAAACAAAGTTGCTCATGATCATATAAGAAGAAACAGAGACTAAAGATTAAAAACCAGGTTCTCTTGCAGAACCACATTCTGTCCACAGTAATATACCTTGGGTAATCTAGTAAAGCCTTTGGACCCCTTCTCAAAATGATAATTTTAAATACATAAAATCAATTCCTATTTTAATGAAATTTATACAGTGAATTCATACAATTACATGAAATAGTTATTCATGTAATAAAATACCTATTTTATTACATGAAATAGTTTTTTTTATGGAAAAAAATTTTAAGTTCAGATACTCAAGGTAAAAAAAAAACAAACAAACCTTGACTTACTGCCTGAACTGAGAAATGCTCGCTCTTGTGGACAATTCCATCTTAAAAGTAAAAATAAATAAATAAATGAAGTTTAAAAGCCCCATTTCTGATCCTGGCAAAATGGTAGCCCTGATGTTATGAAAGTTGTCACTGCCACATCTTCCCACGGTGTTATGCCAGTCGTCCTGCTGATTTTAAATCTCGACCCATAATGAGAAGCTAAATTGGGAGCCACTTAATGCTGCTGATTTAGGGTTTTAATAAAAATAATGCAAAATTAAAAGTTGTCCAGCACTGAAACAAGATGCTTACAGGAGAAGCAGCTGTGAGGTTGTTTTTCAACAATGCTTTTCTCCCACAGAGGACAGGGGGAAAGAGCTTTTTGTTGATTGATGGAAATCACCCAGATTGGCCAAATGCTCACCATTGGTTTCTTTTTTCCTACTGAGTGAGTGTCCTGTCCTTTTATGAATGGAAACAATGTACTTTGGAACCACTTTTCTTCCTTTTGAACAGAACTCTCAGTTCCTATGGGCAGGTGCTGTGAGAGGCTTTCCCTGCCAGGTCCAAAGCATTTGCTTTTTTTTTTTTTCCTTCATTACTCCTGTTTATCTTCTGAATACATTATTTACGGAGTTTCTGCTAGATAAGGGACTGCTGGCTGTCAAAATACATTAACCATGAGCCACATGTGGTTAATTAGCAGTTGACCTATGGCAGTTCCAAGAAGCAAGATGTATCACAGAACTAGAGGATTACAGCATTTTAGAGTTTGAAAAGGCTTTGGAGGTTATTGAGGCCAGACTCCCCCCACACACTAACACTCACATCCTATAGAGAAGGAAACTACAGCCAAGAAACCAAAAATGACTTCTCAGGATCATACATGAAGTTCACTGTAGAGCCCAGAGTAGAATCCAAGCTTCATGGCATCCAGACTCATTCTATTGTGCCATGCTATGTGAACCTTCTGATCCCAAGTGCAACCACCCATTTCCCCTTATCCTTCTCCCAGTTCATCTCCCACTTGCTTTTATCTCTGTCCGGAATACTATCGTGGAATAAACCCCAGACTCAGATTCTGAAGGCAACTGGGCTCAGATCCCACCTCTGACACTTAACTCTTTGGGTGATTATAAATAAAAAAAATATTGAATCTATTTAATTTTTTGACAGTAAGGACTATTTTTTTGTCTTTCTTGTATCCTTAGAAGCACTTAACTTAGTGCTTTGTACATTTTAGGCATTTAATATATTCTGTGCCACTTAATTGGGGTATCTAGGTTGTCATTACAGAAGGTGGAGCACCAGCTCTGGAGTTAGGAGAACCTGAGTTCAAATCTGGCCTCAGACCCTTACTAGCTGTGTGATTCTGGGCAAATCACTTAACCCCAATTTTCTCTGAAAAAGAAAGAAGAGTAAACTGAGGCTAAGTATGCCCATAGTACTCACTTCAAAAGGTTTTTGTGAGGTTCTAGGAAATAATGTAGGCAAAGTACTTGCAAACATGAAAGCATCATACTACAACTATCATCATCGTTATTTTGCAATCAAGAATCATTTATTAAAGTGCTTACTATATGTGCCCAGCACTGTGTTAGGTACTTAAGATAAAGTAAAAAGTAAAAGCTTACAATTTATCCAGAGAAGACAATAAGTACCTATAAGTCTGTTATATATGAAAGAGATTCAGACTAGATATGACAGTTGCAGGAGTAGAGAGAAGGCAATAGCAGCTAGGAAGAACCAAGAAAGGATTCATGTAGAAGGTAAGGCGTAAGTGAGCACTGAAGAGAAACTGAGGTAAGGAGAGAATGCATCCCAGGCATGAGGGAAAGCCCTTGTCTCCCAATGATCCTGTGGAGTGGATGATATAAGACACTGAATCTCACTGGGAATTATAGAGGTAACTGGAGACAGTCCAGCATCAAACCTAAGTTTCCTAACTCCAAGACCAATGTTTTTCTCCTTATACTACCTTGAAATATTGGAAAGCAATGGAATCATGGTATCATATATTCTGAATGAGAAGTCTCAGAGATCTTCCAATTCAACCCCTTCATTTTTACAGATGAGAAAACTGAGGTCAGAGACATAACATGTCTTTCCCAAGTTACGTAGGTACTAAATATCATTCCTTCCATCAGAAGAAGCACAATTTCTAAGTATGGTGAAGAAGATATTCTGCTGGAAAGAAGAAATATTTATCAAACAACTAATAAGGATGATTTAAGTCCTATCCTGTCCTGTCTTTCTGGAATTTTATGAAACTCAAAATGACTGTTTTTTTTTTTTCCTGGCAGAGCTTACTCATTATTTTTTGCCTATGTGTCCTTCTTATAAGGAATGACATTTGAAAAATATACAGTAAGGTTTTGTTAAGTTGGAAAATCTAGGCAAAGGGAAATTCAGGTGTGAGAACAAGTCCTAATATGAGGAGTCATAATGGAAGAAGGATAAATGATTAATTTAGCATTTAGATACAGGGGGGGTCCTCAAACTACTGCCATGGGCCAGATGCAGCAGCTGAGGACGTTTATCCTCCTCACCCAGGGCTATGAAGTTTCTTTATTTAAAGGCCCACAAAACAAAGTTTTTGTTTTTACTATAGTCCGGCCCTCCAACAGTCTGAGGGACAGTGAACTAGGCCCCTATTTAAAATGTTTGAGGACCCCTGATTTAGAATGAGGGAATAGGAGGAAGGGGCAAAGATATTAATACAATGACAGATAAGGAGGGGAACCCAGCTGGAAAAACAAAAAGAAGCAAGGAATAAAATTATCCTTTAAGTTACACACTCAATAAAAATCTGATGAGATCATAAAAATGATTAGCCCTTGGGGGCTGGCAGAGGACAGAATCTCAAACCTAAAGAGTATCTTAAACTTATCTTCAGAGGATGCAACCCATACTCAGGACACTTAAATCACATAGCTATGGACACTTCGCAGAAATAATCAAGAAATCCATCTATTCATCCAAACAATGCTGTTAGGTTCACAAAGAGTTATCATTACAACAATTCTGTGACATAGTGAAGGGAAGGATTATTATTATTATTTTCAGAGAATCTCAGAATTAGAAGGGGCCTCAAAGACTATCTAGTCCAATTCATACTTCAAAATTTTCCACAATATGCCCTCCAAGGATTTATATCAATTTTCTTCATTTTTGATGAAACTCAGACAGCCTCAAAAACATGCTTATAGTCATATCACAGTCAGTGAAAAAGAATATTTGAAGAGTGCACTGTATTCTAGGTACTGTGCTGTGCTATTGTTGCTGTTTGTTCTTTGTTTTCCAAGAAAACCAATGACATCATGATGTGATAGGAAATGTCTTGACTTGCACATGAACTAGATTTAAGTAAGGTGGAGTTGGGCAAAGTGCTAAGGGTCCAAAGAAAGGCAAAAAAACCCCAACAACAACAAGAACAACAAAAAAAACCCAGTCCCTGCCTTCAAAGAGTTTACATTCTAAAGAGTCAGAGAGCATGTAAATAACTAGCTACACATAAGATATATGCTTGGATGGAAAGTAATTTGAGAGAGGAAGATTCTGACAGAGGAACTGGGAAGGGCTGCCTAAAGAAGAGAGTGAAATTGGAGTTGAGTCTAGAAGGAAGCCTCTGAGCAAGTCAGAGGTAGTGGTAAAGGAACAGAGCTTCCAGGCATGGAAGACAAACAGGACAAAGGTATGGAGAAGAGGAGAGGAAGGGCTGTATTCAAGAAACATTAAGTAGGCTAATGCAATTTGATTGTAGGCAAACAGAGGGTAGGAAAGTATTTAAAAGATGGGTGGGAACTAAGTTTCAAAGGCAGATCTGTTGATTCCAAGTCTAATATTCTTTCTACTAATCCCATAACTTTTCATCTCATACCTCTATGGGAGATATATAGGACTAAGAAATAGTACCTCAGGGAGCTTAATGTGTATTTGGGGAAGAACTATAACAACTATAATAATATTAGGCAAAATAGCATTAAAATATTATAATAAAAGGCAGTAAGTATATACTAAGTGACCAATGAGTGGTATAGACAATAAATGTTTTAGGAATTGAGGAAAGGGAAACTTTTTAGGCTGAGGAAGAAGATGTTTACTGTAGTCTAAGAAATATTGAGTCACAAGTCTTGTCAGGAAGGGAATCATCCAGAAATGGTTAATGGAAGAAGAGACTAGGAGTCATGGTAAGTGAATCTTGATTAGGAGTACCAAGGCAGTCATTTATTGACCCAATTTGCAAAATGGGACGCACTGTGTCAAATGGGGAAAAGCTCTAAATCTGGGTTCAGAAAACATGGGTTTGATTGCTGATTCTGCTATATGCTCCTTATGAGACTTAAGACAAATCACTTATCCTCCCTGAATATCAGTCCCCTCATCTGAAAAATGACAGGATTGATTAGATGATTCCTAAGGTATTATCAAGTCATAATTTTAAGATTTTAAGATCTATGACTCTCTGAAAAAAGAAGTATGTACTCTTCCAACCTATTCTAGATATGTAGAAGAACCCTTGAGGGTTGTCCTACTCATTCCTTGTGATTCATAAGATTAGGAGATGGGTAGGAATACCTCCAAAAGAAGCCAAAAAACTTGCTATGAATTGTGAAGTTCTCAGTAAGAAATTGAAGACCTCGAATGTACAAATCACCACTGCAGTTGAAAGTTGAAGTTTCTTGAAGATAAAGACTAATTTGGAGAATCAGTAGCTCGTATAAGATAAGACAAAGTTCTGGATTTCTAAACAGGATAAAGAAATGGTGAAATTTGGATCATAGATGGGAAGCACCTAATGCAGGCTCGTAAAAAAAAAAAAATGCCTAAAATGTTATTTAACTGACAGTTCTAAGTTTAAAATGGAAGCAAAAGAAGACATATATTTACCAAGCCAGACACTAGAGAAAACAAGATTCACACACACACACACACACACACACACACACACAGAATCAAAACAGATTTAGTAATTCACAAGAGACAATATCTGAGATGAGAACAAGCATAAAATCCCATTCCCATGTGTTTATACATGAGGTAAATGAGGGACAGAAAGACATAAATTGATCAAGTATCCTGACCAATTTACCTCACTACCCACGGAACTAAATTTGAACTCCCAGCACAAAAAAAACATTTCTCCCAAATAGATTTCAACTTCACAAAGACGAGGCTGATGCCTCATTGGGGTAAAGAAGCTGTGGTCCTGGGTTCTCTAAAGCTTTGGTAGGAGGGTGTAAGGCTTGGTGGTCCTACCATACTGGAAAGTTTGGAATATGGTTCTGACAACAAATTAAGTCTTTTCTAAGGACCAACTTAGCTAACTTCTGAGAGATTTATCAATAGAAGGTTGGCCACCTGGGTAAGGAATTTTATTGGCCATTACAAAATTTTAAATGGCCTCAAGTTTTGTGTGGCCCTCTCCTGCTTCTGAAATGATGATAGGAGAATAATAGAAAAGATGGAAGGGGATGCTAAGAATTACACATTTTTAAGATCATCTGCACACTATAATTTGACTATTGGTATCCTCTAAATCTGGATTCCTTGTCCAATGATCAAAGAAGATATGTTGCTAAAGAAAACAAATCAAATTTGACAATCTAGATATTCTTGATAGAAATAAGACCAAAAGAAATAAGGAAGATGAAATTAAATGGAAGAATGGCTCACAGGGATTTATTCCTTGGAAAGTTAAAAAAAGCTGTTGGAGGAAATGCATTATGTATACAAAGAAAATTTTAAAAAAACATTATTTTATGGTATATTTACTATATTTTGCAGCCTAGTAAATCTTTGCAAGAAAAATCATTATGAAAATAATTTCAATTTATGCATCCATATTCAGTTGCTGAGAGTGAAATGTAAAAATTTTACAAAGAACTTGATGTGGCTCTCCTGGTTAAATCAACAAATACTCCTAAACGTGGTGCTTTCAGTGCAAGCATTGCAAAAAGTGGATGATGGGGAGAAATACATGGGAAAGCATGGTTCAGGAAGAAGGAATGAGAGAGGTCAAAAACATAGATTACAAAGACATCTTATGATTCTTTACCATGAACACTTTGTTCAAATTAAGAACTAAGAAATGTTGCACATGGTGAGCACCAATAAATACCTCAAAGAAAAAAATAAGTTATATTTTAAGCTACAAGAAAAGGTCTGTTACTTTCAGCTATCTGCATATAATAGAATCATCAACTTGTCAAAGCTATAGTCAGAATAAGAAACAAAAATAAGTAATGAAAAAAGATGTGGCATACACTTATAAATTTAAATCTAAACTATTTTAAACAAATAATTGAAAAATTAAAATGAGATATGGATGGCAGAAATTATATCAACATTAATCATAATCACTTTATCCAGATCTTTGCCCAAATTAAATTAATGCTTCCAACAAGGAAACCAAAACAGCCCAGAAAACTCCTTAGTCAGAAAAAAATCTAATTTGCCAAAGGGAAAGAGTTGGCTGCCAAAGTTTATGCCAGGTTTAAATATAAACTTGTTTGTAAAATCTATGAAGAAAGGTGATTATGATCAGAGTGGTCTCTCAGTAGCAGAGAGAACCAGTTTAAAGAAAACTGGGTAAGATATCCAATTACAACAAATCGTTGCAAAGGTATTCAAGGATGAAAATGGAAGGCGAGTTACAAACAGAAGAAAAATGGATAAGATTTGCAAAAGCCATTATGATATTTTCTCCATCAGAGGAATTGCTACATTTCAAAGTCCCAGAAAGACCCATAGGAGAGTTTGAAATGGTATTAAAAAGAATAAAGCAGGAAAAGAAACTGAATTAAACTAAATATATGTAAAGTGTCTATAAGAGGAGATCCATAAAGGAGGTAACACAATTGTGAGAGTGTTAAGAGATTGATGTACAAGGTATATGAATGAGAAGATGTCAAGGGGGATAGAAAACATTTTGGAACTTATTAATACTTAACATATATCCATATAATTGAGATAACATTAGTAATTATTGACCTGGAAAAATAGGCGCATTAAATGCACGCCTGATTATGAACCAGTCCAGTCATTCAGGTAAATATTTGGAATAATGCCCCCCAAATTATTAGCTGTTACTTTTTGACCTTATGATACCACTACTGGAGCTAAACCTCAAAGAGATTAAGAAAAAGAAAAAATTTCCATATCCATAAAAATATTTATAATAGCTCATTTTGTAGTGATTTAATAACTGGAAATTAAGGGAGTGCCCATCATTTGGAGAATGTCTGAAAAAGAAAGTATGGCATTTTAATATAATGGAATAGTATTGTGCCCTATGAAATAATGAAGAGGGTAGTTTCAGAGAAACGTGAGAAGATTTATGTGAATTAGTTCAGGTTGAAGTAAATAAAATTAGAGGAATCAGGTATGCAATAATAAAATATTGTAAAAACAAACAACTTTGAAAGACATAAGAACACTGATTCCACAGGACCAATGACAAAGAATGCTACCCATCTCCTATCAAGGAGGTGATAAATAAATCATATAGAAAGAGACATATTTTTGGATGTAGCTGATATAGGAATTCCTTTTGCATGATTATGCATATGTCATGGGGATTTTATTTTTCCTTGTTTCCAATGGAGGAGGAAAAGGTGGGAGGAGAAGAGAAGATAAGAAGAGAAAAGAAATGGTTAATTAGGGGGAAAAAACTATTCATTCTTATACCTATTCTACCATCCATACAAAACCTTAACAAAGGTTATGTTTACACAAATCAAGAGTATCTTTAATGAAGGGATTAAGAGACTTTTGTAATAGACTTCCATAACAAATACTATTAAAAAATGGACCACATCCTTCTAATTTCACTATTACTAAAGAGCAGAGAGAAACATAAGATCTCATTATATTTTTTGTATATTACCAAAAAAAAAAAAAAAAAAAGGCTCAAGTAGACTTAGTAAAACACTTTCTAGGCTCTTTTATAATCAGGTGTGTCTCATCCATACATCAAAATTATTCAAAATTCATTGGAAAATATGATAACAGGAATAACCCTTTTCAAAAACAAACCCTCTGATATTAAATAGCAGAAGAAGTGTAAAACAAGGAGATGCATGCTTGTCAAGGGCATTTGCCACTTCAATGCAATGCAGGAGAGATCCAGAGCAGAATCTAGTTTAATAAGTCTTTCCCTGTGAATGGTGAAGTTCTGTAGATGTTCTTCCCGCATGACATTGAACTGATTGCAACAAAGCCCAGAAATCATAGAACTTCCTAGAAGAGACCTATAATCACTCAAAGGAATTTGATCTGTCCATCTACATAGGAAAGACCAAATGGATGAAGAATTTCTCTTGCCCAGATTTCAATATTCACGTGAATGGATACCCTATGGACCTTGTCTGTTGATATATGCAATGAAGGACAATACATTGGACCCAAAGTTGAACAGGAGTAAGAGAATGAACTGGCTTATCTTCAGGAAATTTCAAGGCTTCTTTACTGACCCCAAGTTTCCCATAAAAGCAAAAGGTTTAAAAAAAAAAAAAACCTGACATTTTACTAGAGTTGTTATATGGGGGGAGGGACATGGAATACAACCAGTTCTAAAAAAAAGTAAAAATAAGTATCATACTGAGGGCATTTGAGAAGCATAGTATATAAGCCAGTTGCAGCATATAATCAATAAGAAACTCTAAAAAATAGCAATAAAAGATATCACCAGGAATTGCAAGATAGAAGGAAAAGAAAAGCTGGTCAAGTGACAAGAATGAGGTCTGACAGGTAGACTGCCAATACATTCCTCTGGTACTTCTATGATGTCAGGGAGAAATAAGAAAGACTATGTAAACAGAAGGAGAAAATAGCTGAAGATATTAGGAAATAAATAATAAGCCTGGCACAGAAATACAGAAGATTGGGGACTGCAGATTTCCAGACATCTGCTGGAGCTTGATCTCTGCCAAAAGCAGATAGATACATCCTTCCTTGACTTGCCTTAATGAGGATTTTATTCTTCAGTAGGTAGAAGAAGCAACAAAGGGAATTACTATTTGAAAACTGATTGTTACAGTAGAAATTAAAGTAATCTCGAAAGGAAATGATTACTCCATCTTAGAAAATATTTCAGAGGAGGAAGAGTGTGTCACACATTATCTTAACCATATCCTAGATTTGGGGCAAGTGGATTTCAGAGAGTTCATGGAAAAGTTAGGTAGACTCCCTTGGTCTAAAATTCTATAGGACAATTTAGCCTAAGAGGAATGAAAAATTCTCAAAAATGAAATTATAATAATTCATGGATTATTCCAAAGCAGAAGAAAAGGCAAAATTGTCTAAAGGGATTAAGGTGGCTACATGGGAAACTCAATAACCAACTTAGATTTTGAAAAAGAATGAATACATGATAGAAATGAAAGTTAAAAAAAAAACAGAGAATGAATACAAAAGTGTAAAAGTAGGACAAAAGTCCTACAACACTAATGTCAAGAATATAGAAGTTCAAAATGAGCTGAGACTGGTCAGGATTATCAAGGGCAAAAAGGAAGACCTTTGTTACCTATATCAAGGGCAAGAGGAAAATAAGGGATTAGAAATACCAGGGGATAGAAAGACAATGATGAAATGAAAGGAGGACTACTCAACTCTTAGTCTGCTTCAGTTTTCTCTACTAAGAAGAAAGTTCTTCAAAAATAAAAGATAAAACAGGGAGTTGAAAGCCAGAACAAGTTAGGAGATGCTATAAAAACTCCTCCTTGCCCTCAACAAGTTCAAAGTCACCAATCTAGAGACAATAATATCCAAGATATTGAAAGAATTACTAGATATCACTGCTAAGACACCATTAGTAATACTTTTTAAATCACAGAAAATAGATGTCACAGGATGAAAGACAGATCAATATTTTGCAAGTTTTCAAAAAAAAAAAGCAAAACCAACAATTTTTAAACTATAGCCATATAGCTTAATTTCAACCTGAGAAAATTCTAAAAATATGATTAAAGGGACAGACTGGGAGAAGTTAAAAAGTGATCTCCAAGAACTAGTGTAACTTCATCCAAAAAAAAGGTCATTAAAAAAATGCTTCACCAGACTAGAATGATTTTCCTTTTTGAGAGGGCTACCAGATGGATAGATAGACCAAGGACATTCCATAGACACAATGTACCTGGATTTCAATAAAGTATTTGACAGTCTCTCATCCTATCTTTGTGGATAAATCTTTTCTGAACTAAATTGAATGAACAAAACAGAGACTTAGAGTAGATTATAATACAATCAAATGAGTTCAGAACTGGTTGATTGACTGAACCCAAGGGGTAGTCATTAATGAATAATGTCAATTTGGAATGAAATTTCTACTGGGATGTCTCAGCAATATATTAAGTAGTTGGATAATGCCTATCAAATTTAAAGATGACAGGATAGTGAAAGAAATAGTTAATAAGTTGTGTAATAGAATGGGAGGAGGGAAGATGCTTGTGACAGGCTAAGATGATAGAATGAACTAACAAAACAAAATTTACCGCAGAGAAATGTAAAGTACCACACTTGGGTTCAAAAATTTAACTTCAGAAGTATAGGATAGGAAATGTGTGGCTAGATAATAGTTAATGTGAAAAGATCTGGGGTTTTCAATGAAATAAAAGTTCCATATGAGTTAAAACTGGGACATCTAATTTAAGCCAACAAACATTTAATAAATGCCTACATGAAGAGCAAAAAGACAACTTTTTAAAAAAAATAGTCCTTTACTTCAAGGAACTTAAATTCTGGTGGAGGATATAACTCTTGAACAAATTAGTGTGTGTGTACGTATTTGTGTGTGTGTGTGTGTGTGTGTGTGTGTACAAGTATGTAATTGTGTGATATGTGTGTATCATGACATAAATATATATAAAAATGTGTATATCATAGATGTATACATGCATGTTTATACATACATAATAGATATGTGTGTGTATAAAATCTGTGGGCAATTAGAGTATGCAAAGGATAAAGTACTTTCTCTGGAGAGAAAGATTCAAGTTCAAATCTGGCCTGAAATACTTACTAGTTGTGTGATTCTGGGCAAGTCCCGTAACGCTGTTTACCTCAGATTCCTCATTTGTAAAATAAGCTGAAGAAAGAAACAGCAAACCCTTTCTATAGCTTTGTCAAGTAAACTTCAGATAGGGTCTTGAAGAGTCAACACAACTATAAGGAATGAACAACAAAATATAGTGATTTGGGGAAGAAGGGGAGAGCTTTAATAACTAAGGGGATCAGAAAAGATTATACAAAGAAGGCATCATGAGAAGGCAGCCAGAGTTTTTAAGAAGGACAGGTGAAAAGGAAGTACATTACATATCCTACAGGAGGAATTACATGACATTAACATTGAAAAAGTTTTGTGTGAGCAAGGATAAGAAGAGATAGGGTTAACTTGTTAAAAAAAAAAAGAAATGTCAAATGTTTCTGATAAGGGTCTAATATCAAAGATATATACTTGGACACATATGCATACACAGAGAGAGAGAAAAGCAAACCTGCGATGGATAAAATGGATAAATTGTCAATAAATATGAAAAGCAGTTCACAAAAGACTTGAGGGAAAAATGCTATCACTGATAGAACTGATGAAGTCTGAGTACAGATTGAAGCATGATTTTTTTTCATTTTCTTTATTTTTCTTGCTTTTTTGCAACATGGCTAATATGGAAATATGTTTTGCATGATTTCACATATATAACTGATATCACATTGCATGCATTCTCAGTGGGTAGGGGAGGGGCAGAAAGGAGGGAGAAAATTTGGAACTCAAAAGTTTTTTTTAATTAATGTGGAAAATAAGTAACATGAAAAATAAAAAAGGAAAAAATTTAAAAATATGCAAAAGATGACTTGCAAATTATTAAAAATATATGTGAAAGAGTACTTCAAATCACTAATCATGATAAATGATGGCAATGGACATTGTTAGAAGGGGTTGTGGAAAGGCAGGAACACTAATGCATTGTTGGCAGATCAGTGATTTGGTCTAATCATCCTGGAAATCAATTTGGAATTATGCAAAGTGGCTAATATGCTCATACCTGTTCAATCAGAGATTTCACTGCTAGAAGTGTACCTCAAGGAGGTCAATAACAAAAAGAAAGGTTTTATATATGTCAAAATATTGATAGTAACACTTTTTGAGGTGACAAAGAATTAGAATTAAAGTAGATACTCAGTGATTAGAGAATGGCTAATCAAACAGTGGTTAATTAATTAAATAGAATATTATTATGCTGTAATAAATGATGAATGTACTACCCAAAGAGTATCATGGAAAGATTTATATGAACTAATACTAAATGAAGTGAGTAGAACCAGGAAAGCATTACACACAATGGCTGCAACAATGTAAATGGAAAGAGCACTAACAACTACAAAAGTAAAAATGAATAAGAAATGACAATGCCCAAGTTTGGCCCCAAAGAAGAGAGAAGAGAGAATTGCCTCCACTTGCTTCTTCGCAAGATATGGTAGAGCAGTGGTGGAATACTGCATATAACATCAGAATTTTTTTTATAAATTAATTTTGCTGAACTTCTTTTTCTTCTTGATTTCATTTTTATTATAAGAAACTTTTTTTAAAAAGTTTTTGTACAAACAAAACCAATGCAGACAAGATTAGAAGGGAAGCAATAAACTGGGAAAACATTTTTTACATTCAAGGTTTCTGATAAAGACCTCATTTCTAAAATATTTAAAGAATTGACTCAAATTTATAAGTATTCAAGCCATTCTCCAATTGATAAATGGTCAAAGGATATGAACAGACAATTTTCAGATGAAAAAATTGAAACCATTTCTAGTCATGTGAAAAGGTGCTCACACACCTGTCAGATTGGCTAAGATGACAGGGAAAGGTAATGAGGAATGTTGGAGGGGATGTGGGAAAACGGGGACATTGATACATTGGTGGTAGAATTGTGAATACATCCAGCCATTCTGGAGAACAATTTGGAACTATGCTCAGAGGGCTCTCAAACTGTGCATATCCTTTGATCCAGCAGTATTTCTACTGGGCTTATATCCCAAAGAGATCTTAAAGAAGGGAAAGGGACCTGTATGTGCAAGAATGTTTGTGGCAGGTCTCTTTGTAGTGGCCAGAAACTGGAAACAGGTTGCCCATCAATTGGAGAATGGATGAATAAATTATGAATGTTATGGAATATTATTGTTCTGTAAGAAATGACCAGCAGGATGAATACAGAGAGACCTGGAGACACTTACATGAACTGATGCTAAGTGAACTGAGCAGAACCAGGAGATTATTGTACCTGACAACAACAAGATTATGCAATGATTAATTCTGATGGACATGGCTCCAGTTCCAATGATCTTGTGATGATAATAGCAATCTATATCCAGAGAGAGGACTGTGGGAACTGAGTGTGGAGCACAACATAACATTTTCACTTTTTGTTGTTGTTTACTTGCATTTTGTTTTCTTTCTCATATTTTTCCTTTTTGATTTGATTTTTCTTGTGTAGCAAGATAACTGTATAAATATATATACATTATTGAATTTAACATATATTTTAACATGTTTAACATATATTGGATTACTTGCCATCAAGGTGGGGGAAGGGGGGAATTTGGACACAGGGTTTTGCAAGGATCAGTGTTGAAAAATTATCCTTGCATGTTTTGAAAATAAAAAGCTTTAATTTAAAAAAAGAAAAATTTTTAAAAAAAGAAATGGTTTTTGGAGATGGGGAGGAAATGATTAAGTCTTTATAGGTGATTTAAAAACAAGATATCAAAAACTTTTTTAAAAGAAAGACATGGAGGAAGAAATGTTATGTAAAGTTCAGGGAACAATAAATAGTAGTAAATTAAAGGAAATAATTTGAAATAAGCCTGGAAAGGTAATGTGGAGCCAGACTGCAAAGGGCTTTAAATACCAAGCTGAGAAATTTGTATTTCATCTTAGAAGCAACAGGAGGCATCGAAGATTTTGAAATAGAAGAGTGATCAGGTTATACTTGAGCTTTAGGAAATTAGATTGATAATTGTGTGGAGGATGGAATGGAAAGGGAAAAAACTCAAAAGAGGAGATCCATTTAGGAAGCTGTTGGCAGTAGTCCAGGTAAGAAGCGATGAGAGCCTTAGTTACAGGTGTGGCAGTGTTAGGGGAATAAAAGAGACAATTGTAAAGATGTGCTGTGGAGGTAGAATCAACATGGCATCCAAAAAGAGATAATGGAATTTTAAGTGCATTAAGAAGGGAGGCGCAGTGTCCAGAATGAAGCAAGTGGCGATCCTACTGCGCTCTACAAAAGTCAAACCACATTCAGACGATATGATGTTGGTAGTGTAGTAAAATCTGGAGTCATCCAGAACACAAAACTGGGGTTCGAGTCTCATCTCTGATAGCAACTAACTGGTAACACTAAGCAAGTCACCTAACCTCTCAATGTAACTGTAAATCATCCAGGGGTCCTCAAACTTTTTAAATAGGGGGCCAGTTCACTGTCCATCAGACTGTTGGAGGGCCGGACTATAGTAAAAACAAAAACTTTGTTTTGTGAGCCTTTCAATAAAGAAACTTCATAGCCCTGGGTGAGGGGGATAAATGTCCTCAGCTGCTGCATCTGGCCGTCGGTCTTAGTTTGAGGACCCCTGGATAGAGCCCATCCTCTGCATCAGGTGATAAAATTTCTTCAGTGATTGCTCCCTACCCTACACCAATGAAATCTAAGGTGTAAGCAAATCATAATTAGTAGGGAAGAATGCTCCCCAAGAAGGCTAATCCATATATAACTTCCTCCAGAGCAAGGACGGTTTTGTAATGTGTTCTTCATGTTCCCAGCACTTAGCATGTTGCCTGGTATAGAACAGAGAATTAATAAAGGCTTGATGATTGGTTGGCCAACTGATTGGTTGGTTTGAAGTTTGGTGAATTTGTCCTTGATGAAAAATCACTTGAAGAAACTGATGATGATTCTCCTGGAGAAAAGAAGTCTTAGAGAAGGACATAACAACTGCTTTCAAATATCTGAAGGCTTTTATATAGAAACCAGACTAAATTTGGCTCCAGAGGGCAGATAGAGGCCCAGGACAGGGAAGTTACAGAGTAGAAGATCTGGGAATTAGCTTATAATGCTATTCCAGAGTGGAAGGGGCTGCCTGCAGTGAGAAGCACAAGGGACAGGTGCTTCCTTTTTATTGGAGGTCTTCAGGCAAAGACTGGATGGTCTCTTGCTGGACCATGTTGTAGGAAAGAAAATTCTTACTCTCTCAACTTCTCCATTTCATCAACAGCATCTTCTCCAATGGAGACAGATATACAACAGGAGATCAAACTTCAGGGTACAAGTCCCTAGTCCAATTTTCATTTCAGGAGGCACCCAAGCCACAGTCAATTCATTACTGGCTTTCCTCTGTATTCTACATATTTCTCCACCTCTTCACCATCAGTCTCATCCCCAGGTAGGACTCTCTCCTGCTCCCTTCTTTGCCCTTCTCTTTCCAGGTCTCCTTTTATCTGTCATTTCCCATTTAAATATAAGCTTCTTGAGAGTAGAGATTGTCTTTTCTGCTTCTATTTGTTTTCCCAACATTTAATACAGTCCCTGCCATATAGTAAATGCTTAATTAATGTTCTGTTTTCTACTAGAACCTGGTCAATGGCCTTTGAGATTCCTTTCAATTCTGAAATTCTTTAGTCAGGGCAGCCTGTGAAGAAAGTGGGTGCAGTAATTGTGTGGTACAGATTAGGTAGGACAACAACAGAAGATTAGACATGAATCACTGACCCAGAGAAGCGGTTTGTCCTATGGCAGGTTCAGTTGCTAGGGAAGCACTGCTCTGGCGTCTCTCCTTTCTACACCTCAGCTTTTTAAGCATGAGAATATCTCTTCTCCTTGGTCCAGGACAGTTATTCCAAGATTTGGACTCCATTCTCCCACTGGCTCAATGAGAAACACACCCTCTGTGCCTGTTTCAGGGGCTCTGAGGAACAGCTGTGCTTGCTACCTCAAACCTGGTGAACCAACTGAACACAACTTGTGTTCCTCGAACTCTCCCATGTCACTCTAGGCTTGATGATTGCTTCACACCTGAGGAGCATTGTACTCTCAGAAGGGCAAGAGAAGTGAGACACTGAAGTCTTAATCAAGACCCCTGAGAAGTACAGGACTGGTAAAGGCACCAATAAGACAAACTTCACCTAGGATAATAGATTTGAAGCTGAATGGGACTTTTAGAGATTATCAGGTCTAACACCTCTGTTTTATGAATGATGAAACTTAGAGTAGAAAGGATAAGTGACCTGCAGAGACAAATACATGCAAATACAGAAACATGATTTGAAATTAAAACTGAAAACTAAGTTCAACATTCTTTCCATTACACCATGCTGCTTCTCTACAAACTTGCTGAGGGTTGGTTGATCTTATAGTGTTCACTTATGGAAGACATCCTATCACAGTCCAGAACCCCAAAAAAGAGTCCAAAGAAGCCTCCCCACATTTTCCTGCATGCTGGCAGAAGATCAAGATAGAGAAAGCAGAGAAAATAGACTGTTAAGAGTTCTCCAAACCTCACTTCAGCACTGCATTGTGAGACCCAATAAAACATAATTACATAGATTTCCCTAGATGACTTTTACTCCTATCTCACATTGAGAGGAGTATTGATTTTTTTTTTCAAACAAAACCCTTGTTCTCTTATTCTTTTATCATCTGAATCTAGCAAAAATCCTTCCTTCTCTTTTTTTCTATCTTTTCCTGCTTCCTATTTCTTTTCCTTTCCCCTGGCTTCTTTCATATCATCTTCACAGCTCCTTCTCTATCTTTCTTTCCTTTCCCCTCTTTCCCTCCCCTTCTATTTTTCCTCTCCTCAATTCCTGATTTTTCTTGTTTCATATCTTCATTTTTCATATCTTTTCTAATTTTCTTTCCACCTTTCCATGTCCTCCCTTTTCCTCCTTTAATTATTCCCAATGACCAAGACTCTTTGATCACAATATCCCTATTATGTGTGTGTGTGTGTGTGTGTGTGTGTGTAACAATTAGAGCCATCATAATTAAAACAGAGTTGTTATGAACCAAGAATAACAGACTCAGTGTCCTTTAGTTTGATAAGAAATAGTGGAGAGAGTTTAGTTTCCATTGGGAATATGTACATAAGAGTGATGATGTTGAGGACATCTAGAACAGTGTTTGAGAGGAAGCTATATTATTCAGGGTAAGGTTGCATGAACCAACCGTCTTCTCTCTGCATTATATTCTCTCTACCTGAAAATTTGTTCTCTCTGCCTACCCAACTCCTATTATTTCTTTTAAGACCAGCTTAAGACCTATCTCTTCAATAAAGCCATCAATGACCACCGTACCCTTTAGGCATTTCTTCTTCCTCTGAACTTCTGCATAAGGACTTCACATCTATACTTATATGAAAATTTCCAAATGTTTTCTTGTATTGTTAACTATCTTTTCAGTTATGCATCATTTGCCTCTTAAATTATATTATAAAATTCTTGAGGGCAGAGACCATATCTTAAGTTTTCTTATATCTTTTAAAACACTAGACCTAGTACATGGCTCTTGAAAGCACTCAGTAAATGCTGATTAATTTGAACCCCTATGTCAAAAAGATCCTTTAACATGAAAGCTGTGAGCCCTCCCTCTTCTAAGTTCTCAAATGTCTGATTCGGTGCCCCATGAAGGTAGAACCTGGAAATTTTAGGATGCAGTGCTCCTCCAAAGTGGCCATCTATCATCACACAAGCACTTGAGCTCACAAGGCTTTAAAAAGCTTCATTACCCAATAAGATCAGAAAATACATCCGAGTCAGTACAATTAAGTGACTTTTTCTGTACTCTCTACTCTCAGACACTTCTACAGTCTCTATGACATCTTATTCCCTTAGATGACACGCTGGGAAAACGAGTGATTAAGATTTAGTCCTTCATGAAGTTCTTTGCAAAAGTGATCCCATGTTACTTCCCCACCATGTTGCCATTGCCTGTGACTAGCTGCCTTCTTTTTCACTGATCCAGCTCCCTAAATCACTGCTAGTTACTTCTGCAGATTATTCTTTCACAACTCTCTTTTCCATTGTTCCACTGTTGTTATTGTTGTTGTTCAATTAATTTCTATCACGTCTGATTCATTACGGTCACATTGGGGTTTTTTTTGGCAAGGAAACTGCCACGCTTTGCCATTTCTTTCTCCAGCTCATTTGGGAAACTGAGACAAACAGGGCTCAGTGACTTGCTCAGGATCCCACAGCTGGTAAGTGCCCAAGGCTAGATGTGAACTGATAAAGACGGGCCTTCCTGACTCCTGGTCCTATGTACCACCCATGCCATGATTTTTTCTGGTGCTACTAGATCCAGGTCCTCTTCTAACCCTAAGGATCATAACATCATAGATTTAGAGCTGGTCATCTAGCCCGAGCTTCTCTTGTGTGGATTTTTCAAAAACAATCCCAAGGTCACATAGCTAGTTAATGCTGGAGCTGGAATGGGAGCCAGCTCCTCTGACTCTGCACAATCCCCCAACCACAGGAGAGGGAGGGGTAGGATTCCCTGCAAAAGCATCACCTCTAGTGGAATGGGCTGGTGATGTGTCTGTAGTGGAACTATGGCCTAAGCCAGTGGTCCTCAAACTTTTGTTCTCAATATCTTTATCCTATTAAAAATGATTGAGGATCTGTCCAAAGAGTTTTTGTTTATGTGGTTTATAGTTATAGCTATTGATCACATTAAAAATAAAAATTAATCATGAATTTGTAGACTCTCTGAAAGGATTCAGAGATTCCCAGGATGCTCTAGACCAGACTTTGAGAATCATTGTGCTAGGCAGAGAGGATAGAACTTTGCAGTTCTAACTACAACTTATTGCAATCAGGTGAACTCCAAACAAAAGTGGATGGGGCTGAATCTTAGCCTAGAAAGTGAGTAACAGTCTAATACATTTGGGTTTTATGAGCACCTAAGAGATAACCCAGTAGATTCGAATGAACCTCTTAGAGCTTCAGAATCCGAATTTCCACAAGCAAGAAAGCCTGTAAATAGGTAAAGTTTCCTTCACCTCAGGAGAGGCAGGGGGAAAAGTTGCATGAAAACTGATGAGCAGCGCAAACTGTTAAACAAACAAATAATGTCCTTTGCTATGCTCGCTATTCCCAGTACCTGGGGACAGATGATGTGTGTGATGTGCTATTTAACAAAATAATTTAGCAAAGAAACGTGAAAAAATATCAGGCCAAATATGACTGATCATGCGTTGCCATGGAGTCCAACAAATCTCCAGTAGACAGCGGTAGAGTGGAAGACAGGCACACCTATGTGACTATTCTCACATCCACATGATGACTATCAGGCTTCGTCCAAACCCAGAATCAGACTGGAAGAAGGTCTCTGTGGCTTTGTTTTGTTTCTGGAAAGAGAAAGTTCTACAAAAGGCTTGAATGTGGCAGCATTTAAGTGGAAGGGAATACCCTTCCCCAAAGCCATTCATACTATATTCCAAAAGATGAGCCCATAGGATGGGGGGAAGGAGAGGAGAAGAGAGGAGAAGGAAGAGAGAGAGAGAGAGAGAGAGAGAGAGAGAGAGAGAGAGAGAGAGAGAGAGAGAGAGAGAGATACAGAGACACAGAGAGAAAGAGACAGAGAGACAGAGACAGATAGAGACAGAAAGAAGGAGGGAGAGGGGAAGGAAGATGGGGACAGGGGGAGGGAGGGAAAATGGGAGAGAGGAAAAGGGAGAGGGATTTGGGCCACTGATATTCTCCCCGTTTGAAAAAGGGAAATGAGTCAGGTTTCCTACCTCCACCAGAAATAGGCATTAGTATAAACTATTTGAAGCCAAAATCTATCTATCCTTAGATATTAGAATACCAGAACCCAATATAGTATCTTATACACAGTAAATATTTAACAAATATTTACTGAATTGAATTTACTAAAAGCTCCCAAATCTGTATCATTAGAGTTCCCAACATATTCCAAGTCATCTTTCAAATTCTCTACTCCAGCCTAGATAGCCTTCTCACTGTTCACCATATATATCTTTTCATTCCCGACTCTATACATTTGCTCACCTTGATAGATCATAGCTCAAAAATATTCAATGGCTTCCTACTGACTGATGAATAAAGTTCAAATTCATTTGCCTGGCCATTAAGGCACTCCACAATCTAGCACCATCTCAAATCTTTGGCCTTACCTCATGCTACAGCCCTTAATTTCCTTTTTAATCTCTCCTAGCACCTGTGACAGTTTTTTATACACAGTAGACACAATAACTGAATGAATGAGCTCTATACTCCAAATAAGCTAAAACACTATGTGTTCCAATATATTCCAGGCTTTCTTATCTCACGTCTTTGGATTTATTCATTCTTTTCCATATACCTGAGATGGCCTTAGTGTTCACCTCTGTTAATTTTCTAGTCATCCCTAAAGCCTAGCTCAGTGAAACCTTTTCTGTGAAGCTTTCCTTAATTGAAGAGGAGGAGGGAGGAGGAGGAGAAAAAAGAAGTGATTCTTCACTTCAGTGAGCATAAAGAGTATTTTGTCTGTATTCCTTTTAGGAAAAATTTATGCATTTTAAATCAATGCATTTTACTTCTGCAACCAGATTATAAAGTTCTTGAAGGCAGGAACCAAATCTGATCCCTCTATATACCATCCTCAGAAGTCACTGTGTCTTTCATATATGTAGTACATGCTCAACAAGCATTTGATGAGTGAATGAGGAAGGTGACCAGGATGTTGAGAGCACTATACTATATGATTACCAGTTGAAAGAACTAGGCATGGTAAGGTGAGGAAAAGAATAGGATAAGAGGGAGAAGTTGCTGAGGCAGTTTTCAGCTCAATAAGAAAGGGGAAGGATTTCCTAATGATGATTAGAGGGTCCCACCATATGAATGGACTAAGTCTCATGGTAAGCAGTGAATTGTGCAATTTCTTTGAGGAGATAGAAGATCACCTTTGAAAAATCTTGCAGAAAGGATTCCTGTATATATATGGGTCCCACTAAGAGACTCCTGAACTTCATTTAAATGTTGAGTTACCATATATGTACACCTTCTATTTTCCCAAATCCTACTATTTCAATAAATCCATTTTCTAATTATATGGTATAATTTCTCTCTCTTTCTCTCCCCCTCCCTCCCTCCCTTCCTCTCTCCTTCTCTCTCTCTCTCTCTCTCTCTATGTGTGTGTGTGTGTGTGTGTGTACAAACACACATACACACTCTTTGACCCAGTGATATTATTATTATTAGGCATATACCCCCAAAGAATCAAGGACAGAGGGATAGAATCAATAGGTGCTGGAATATTTATGGTGGAACTTTGCTAGAGAACTAGCAACAAAACAGATGCCCATTGATTTGATAACAACAGAAGTGTAGTATAAGAGGTAGCCACATAGGATAGTGTGCAGAGCACTGGACCTGGAGTCAGGAAGATGAGTGAACTTCACTAGTCAAAAGAAGAGCGCTGTTATAGCAGAGATCAGGGAAGGAAGGGAAGCTGAGGGGCTGCTCCCTCTCTCTGCCCCACTGCACCGACCCAAGTTCCTACGACGTTTGGTGCAGGATAACGACTCTCAGAGGGCAGGAGGAAGAGCACGGAATGGGCTCCTCACTAACCCCACAACTACACTTGTGTTCCACCTGCTTCATTATACCCTCCAAAATCCTTTCTCATGCAACTTCTCCCCAGACTTCATCCCCATCCGGCTCAGTCCCAGTGGAGCTCTTAGCACTTAGTCAGACATCAATATGCCATTAGTATCCTGAGCCATCACCAGCCATCTCAACCTGTGTCTTGCCCCTGGATTTCAATAATCCTGGAAAAGAGTGGAGCCGACGACTTCGCACCATTCTGTCTGACTGAAATCCAGTTCCCAGGTAAGTCAAGTCATCACCCTCGTAATATCATCGGTTCTCTTTGAATATGAAGGATGAGGGGCAGCTAGGTGGTGCAGGGGACAAGCCCCAGCCCTGAAGTCAGGAGGACCTGACCTCAAATCTAGCCTCAGACACTTAATACTTCCTAGCTGTGTGACCCTGGGCAAGTCACTTAACCCCAATTGCCTCAACAAAAAAAAAAAAAATGAAGGATGCACAACAAACCCTGATCAGTCCCCATCCCCACTATTTCTATTACTGTTCACAAATTCCCCATCACCCTGTGTATCTTCCTCTCACATTCCTTCACTTTCTTTCTCTGGAACCTAACTTGCTCCTGAAGCTATCTATCTCTAGACATCCTCTCCAAGGCTGGATGATTCTTCCCTCTCAAGCAGGACAAGAGAAGCTGGCATATTCCTTCCTCCAATTCTTATTTTCAGGCTCTTCTTCCCATTATCTCTCATTAGCCACTTCTCCTACGTTAAAGCTCACACCATCCTAGCCAGCTCCTTGTCATTATCATCTATAAGCCCTTTAGATCACACTCCCTCCTTTCCAATAATTTCAGTTATTCTTCTCCATCCCAATTCCTGCCTGCTTTCAACACCCCAGAGACACAATTCCTAAGGCTCTTCAATGCTCATGACTTCTGTCTCCAGAATACCTTAGGCAAATAAGAGAGGTTATCTCTTCCATAACCCATCAGAATGGAGGAGCTGGAAAAGGAAGCAGGAAGGAAAAGCAGAAGGGGACAAAAATCTCTCCCTCTTTGAGTTTTCTTCAAATGCAAGGACTCCTTGTTATTCTGAATACAGGCTTACTCTAGCCCACCCGCCCATAAAAAGTCCTTGGTCATAGGCAATTCCAAAGGACTCATAATGAAAAATACTATTCACAGCCAAAGCCAGAACTGATGGAGTCTGAATGCAGATCGAAGCCTACTATTTTTTTTTTTCTTTTGGCCTGCGTCTTCTTTCACATGACTAATGTAGAAATATGTTTTGCATGATTGCACAAGTATAATCGATATCAAATTGCTTACTGTTTCAGGGAAGGGGGAGGTGAGACAGGGAGAGAGAAAATTTGAAACTCAAATTTTTTTAAAAAATGAATGTTAAATGGTTCATATGGAAATATGTAAAAAGTGAATATACATATATAACAAAAATGTTTTTACATGTAACAGGAAAATAAAATAAAAATGAACATAAATATTGTCTTTACATGTAATTGGAAAAAATGAAATAGTATTTAAAAATAAATAATTTAATTGAGTAGTAAATAAATAAAAATAAAAAAGTTATTGGTCAAAAAGGAGTAAATAAATTCAGACATACATCATCCACTGTGGGGGGCTGGGGAGGAGAGAAGGTTGAAAATATTTTTTGGTGCTGACAGTCAAGTAGTAGTTTATTCATTTAAAGGAGGTAATATCTATAACCCCAAGAAAAATAAATCACCTCTTATTTTTTCTGTCCATTTCCTGCCCTTCACAGAAGTGTTTTTCATTGAAATTAATATTTTCCCTATCCACTTTAAAGGATCAAATCAGAAATAGATTGGAATAAAGTAACTATATTCCAGTTCCTCTTGAATAATCTTGGATAGTTAATACTCCTCTCATGTGCACCCTGTAAACCTATGTCCATAAATACAGGCCCAAGTTCTAGATCTAAGAAAGATCCTCAGAGCTTTCTCATTTTGCAGGCTCACTGAACCTATTTCTGGATTCCCATGTACTCTATTCTCATGTGTAATTATTCACGCCTTCTTACCAAGGATGAAACTGAGGTCTAGGGAGAAGTGATATCAGAATCTTTGGAGAAGACAGTAGCAGAGAAAGGGTAGAATCCTGGTTTTCTGACTGTCAACTCCAACTCTCTAAGGGATTAGAAAGCAAGATTCTCTGGGCCCATGGGTCCTTCCCACATGGCCCAGAGCCCATTTTTCTTAATATGGTTTTTCTACTTTTGCTCCCCTTGTATGGGTATAGCTAGAGAGTAAAAATTAAGCTTGATAAGAAAACAAAGCTCTAATCCCCACTGCACCTTTTCATCCCTCTTGAAATTTTATTGAGATATATATATATATATATATATATATATATATATATATCACTTTCTTCTATCTGTATCTATTATTTCATCAATGTGGAAAACCACCAATATGGCAACAACTTCCACTAAGGCAAGTCATCTGTAACTTCTAGTCAGAGGGTCATCTGGGACACTAAAAGGTTATGTCACTGTGTACAGTCACCTAATTAGTATGTGTTAGAAGCATCAAATAAAGGATATTTTCTCAGCATATATTGGTATTATTATTGTTCAGTCATTTAAATCATTTCTGACTCTTTGTGACCCATTTGGGATCCTGTTGACAGAAATTCTGGAATGTTTTGCTATTTCCTTCTTCCAGCTAATTTTTAAAATGAAGAAACTAAGATAAACAAGGTTAAGTGACTTTCTCAGAATTACAAAGCTAGTAACTGTCAAATTTGAACTCAGGTTCTCCTGACTCCAGTCCTGACACTCTATCTACTGCACCATCCAGCTGCCCCTATATTTTGTATGTATATACATGTTTCTCCCTGGTAAAATGGAAGCTCCTGGAAAGCAGGTATTATCTCACTTTTGTTTTTCTATCCTCTGTACCTAGCACAACACTTAGCACATGGTAAGTGTTTAATAAATGCTTGGTTAATTGATCAGCTTAAACCTAAGTTTTCTTCTAATCACTATTCCAAACTTGTATTAATTTTTAATATGTTTGGTACTTATTTATCTGTGTATATGTTGGTTCTCCCATATAAGATACATTCCCTGAAGTCAAGAGCTATCTCACTTTTTGTTTTTGTATTAATAGTAACCAGTGTAGTTCCTGCAACACAACAGTTACTTAATAAATGCTTTTCAGTCGACTAATTGATAAATCATCTTGCTCTTTCCCAGGTCCTCCTGACTCTAAGGCTGGCCCTCTCTATCCACCATTCTAGGCTGTCTGTTATTATTTTCTTATGTACTTTGTATTTAACTACCTGTGTAGGTACTATGGCTTGTCTCCTCCACACACACCTAGTAGAAAATCAGATCATCAAGGTCTGGCACCGTGTGTGTTTTGTTTCCATTGCTGTATCCTGAGCACAATGCTCTGCAGATATAATGAATTTGATTAATGTTCAGTTTGTCTCCCCTCCCATGAATGTCCCCACCTTACAAACATGCAGAACTGGAGACCCCTCAGATGAGATGATTCCAGGAGTTATGGCTGCTCTTTCTCAATTAATAAAGGACTATTTGACTGCGCTGACCCATCCCCACCCCTTCATCCCTCCTCCTGGGACAAGAGCCATTGTGTGGCAAAAGACAAGGAAGTGGTGGGAAGAGGGCCACAGTTGGATGAATTGACAGTGGCAAAAAGGAAGGAGATGCTATCTGGGGCTGTCTGCTCCCTCTCAGTGCCTCTCTAAAGGTCATCTTGATGAGTGTCTGCTTCTCGTTCTTCCTCTTCCCATCAAGCAGAACAAGAGGCATACTCAAGCAGGCACCCAACCAGAGAATAAGTAAATTCATTCAAACGGAGGTACTAGAAGAGGGAGAGAGGGAAGGAATGGGAAAGAAGTGATTAAAACTTTAATTTCCGGGCTGTTTGGTCTCACACTGTGTACTTCTCAGGCTTATTGATCTATGCTGGTTAACACTCCAAGACTACCAAATAAGCTGTGACGAGCTCCAAAATAACCACGTTTGACATCACCTGCAGCCACCTGACAGCTGCTGGGGCCAAGCTTCTTTACACTAACTGAGATGTTTTTGAGGGTTGGGGGCCAGGGAAATCAAGTAATTTGTTTCTTGGATTTCTGAAGAATTAGGGGAAGGGTCTCCAATCTTTTCTAAATTCAATCTTTTTTATTCCCCTAGAGTTGTATAAGAAATCACTCCATAGAATCAGGGAGTATAGAGAGTCCACATTGCTAATGGGGACACTACCCTTTGTGTGCCCACTGCTGACAGCCAGGGCAAAAAGGACGAGGCAATAATAAATGGTCAGACTTTCTCATGCTGGGAAATCCCTCTTACCACTAGAGAAGCAATACTGATTGTGACTCCAATAACCAACTAAGAGATCCATCTGACACAGACAGTCCACAATCTACCAATTGGAAAGTCTTGATTATGTGATGTGCACCAAATATCTTTGGGTTATAAAGTAATAAATATGTACAGGCTGAAATAAAAAATAAGGGTTTTTAGGAATCTGTATACCTTCCCTCTTTTTTATACTTGTCCCCTTTCTAAGCTTCCACCTCTCACATTCAGCAAAGATCCAGAGCCCTCACATTTCTCCTTAATACTTCAGGGGTTTCTTCCACAGCTATCTCCCAAAGGAGGCTTCAACTCAATATAAAAATGGATTTTTTAATAATTAAAGAGAATGAAATGAGCCACATGTTGTTGGATAGCAAACTTTCAATCACTGGAAGTATTCCAGCAAAAGTTGGACAACTCTGCCTGAGATGTAAGAAGAACATCCATAACGACGTAAGCTCCTATGGAGCAAGAATGGTTTCAATTCCTTTCTCTTTATCTCCCTAGTACAGTGTCTGGCACATAAGTGCAGTCTGTGTAACCTTGGGTGAGATACTTTTAACCTCTTTTTGTTTCAGAGAAACCTTCAGAGAAGTTACCTTCTCTATAAAATAGGGAAAATAAATATACAGAGCTATAATGAGGCTCAAAAGAATACCACATGCATTAAACATGTACAAACCTGAAAACTCTCTATAAATATAAGTTATTGTTATTTATTATTATGGAAAATTCAAGCATAGGTCTAGAGGTTACACTAGATAGTCCCTTGTAATAGATAGATATTTTCCTTTACAAAATCTGCCCACCCTGGAAACTGAGTAGATGCCCATCGATTGGAGAATGGCTGAATAAATTGTGGTATATGAATATTATGGAATATTATTGTTTGGTAAGAAATGACCAACAGGATGATTTAGAAAGGCCTGGAGAGACTTACATGAACTGATGCTAAGTGAAATGAGCAGGACCAGGAGATCATTATATTCTTCAACAACAATACTATGTGATGATCAATTCTGATGGACCTGGCCATCCTCAGCAATGAGATAAATCAAATCAGTTCCAATGGAGCAGTAATGAACTGAACCAGCTACGCCCAGAGAAAGAACTCTGGGAGATGACTAAGAACCATTTCATTGAATTCCCAATCCCTATATTTATGCCCACCTGCATTTTGGATTTCCTTCACAGGCTAATTGTACACTATTTCAAAGTCCAATTCTTTTTGTACAGCAAAATAACTGTTTGGACATGTATATTTATTTTGTATTTAATTTATATTCTAATATATTTAATATATATTGGTCATCCTGCCATCTAGGGGAGGGGACAGGGGGAAAAAGGGGAAAAATTGGAACAAAAGGTTTGGCAATTGGCAATGCTGTAAAATTACCCATGCATATAACTTGTAAATGAAAAGCTATTAAAATAAAAAAAAAATCTGCCCATCCCACATCCCTCAGCTCTGCTGATAAACTAACCTGGCAAAAGACTCTTTTAATTTGCTTCTTTCCTAAGTAATGTATTTATAGCAAAGTAGTAACATCTAAAAAGAGTGATGGTCTTGGGACCAGAAGATATGGGTTCAAATACTGGCTCCATTACTTATCAGCTCTTTGCCTTTGGTTATAAGTAACCTTTCTGAGCCTTAGTTTCTTTGTCCGTAAAAATTAGGATAATACACCACCTACCTCATAAGGTTGTCGTGAGGAAAGTGCTTTGTGAACATTAAAGTGCCAGAGAAATGTTAATTATCATTAGCATTGCTCCACTTAAGTACAACTCTAATATCTCATCACAGCAGGGAGGTGACCCTAGTTGACTGTGTGTCTCTCATCAGGGAACCAGCCTAGCTAAGTTCTGAGAAGCTCATCAGCATGTTGGCTGCAGGGGGAAGAACTCTCCCTCATGCCCTCCACCCCACAATCGTCTTTAAGTCTTCCTTTCCACCTCTGCCCCCTTCACTAAGCACAGTGCCAGAGACATAGATTACTGATAAATACATGGAAGTAAAATTTTAGTCATTCAAGGGTTTAAGAGGCTGCAATCTTCATATGTGACAGTGATATCCACACCAATAAAATCACGGATACTCAAATTCTGTGGAAGAATCTGTGATATCATTTTGCTTCTGTGCTGGGTCCAGGCTGCATTTATGCTGTTTTGGAACTTGGCTAAGGATCAAAAAAAAGAAGCTTGATTATCTGAGATGGAATGTCATTCAACGAATCATTTGTTCATTAGTATCTATCATGTATACCGAGTATACCAATGTGCTGGATAAATAAATGGGACATGTTTCCTGTCCTCATGCAGCTGACAATCTCACCTGGCAGTAAATGCTGCTAAGGTAGAGAAAGAAAAAAGACAGCTAGAAAACAGGAGAGGTCACTTTGGAATAAACAACAGAACACCTAACTGGTCCATGCATGGAATCTGTGGACAAAATGAGTGACAGTTACACTTCTTACCCAACATGGAGCAATGAAATGCAATAACCAACACCGAACCAGAAAGTACTGGACACTAGGTTTCTCAGGAACTCACAAACTGATGAGGGAAAAAGGAGGCAATGTGGCTGCCTTGCAGCTGAAAAGACTGACGTGAATTTATTTTCCCTAAGAATGTTCCACCTGCGTGAGCACTAACACATATGTATAACGGGAGAGGTCTGGATGCTTGCAACCTCGGAGCCAGGACCCCAGCCAGGGCACGAATATCCGGTCAGATGGGCTAGCTGAGTCAGGCTCCCCAAAGATGGATGATCTAGCTTGTGGGCCAGGACCTGGAACAGGGGCTATTCCATCCCTTTTCATCATAAGCCCACTTGACTGCTATGTTGGTGTATTACTGCAACATATGCATGGAAGTGGCAAGTATCGTAATTCACCCAGATGGCAGAGAGCTGCAGAATTGTTCCTCCTAGAGAGACAGATGTTTCACCACTGGGCCATATGGCTTCCTCTTCTCTCTCCACCAGCCCCCCCCCCCCCAACAGTGTCAGAACAAGCACAGTTTGCAGGCAACCTCAAAGTGCTTAAAGCTTGCCTCTTTTTCTTAGCAAGTAATTAACAATGCTGACTAGGATGTCTCCACTTCACAATTGATAGGTTTGCACACATATCAGGCGTAGACACATTAAAAATCCATTGTGTCAAACATGGGAAGCTCACTACAGTTTTGTATTCTATCTAAATATATTTATTTTTTGGAAACTGGTCACTTTCTCATCGAATTGTGCCTGTGAAAAACCCCACAAAGGTTGTCCTGTTCACTCTGCTGCAGCCAGACAGAACTACCCCATCCTCCTAGTTTAGAACAATTCAGAATCCTAAGCTTAGAAACAACCTTCAGAAAAGCCACTTAGCCTTTCGACTAAACTGACTTTAGTCCTCCCCATACAAACCAAGATATGCTGTAGGCTTGAATATCTCATTCATTTCCTTCCATTCCTGATAAATTAAGAATTACTCAATTCCAATTCTCTCCTGAAATTAAAGCCTTCCTCTTCTAACCTCTGTAGTAACTGATGAGAGTTGCTCTTTACTGCTCATCCACAACCCCCTTGCAGACCTAAAGGCTGACTTTGTCCTTAATATTTATTATTATCTTCTCCCTTTTTTATTACATAAACGTGGGCAAACTAGATGGTGAACAGAGAGCCTGGATCCTCCTGACAGGAGATGCCCACCCCTGGGATTAGTGGGGCTACCATTGTCAAAAAATTAGGTTGAAAATCTATGTGCCTTGCTTGTTATTTAATTCTTACCCTGATTTGTCTCCAATTTTCAATACATCATCAATTCCCATCACTTTTTGTTTCTCTCACTTCCATCCCCACAGATATCATCGGAGTCTAGACCAAATTACCCCTTGCCCAGACTATTTTAATGCTTTGCCAGTCACTATCCCTACCTCAATATTTACTTCCTCTAAACTATCCCCCAAATAACAATCAGACTACTTTTCCTAATGCATACAGCTAACCACAATGATTCACCTCATATAAAAGTTTTCAATAGGTCCTTATTGCTGGCCAAAGAAAGTCCAGACTCCTTAGCCTAGAATTTAAGGCTTTCCAACTTCAAACAATCTCTCCAGCTTTCACTTCCCCTAATCCCTTTCACAACAATCCCTTATCCACAAAAGTCAGTTCTCTCTTTTTTGAACTCCCACGAGAATGGATTTATTATATTCTTCTTTGTATTGTGGTTATTCACAAAAAATTTTTATGAATAGTAATCAAATCATTCCTACTTTCCTGAAAAGAGGATGTAACTCAATTATCCTATGACTCCACTCACCATTCTTGTGACTTTCTACCTGACCACCATATGTACTGTTTCCCTTTTAAGAATATATATTCCTAGAGGGTAGGAACCATTTTGCCTTTTCTCTTTGTATCCCCAGCATTTACAGTGCCTGGTATATAGTAAGCAGTGAATTAATGCTCTCTCCCTAGCTAGACTACAAGTGCCTTGATAGCACTTATTCCTCTTAGTATCCTCCATTGGAGTCTAGCACAGGGCTCTGAATATGGTAAGTACTTAAACACTACTTATTTGAACTGAAAATCCAAAAGCAAAATAGGCTGCCTTTGGGAAGGTAGGATCCCTCTCACAAAGACTCAACGACTCTTTTTTGGATGTGGAATTTAACTAGATGGCTGATGATATGCTTTTCAATTTTAAAACTCTGTGAACCAAGGCTTCTCTGACCCTACAGTCCAAAACTTTATAGTTCCCATTGTCTCAGAGTCATAATTCAAGCCCTAACAACACACCTATATAAAAGGTTGGATTAATAATCTTGTAATGGAGAGAGCTATCTGCATCCAGAAAGAGGACTGTGGGGACTGAGTGTGCATCACAACATAGTTTTTCTGCTACTGTTTGCTTGTTTTTTGCATTCTTTCTCTCTTTTTTCCTTTTTGGTTTGATTTTTCTTGTGCAGATTATAATTATGGAAATATGTATAGAAGAATTGCACATGTTTAACATATATTGAATTACTTGCTCTGTAGGGGAAGAGGTGAATGTATTTATTTGTCATCAACATTAAATCAAGGAATTAGCTAGCAAAAAAAGAAAGAGTTGAATTTTAGAGAGATTCCTCAAACAAAAAATATGAGCACTTTGACTTAGTACCTTGCCCAGTACATGGTAGACCCAATAAATGCTTGTTGATTGATTGCTGTTGCCTTCCAGAATACTAAGTCCTATCCAATAAGATTGTTCAATCAGTCACTAGTTGATACTTAACAGAGTCTAAAAATCTGGTCTACACTGATATTAATAAAGTGGATGGACTACAAATCATGCTTTGAGATCTGGCTTCTGGTGTCCCCAAAAACAAAGATAATACTGGTGGTGGGAACAAAAAAATGAGAATAAACTCCTGATAAGCCTAAGGACAAAGCTCTCAATCTGCTTGGCACCATAAGTATGAATGAACAATGAAGAAGAAGGGGGAAAAAAGGTAGAAAGATGGGAAGGAAAAAGGAAAAGGAGAAAGAAAGGAAAACTCAAGAATCTCCATCCCACTATGTGTTTAGTCCCCTGAGGCTGAATTGGGTCCATGCTTCCTATTTGGAACCAAATCCTCATGCAATGCTTTATGTAATTCTATTGTACAAAAACAAGATTAAGAGGGACAGATGGAACAAAAAAACAGTCTCCCTAACAAAGATTCCTCTACTTAGTAAATTAGAGGCTCTTTCCACCTGACACACTTTTAAAGGGAAATCTTCAATTACCATGTGCTTGCTGGACAAAACAACAAAAGAGCTGTCCAGGGACTTTATTTTTAAAGCAGCTAGGAGGCATTGAAATGGCTTCATGTAAAGGAGATACTAATCTAGTCCACATAATTTTGAGAATCCTTTATGGAGGAATGAAGGACATTTGAACCCTGCGGCTGTTTGAAAGGGGTACTTTTTTTTTCCTCCATAGCCTGTGCATTTAATTTTGCCAAAAGCTTAGCTGGGCAAACACACTGTCCTATAAATCACACTGAAGCTGATTTACTCTCTGGTTTATTTTCAGGGATTGCGTCTGTGAGGGATCTGTCCCTGCTGGAAGGGCTAGGGTTGCTAGGCTCAGTTGCTCAGAGTGAATAAGGTTTGCAGGCACTACTCCCTCTGATCTCAGCATTCCAGGAGTTTTCCAATCTCCAGATGGTTGCAGCTGAGCTTCTAAACAAGAGTCAGTGACTTCCCTACATCCTTTCCTATCCCCATTTTGCCTAGAAAAAACACAAATGTGTCTGATGGTTTGGGCTCATGAGGTGGTTCATTGTCCCCCACCTCGGCCCCAGAAAAATAAGGTTACTGGTCTCATTCTGTTTCATCAAAGTATAAATGATGATGACATTCATAAAGACTTGAAAGTTTGCAGAGCTCTTTATATATACTTACTGCTTTGCGCCTCACAACAACCTTCCAGGATAGATACTACAGTATTTTCCCAATTTTACAGATGATTTAACTGAAAAGTTAAGTGGCTTGCTCATGGTCACAGAGCTACTAAGTGCTAGAAACTGGGGTCTGAACTTGGGCTTCCCAAGTCAAGCGCACCGTGCTATAGAGCCAAAATTTAGCTCAGCACCATCAGCTGACAGAAGAAATGGAAAAAGAAAATAAATTTTTAAAATGAAAACATGAGGAAACCAAGAAAGACAACCTTCCAGACAGCATTACAGGATAGAACATCCCCACACAGAGACTCCTGCAGAAGGGCATGGGAACCCTCTGTTTTCTGTCTCTTCGCTTAAAAATCTCAAAAGTAACTGCTGAGCTCATAGAAATAACTCAGTCTGCTTCTCAGTGGGGAATTATAAAAAGGGTGAGGAGTTTCTCCAGGTGCCAATGAAGAATTACACTCTCTGGACATCAGCTTCCTTATCTATAAAATAAAGGGCTAGATTCGATGACCTCTCCCAGTCCCTTGGCTTGAAATTCTGTAGTCCTGTGAATAACCTTGGAAGAAACAGATATTTTGTCAAAGAATATGAACAGGTCTCAAAAAGAATTTTAAAAGATTGGCAATACAAAAGAATGCTCCAGATCACTAATAATAAGAGAAATGAAAATCAAAACAACTGCAAAGCTTGACTTCTCACCCAGCAAATTAGCAAAGATAACAAAAAATAAGAATAACCAGTTTTATAAAGATTGTAGAAAGAGAGGCATTGTTGGTGGAGCGATGAACTGGTCCAACCATTCTGGAAATCAATATGGAACTTTCCAAATGAAGTGGCTAAAATGGCTATACCTTTTGACCCAGAGATTCATTGTCAGGCAAATATCCCAAGGAAGAGACTGACAAAAAGATAGACTTCATAATACACTAGAATATTTATAGCAGCACTTTATATGGCAGCAAAAGACCAGAAACAAAGTAGATGCCCATTGATAACTAAGCAGACTAGCATGGAATGAAATATTGCTATGTTGTAGAAAATGATAAGCAAGATGAATAGGGAGAATCATGGAAAGACTTACATAAACTGATACAAAATAAAATAAGCAGAACAAAAAATAATAAATACAATGACTATTATGTAAATGGCAAAACTCCTACCACAAAACAAGCAACACTGTAATCATAAAAGATAAGTCTGGAAAGAAGGCTTATGGAAGAGATATGAGAAGATACCTTCCTTCCTCCCACATTCCTAGCCCCTACTCCTTTACAGAGTTGGTGGACCCACAGGTGTGGAACATTGCTTTTTCAATGTGTTTATTAGTTTTATTGAATTTTTCCCCACTCTCCTCTTTCTCCTCTTTTTCTTTTTCTTTTTTCTTTTTTTTTTTTTTGGCAAGGCAATTGAGGTTAAGTGACTTGCCTAGGGTCACACATCTAGTAACTGTTAAATGTCTGAGGTTGGAATATAAATTCAGATCCTCCTAACTCCAGGATCAATGTTTTATCCACCGCAACATCAAGTTTCTCTGTCTCTTTTTCTTTAAAAAATCCTTTGTTATAAGGTATTGCTCTTTGAAAGGGAGGGAAGAAATAGGGTTGGGGAGAAATACAGGAAGAAATTCAGACAATGCAAAAACAAAAGCAATCAACAAAAATATATTCCAAAAAATATTTTAAGAAAAAAGTGAAAAAGTAATAACCTTGGAGGAACCTGACCTGTTGGTTTCTTCCTAGGGAAGAAGGAAACAAGAGTCTGAACTCCTGGATCCTTTGATCAGTCTGGAGAAAGCCTCCTGGGAACGTGCTCTGGGAAAAGTTCAATGCAGCTTTAGTGCTGGCCCATTACTGGGAAGCAAAGCAGCTCAGATGGGTCAGCAAGAGGACCTGGCCTGGAATAAGAACTGCACTGGAATGAGGCTCCTTCAAGAACCAGGAGGATAACAAAGGCCATCATCTTGCACACACCTGATAATTTGCCGTTTTCAAAATACTTTCATATATACAATCTCAAATCCACTGTGTAAGGCACAAAGGAAATTTGTTATTGTTCTTATTGGAAAGATGGGGGGGGGGGAGAAATAGCATCCAGAGAGATTTAAATGCTTTGTCTAAGATCACTGTTAACACAATCAGGCAAGCAGAACTGTTGAGCTGGGAGAGCTGAGAAACAACCACGGGGGCCAATAGAGCTAATGAGGACATCAGCTTCTCTCTCTCCCTGTCCCTACCTGCTTTCATCTGTAGGTAGCACATCCAATTCCACAACTGTTTATTAATCACCTACTAATCAAAGCAGCTAGGCAGCATAGTGAATATGGTTCTGAGTCTGGAGTCAGAACCTGAGATTAAATCCTGCTTCAGATACTCCCTGGCTGTGTGACTCTGGGCAAGTCATTTAATCTCTTTCTGCCTCAGTTTACTCAACTGTAAAATAAAGGTAAAATGAGATAATTTTCTGTAAAACACTTAGCACCATACCTGGGTACATAGTAGGCATTTAATAAATGCTTATTCTTTGGGGCAGCTACATGGCGCAATGGATAGAGCACCAGCCCTGAAGTCAGGAGGACCTGAGTTCAAATTTGATCTCAGACACTTACTAGTGGTGTGACCCTGGGCAAGTCACTTAACCCCAATTGCCTCAGGAAAAGAAATGCTTATTCCTTTTCTCCTCTCTTCCTCCCCATGTACCTGGTCAAGAATACCTCCAATAAATTCTATAGCATCCCTAACAAACTGTGGCAGAGAAATGTGAATTGCAGGAATCTTGCTATCTATGACTCTTTGCCAATGATAAGTATATACTGGGAATGTGTGCCTTGTGCACCGGGGTATTATTTACTACCTAAGGTCTCTATCCCAAGAAAGCATGAGAAGACTAGACCAGAACGTTCCAAAGTCAAGGTCGAAAACACTTTGGTGCTTGAGAACACCTTCTGATCCCTTCCCTGGTTCCCTGGGCACGCCTGGGTTAGATGTCACAGGGACCTGAACTCTGACTAATCAGTCAGCCAGTCATATTGGGCCAGGCACCTTTCTGCTCACTAGAAACACAAACATCCCTGACCTGCCGCAAAAGAAAGGGTCCCTCCCCTCCTGTTCCTGCACCTGCCACTTACTCTGTGGCCTTCAACAAATCATCTAATGTCTCTAGGCTGATTTCCTTCAGGGGGTCTGACATTCCACAATTCACTGGCAGAGTTCACCCCTGGGCTGCAGGTCTCTTCCTAGACCAAGGTTCTCTCTACATAAAACACCGAAAGAGCTTTGAAAACGATAAAATGCTATGATAAAGTAGCAAATATGTGGGGGAGGAAAGAGAGAGAACGTGGATAGTTATTTTGTGAGTGAAAATCACTGTTTAATCAAAGAAAGACCCATTAGAGAAGATTTCATCCAAGAACTACCCAACCTACACCGATCCTCATTAACTGCAGGGCTTCTGAATGTCCACAAAGGCCAGGAGGAAGGAACAAAGCATCAAGCAGTAGTTTGCATAGAAACCTTTCATCCACATTTCTGCTCCTAAACTTCCTTTTCATTATCTTACTGACTGTGGCTTATTCTGTCTTGAAAAAAACAAGCTGCTCCTGCCCAAGTGGACTCTCCTCCTAGAAGCTCCATTCAAGGAAGGTGGAAAGCCCCCCTTCTCTCTCTCCTCACAGGAGGGTGACAAAAGCAAGCTCATTCAGAAGCTCCATGCAGGGACACCAAAGGGCCCGCTGCTGCATCAAAGGTGGGCATTATTTCCAGAAGACCACTTGAACGAAAAAGCTCTTATTCTCTGGAAAGCAAGCATCTTGTCCCATTCTGCAGCATATCAGCAGGGATTGGCTTATCTGATTGCCTAGCTGTTACCTCTCGGGGCCACGGAGGATTAAAAAAAAAAAAAAAACAAGGCTGAGGAAGGCTGCAAAATGGACCCTAGAAATCAAAGGACTGAGGGGCAGAAATGACCAAGTTCTTCATTTTATAAATGAAGACATTATCTCAGAGGCAAGGAGATATGCCCAAGTTTGCAGAGGCACCAGAGGCAACACTGAGACTTTCTGCTTCAAACACCACACATGGCCTGTTCCATAGCAGGGCAAGGGGTCCTGGAGAGATGAGGGAGCTCAGCATAAGGGCCCTGAATGCCGCAGCAGCTGCACTCCATCCCTGTGCCTGTGGGTGGCAGGGCGGAGGGGAAGCTCAGCACCCAGAGAGGTTGAGGGGTAGGATGTTCCATCAGCCAGTCTTTATTGAGCACCTACTGCATGCCCATCCTTGCACTAGGCACTGGGCAGGATATAAAGCAGTGCAATAGAGAAGAATGAGTCTATCAATAAGCATTTTATTAAGCATCTACTGGCCATCAGGCACTGAACTGGTGAGGGAAATACAAATGCAATAAATGAAACAATCCCTACTCTCCTGGTCCTGGATCTATCACTTATTGGCTCTGTGTTGTGATTGTTAGCTTATTTCAGACTCCTCGTGACTCCATTTGGCAAAGATAGGATGAGGAAACTGAGGCAAACAGAAGGAAATAATTTCAGGAATTCATTTAACCTTTCTGGGTTCATTTTCTTCATCATTAAAGTAGAGACAATAATACCTGCCCTGGCTCTCTCACAAGATAGATATAAAGGTAAATGTTATAGCAAATAAAAAGTGTTTAGAAACCTATAAAGTAGTAGATAAATGCAAGCTGTTATCACAAATAACAGCGGTAATAGACAGGCAACTAGTTGGCACAGGGCACAGAACACTGAGCCTGGAATCAGGAAGACCTGCATCCAAATGCAACCTCAGACACTTACTCCCTGTGTGACACTAGGTAGGTCATTTCACCCTGTTTGCCTCAGTTTCCTCATCTTGAAGTGGGCTGGAGAAAAAAATGAAAGACCACTTTAGTATCTTTGCCAAGAAAAACCCATATATAGTCACCAGTCTGGTGACTGCAACAACTGAACAACAACAAAGTAGTAATAAAAGTACAAAGAAACAAAAGAAATGATCCTTCCCTTCAAGGAGCTAGTCATATATATGGGAAGAGAAGATTAAGAATATTATTCAGGGTAGTGTGTGATAAGTGTCAAAATAAGGAATACAGACAATAAGCTCCATTGAAACTGGGAAAGTAAGACTCCTTGAGGGCAGGGCTGCTTTACTTTTAGTTTTCAACTTTAGGTTCCCAGGGCCTTGAAAAAGTGTCTGTCACATCTAAGTATTTTAACAAAAAAAAACAAACCCAAAAAACCTCTTTTTGATTAATTTCTTGATCAATTGAGGGCTAGGTGATCGGAGAAGGCTTTACAGAGCAGGCAGTGCTACATGAGCTGGACTTTAAAGGATGGAAAGAAGTCAAACAACAAAGATCAGGGAGAACCAAAGATGATTTTCTCCTGTGCCCCAGGGAGCCCGCAATAGCTGGACATTACATAAATACTCAATTGCTTTTGACAACAGCAACTACTTTCATTCACAGGTTCTGGAAGCCATCGGGGTCTGAACAGGAGAGATTTAATTACTGAATACAGCTTGCAATTAAAAAATTGCCACCTTTCTCCTTCCCTGGCAGAGTCAGCATATAGAGCCCTTCTGATACTCACAGAAGACGTTGGTCAAGAAAGTAAAAGCCTCCCAAAGCAAAGCCCAGCAAGACACTTCCATGTCCTCCTGACTCTTTGCAACTGACCTTGACCTTTTGTGTGCTGTCACAAAGACAGAAGTTGGATTGTGTTCGTTTATTTTTGGTCTGGACCAGTCATTCCATCAGTATGAAATCCTAATGTAAAAACTCCCCCTTCACTATTTGAGTCAAAACGGAAAGGGAAAAAGAGTATTGGTCTTAGAGTCAAAGGACTTTAGTTCAAATCCCACTGAAAATGACTATTATCTGCCCCTGGGAAAGCCACAACTTCCCAGGGTCTTAGTTTCTTCATCATGAGTTACATGATCTCTCAGATTCCAGCCAGCTCTTGACTTAACTTGCTTATTGGCTTGCCTTTTCAAATGGGTTCACAGGAAAAATCTTGAAGAATAAAAATTAAAATAATAAAAATAATAAACCTCTTTCTCCCACACACACCTCTGTCTCACTGATCTACTTTTGTACAATTCTGCAACTTTGCTGTATCTTAAATCTTGAAGAAGTGCCTGGGGGGATGGAGAGTTCAGTTCACATAGTTATCGTGTCAGAGACAGGACTGAAACTTCAAGCCAGCCCTCTCTCCACTGTGATACTGTGATATGCTGCCTGGTTAAGCAGAGAACATGACAGTTCATAATATATCATAATGTGACATGGACATACCTGGCACCTTCATCTCCTCCCTCCCCTCACTTTTCAGCTCCTTTCTATGTGATGTTTTCCCCCACAAAAATATTACCTCTTTGAGGACAGGTCTGTCTGTCTTTCTGTTTATATTTGTATTCCCAGAGCTTCCCATAGTAAGCCCTTGATAAAAATGGCTCATTGACTTGTTTGTTGGCTTGATTTTCAAAATGGGTTCAAGAGTCTAATTTCCTAAAACAAACAAACAAATAAAAAACCTCCTTCTCTTAAACAAGGCTTGAAGCAGCTTTACTCAGCTAAGCAGCCCGCCTCAGTCAGGCACTCCAGCACCAGGCATTATAAATGTTGCAGAAAGGGGTCTGAAGGGCCCTCACAAATCAGCATATTATGACATTATGAAATTGGGACACTTAGCACTTCTGCAGTGTTGTCTGTCTTCAAAGGGTTTTATCAACATTACTTAATGAAAATTATCGTGGGAATTTGGCATCCCTTTCCCAGGTCCCCCTCACTGACGTCTAACCTCCCTCTTAGGATTTTCCTGGAAACACAATTCTACTCTCCAGTGGGGGGAAACATTCCCCATCAAACCGGCCTCTGGCTTTATGAATCTAATAAAATATAACCAGCCTGAATCACCATATGCCTAAGGGGGGAGAAGAAAAGGAAAAAAGCAAAGTGGGGGGCCATATCAGAATGTGAGCTGCCTGCACCCCTTCCCCCTCTTCAATCCACTTCTAATAGGTCCAGAAATGTCTGCATTTGCCTTCATTACCCAGAGAAATGGAGGGGGGTTCTTTCTGCTGGCTCAGTGCTCCAAAGCTCTGTAATTTTTTGCATTTTTAGTGAAAATTTAAGCCTATTCAATGTATTTGTCCTAGTGGTTTTTTCATTCACCCCTAATGCAATTAGGATTGAGTTTCTCCAACATTGGGGGAGATTTAACAACAGTGGGGAAAATTGTCATTTCATTCCCAAATATCAACACGCCTACACTCACCCAATCTGGAGTCTCTCTGGTGTCTGCTGTACCTACTTGAATAGCACAGAGAATATTAACAGAGAAAACCTTCCTCAAAGTTAAGAAGCAGGGAGAACTCTGATGGATGAAGGCAGAGTGTGGAGGGAAGTTTCTTTCATTCATTTGCTGGTTATTCTAAGCTCCATACTGAGATGGCATTAAACTGTATCTCAAGGTCAGGCTTTCTTTGAAAATGGCAATTTTCCAGGAGTAAGCTGAGGGTGAAGAGGTAGACTGGGACTTTCTTGAATGATGATAGTTGGCAGGGACACCTGGGAAATCATCCCGAACTCCCCATTTTACAGATAAAGAATTGAGATCTTGAAAATTCTATGGTCAGTCCATGGACCTACTACCTTTTTTAAACAGACCTGAGACACTAGTTTAGGTTTCAGTCCAGTGCTCTCTTCACCACTCTAAGCTATTCCCAGAAATGAGACACTGGAGTCTAAGAAACTAGACTCCAGAGTAGGATGTGAAAAACTCTGACTAGGAGCAAGAATGCTGAGTTTAGAGTCAGGAACTAGATTCAAATCACAGCCCTGCTGTTTTGTGGAAACCTAGGGCAAAGCACAACTTCCCAGACTGGGCGACTCCTGTTTTTCTTTTCAGCGAGGCACCCTGTGGCCCTAGAGCTAACCCAAAGGGAAATGGGGATGTCAACCATGTTGGTCTTTGGCACCTGGCCCCTTTGGCCACGAACCCAGGGATGGAGAACTTCAGTAATCCCCACACTCCACTGCTAGATGTTTTCCCACATCCTTTCCCTTGCCATCAAAGCTTAACTGTTGTGAGGGTTGTGATTGTTTTTTCCAATCTGTTCTGTAGTTATGTTCTTTACTGTCGACCGTGGATAGTGAATTGTTAATCTGACAAATTAAGCCATTATTAATGTGTTCCCTACATGTAACATCCTCCCAGATAACACATTGCCTTAGTCGATGGGAAATTAATTTGTCTTCAATAGATCCCTAAGAAATGACACCAGGGGAGAAAATCTCAGGTTCAATAAAAGACAGCATCTACTCTGACTCATGAGCAGATGTATTACACCAAGGTACATGATATTATGTAGGTGGCTGCTGGCTTCAATTACAGATAAACTCTGCAACTCATCCAATTACCCTGGGTCTTCTCCATCACTCCTCCCTCCCCTCTCCAATCAGGCAAAGAACAGCCACGTCCCCTACGTACGTATGCAGACGTCTCCGTTCTCGTAGTATCCTGGGCAGCACTGGGATCTCCGTCGGTACATGGTCCTGAGGCCTCTCCGATATGCCGTCTTATAACTTATTCTAAATCACAAGACAGAAAGCCACTTGAAAGCATTGAAAATCAATCACTCCTGTTAGAATTATATTTGTGTTAAGCTATAGCGAGGATGCCATTCAATAATTACTTTAAAATGCATGGAGGTTTCTGATGTGAAGGAACACAATAAAACAAAATCAATAGGGAAATCTTGACACTAGCAATATTGAATGTATTAGAAACGGAGCATCTGCTAATGTCTGCCAATTCTCCCTCACATCTTGAAATGATTCTTGGGCATAATCTTGCAGTCCTGCAGAAGAGACACTGGGTAATTTGGAGGACAACTGTAGCCTTGAGGAAGCATCACAGAGGGGGCATCGGGAGCTAGAAGGGACCTTGGAGAGGTAAGATAATAGGATTTGGTGCTGGAAAGGCTTTTAGAGACTATTTTTGATAAAAGACAAAACAGAAGCCCAAGGCTGCCCCAGGACCCAGAGATAAATGGCTTAGCTGAGATTCAAACCAGGTCTTCCAATTCCAACGTTCCTTCCACTCATATCTGGTCATTATATGCTCAATAACCCCTGTCAATGACAAGCCTGGGATGGACAGATGATTAGATTAATTCATTTCATCACTCCTATTGTCCCTTTAGAGTTTCTCCCCCAGAGGGAAGGGGGAAAAAGGCATCCAAAGAAACATGTTCTCTCCTGTTCATCATTCAGAGCCACTCAGGGAATTGGAAGCATTTTTTTCCCCACCAAGAAAACCCAAGGGCTATATTCTCCCTCTTAAAACTCTTAACACTGTCCCTGCCTTTCAGAGCCAAAAGGGACCTTTAGAGATCTCTTTGTCCAATCCTCTCATTTTAAAGAGGTCACTGAGATGGGGGAGAGGGAGGAGGAGGGAACTGAGAGGGAAGAGAGAAACTGCCTGAGATTTCATATAAGTAAGTTAGAATTTTCATCAATTCTTGGTTATCCACTCTCACCAAGGGAAGCAGTGACTTGTATAATACACAACAACAGATAATCCCAAAGTCATTCCCATAGGGTTTTGGCAGGAAGACAGATAGAAACAAAGAGAACATGATGCTGCATATTTGCCTTAATAACTAGGCTGAGAGAACGTTAATTTACTTTTCCAGAGATCACGGCTTCCAACTACTAGAGCTCAGAAATGTGCAACAGGAAGTCAACCTAGGATTAAACAGTTGCCACCAAAGACACATATGAGATAATCCATACATGGTTGATGGGTCAGATACAAAGAGTAGTGAGTGTGCACATGATTCTGCAGTCGGGTCCTATGCTACTCTGGATCCCAGATAAAGAGATTGTTCAACAAAGGACCAGAACAATGGCAATGAATTCTAGGACCTAAAATCAGACACCCTACAAATCAGCTCAGTTTCATGTGGCTTAGAATAGGTGATCAGTGATAGACATCCTAACATAATAGTGATATCTCCATTGAAGTTCAAGTTCACCAAAAGCCTCAGTCCTTGGCACAGTTCTGTTCAATGTTTTTATTAGTGATTTTATGCATTAATCATGCCCAGATATGCTTATTGAATCACTTTAATCACTGAAAAAAACTTTCTGTATTGAGTGATAGAAGCAAAATCCAAAAGGACTTAGATAAATGTTATCAGTGAACAACCAGGATAAATGCAGTCTTAGAATAAAAACAAGTTGCACAAGTGTGAAAGTGAGAGATGTGGCTAAAAAAATCATCATGAAAAAAAAGGGATTTGAATGGATTGCAAGTTTAATACGAATCACTAGTATAACTATCTTAGTATAACAGCAGCCAAGAAAACCTAAAGCATTCTTAGGCTACATTAAAAGAATTATCTGTAATGTATATGCTGTATGTGGGAAGCAACTTGGAGTAATAATAAAGAACACACTGGATTTGGAGTTAGGAAAAACCTGTTTAAATCCACCTCTGACATTTATGAACTGTGTGACTATAAACAATCCATTTATACTCTGTACCTTAGTTTCCTCATCTGTAAAATGGAAACAACTACTATGGTCACAAGGTTGTTGTAAGAGTCAAAAACTACACCCTGTAAAGCACTCCCTCTCCTTTGCAAAAATTCAGACTCTACAAAAATGTCAGCATAACCACTATTTCAAGTGCTATTGTTAGTCCGACTCTGCCTTCATCAGACCAAAAGCACTGTTTCTAGGAATCCCATTTTAGAAGGGGCACTAACAACATGAAACAAGCCCAGAGAAGGTTGAAAAGGTTGGCAAAAAGATTCAAAATCATGCCTTAAGAGGATCAGTAGAAGACACTAGAGGTACTTAATTTAGAAAAGAAATCAGTGAGTAGAGAGAAGAGGGGAATTCATGAAAGGGGTTTCAAGTACATAAACGAATAACACACAGAAGGTAAATTAGATTTGTCCTATTTGGCATTGGGTAGCAGAACGAGAAAGTTCTTCAACTGATCTGGAAAATAGATCCAGCAAAGAGAATCTAAAAATAGCTGGATTACCTAAAATCTGTGATCAAAAAAGAGTCTAGGATATCACATTTCTAGAAATTATTAAAGAAAACTTCCCTGATATTCTAAAACCAGAGAATAAAATAGAAATTGAAAAAAAAATCCACCAATCAATTCCTGAAAGACTCCCAAAATGAAAACTCCTAGGTTACTATAGCCAAATTCCAGAGCTCCCAGATCAAGAAGAGAATATTGCAAGCAACCAGAAAGAAATAATTCAGGTATTGTGGAACCACAATTAGGATAACACAAGATTTAGGAGCTTCTACACTAAAGAATCTTGGCCTGGAATATATTTTGGAAGGCACAGGAGCTAGGATTACAACCAAGAATCACCTACCCAGGAAAATTGAGTATAATACTTCATGTGAGAAATTGGACATTCAATGAAATAGGAGACTTTCAAGCATTTTAAATGAAAAAACCAGAGCTAAATAGAAAATCTGACTTTCAAAAACAAGACTCAAGAGAAGAATAAGAAGATAAACAGGAGGGAGAAATTATAAGGAACATAAAAAGATTAATGAGTTTTCTCATTCTGGAAGTCTTCAAGTAAAAGCCAGAGGACTCCATGCCATGGATGGTGGGATCCATGATCTAGTAGTTCAACAAAGGGATTTCTGAAGTCTCTTCCAGATTGTCTCTGCACCTTCTTCTTCCCATGGGTCTGGGCTCCTGGTGAGATTATTCTACCAGAAATTGTCTACCAGAAATTATCACTGCAGCAAACCCTACTCAGCTGTGCCCAATAATTAGCATTACCAACTTAGCTGAGGATGCTAGACTCCATTGTTGGCCATTGGCCATATCTGGCTAAGCAGTCACACCTGAGTTCCACGTTCCCTGGCCTCCCAGTACAAGCTGAATCATCCTTCTTCCATTTTTAAATTTTTCCCTTTATGACAAATGACAGCATTTGCATCCCCTAGGAAATCTGTGATATTTGGGGATGTCATTAGATAAGGTCATTCTACTTTATCAAAAACCCATAAGAGGAGGTGTCCTGGTTGGAAAGCCACGCCTGGCTTCCTAGCACAGGCAGAGAGTTTCCAGGGTCTTTGGGGAAACTATGTAAGCATCTGAGTGGGGAAAATTGAAAGCATATTCTAGAGGTCATCCAGTCTATTCCCTTCCGTCCAAACAAGTTAAGCCAGCTTAACAGGAGGCTTTTAGGATCTTATTTAAAAGCTTGTGGAATAGTGGATAGAGCGATGGAGTTCACATCAGGAAAACCTTAGTCTATCTGACTCCTATCTCAGACTTAGATGTGTGACTCTGGGAAAGTCATTTACTTATGCTTCTATATATTATGGATAATAAAAACAGCATCTGTCTCACAAGGTTGCTGTGAGGATCAGATGAGAAATGTGGGCTCGGCAAATAGCTGCAGAATTGCTATTATTAGGACTTCTCATGAAGGAGCGTCTACTGCCTGACCAGGGTTTTCTTTTTTCCTTTACAACCCAGATTAAGAGTTTCCTTTGCCTGTCTGGATCTCAGTCCCACAGCAGGAAGCAGAGGGGGCTGCAAGTTTGGTTCTCTGCTGACTCTTAGGTGAAGGATGCCGTATTAAAACATGCCGGTCTGCATTTAAGCAAATTGATGACATTGCTGTCAACGTGCAGGCTCTGGGTCATCAGGAAAGCTGCAAGACAACTCAATAATCCTGCAAAATAATTCATTTTCCAGAAACATAGCCTATTTTAATAAGCAGCCGCTTCCTTGCCAGGTGCCGGGGTGATGAATGGGTAGCCCCGGTTTCAGAGCAATGGATAGAGCAGTGCCACATGCTTTCTGTCACTGAGACACGGCAGGGACATCCTTGCCAGCTTCAGCTCTAGGATCAGAACCTGACGATTTCTGAAATAAAGAGCAAGCCGGCTTCTTTGTCCACACTCAGAGGCAGCAAAGAATGCACAACCAAAGGGTAACATCAGAGATAGGAAGGGAACTCAGACACCATCTTGTCTAGTCCCCTCTCTTTTACAAATGAGGAAACGGGCTCAAAAAGAAAGGATTTCCCCAAATCACACAAGTTAGTGCAAGGGTTGGGAGAAGAACCTGGGTATCCTGCTTTCAGTCTGTTTACTATACCAGGGAAAGGGATTAGGCTTGTCGTTTCATTAGTAGGAGGAACTTCCTCCATCCTGCAGTTCAATACCTTCTCTGAAATTTTTAGTCTAAGAGTTGCCTAGAGCAAAGGGGTCAGATTCATGGCAAACAGGCAGCAGAGAACCACAAACTGCAGAGTATGGCCTCAGCCAGATTAAAATATAATTTAAAATGTTTAGAAAATAAATAAAAATGCAATACAACATAATTTGTAGTTTTCTAAGTCACCGTGTGGCTGGTAGGGATCTCCTGAAACCACTGGCCTAGAACATTATGAGGGTTTAAATGCCTTGTCCAGGGTCACACAGACAGGGAGTGTCTGTAACCCAAGACTTTCTGACAATGAAGTGATCCTATCCTTGGCCCTGTTTCTGTGGAATATTTTTTCCTCCTCCTGCCTGAGTCTCCCATTAACCTGTTATGTTATGAACTTCCTTGTAAACCCAAAGCTACAACTTCCTGCTCCCCAGATGGATCTCTGGTCCTGCCCATGCCAGAGCACTCACTCTTTCTGTTCCCTGTGATGGTTCAGAGAATCTGGTCAATCACCCCAAAATACTATCAGACATCCATGATTCTCTATGGGCAAATTCATGGAAGGATGTGGGAGTCTTAAAATCTGCTATCCCTGTAACTGCTGAGGTTAAGGGAGGGCCCTTGCCATCCATTCCTCAATATCCTCTGCCAAAGGAGGCCCTGAAGGTATTTCACCCATTACTGACTCTCTGGGGAATAAAGGTATTATTATTCCATGTAGTTACCCACCACAGAAACCAGATCTCTGACCATTGAACTACAAGGCCTCTAATATGCTGCCAGTATTAATTACCTACAATCATTCTGGAAAGGGAATCAGGTTGGGGCTGTGATTTATTGCCTACATCCCCAGGAAACTGATTCCCAACTTGATCTTCACTGGCTAGAGGAATGCAAACCTCTTGCTTGCCCTCTTAGAGAACACCACTAACTGATAATAACCCAATCTTTTAGGGATTTCAGAATGCTTCTATATCTTTTTATTTTATCTCACTGAAGTGTGTCAGTTTTGTAAGACAGATGGTAAGGAAGAAATTATTCCTCATTTTACAGAGGAAGGTGAGCAACCTGATTAAACTTACACAGCAAGACAACAGCATGCCCTCTTTATTTCCCCTTTCTTCCAGACCTAGATTATTCTCTGATACCACCCTTTCTACCTGTGGGTCCTGATTTCTACTTCCCTCTCTGTCTTTGTCTCTCTCTGTCTCTGTGTCTCTCCCACTGTCTCTGTCTCTCTGCCTTCCCTCCACCCCAGTGATATGACAATCTTAAGAGTCAAGATCGGGTCAAAGGTCCAGATGCCCAATAATAGGAGAATTCATCATGTGGGGATGGTACTCACCGATGCCTTGTGCACTTGAACCAGTTGAGAATGTCGGTACATCTTGTATAGTAGATCTGGTCAAAAGGGTGAGCATAGGATTCCTGGACTGTCACAGCATAGCTAAGGGGCAGAGGGGAGAGAGATGCATTATCACCCAAGGGGACTGGATAATTTTTAGGCTGGCACACCGTCCTTGAGCTAACTAGATGCATAACCAAGAGACCTCACCACACTGCACAGTGTGTCAAGACCAGGGCTACCATCCTTCCCTGCTCACAAAAACCTCTATTCCCAGACTCAAGGAAAGGGAGACTCTAAAACCAGATATTCCCCCTCTAGATTATTCCAAGAGCATATGTTCCATCTCCCTCTCAGAGATACAAGTCTGGCTCATTTCCTGAAATAATAAGTTCATTCACTGATTCATTCATTTATTCATTAAATTTCAATTACTTCAACTTTAAAAAATTATTAAGCACCAAATGTGCTTAATATTATGTGCAAATTCTATGTGCAAAGCACTGTGCTGGATACTGAGGAAGAACAAAATTTTATGTGAGTTTCTGCTCCTGAATGAATCATGGAAGTCATTCATTAGGGCTTATTATTTGCAAGTATTTGAAGTATATATTATGCATGGGGAAGGCCTTCTGCTAGGTACTATACAGTCCTGCCCTCCAGAAGTTTGCCTTCCAAATAAGAGAGATCAGATGCACTCCCAAATTTCAATTTTCTACAGACAAAAGCTCTGCTCCCACCCTCACAAATTCATATGCTAAGCCTCAGTGGACCCCAAAAGATAAGGGAATCACAACTGTCTCAGCAAGGATGACCAAGAGGAGAGAAGGTTCAGGAAAGAGAATTTGGGTATGGACTGTATCTCAGCTTTGTAGCTGGGTAGTTAACGTTGCTTGTATATCAAAATGCTAATGAGGGTCCAGATTAATTTAACAGAGCCAGACTTTACCAGCCCAGGGAGGTCTTTACTCTGTGTTTTATGATGGAGGGGCATAATTACCGAGGCTCCCGTCTGGAGCACTAATCCAACTGGGGAATTCTCCCTAAGAGGTCTCTCGGGGCTAGGGTGTGTATTTTTTAAATTACACAGATTTAATCTTCACGTAATGTGCAATGGAGCTGAGCCAAGAACAGGCTGCTACTGGAAACATTAGGAACTAATGTGGGGTCCCAGGACTGAGAGCATAGGCCCTCTACATTACAGGATTTCAAACTGGAAGGAACCTCAGAGATTTGTCTCATTCAACTCCTTCATTTTGCAGATGAGGAAACTGAGTTTTTCTTTCTCCTCAACAAGGAGAAAAATGTCTTGTCCAAGTTCCCCCAAGTATTCAAGAGAAAAGTCAGGAAGTAAGCTAGGAGAGCCTGGGTAATCCAGTCCAACAGAGAAACCTCAAACCTGATTTGTACCCAGAGAAATAATCCAGCTTTCTTTTCTCTGCACCAAAATTCTCACCTAAGCTGATGATCAAATTGGTCTGGGCTAAGCTGCCATCCTGATTTTCTAAGATGTAGAGAGTACTCAAGGGTCCCTCATTTTAGAATCAGTCAACAAATATTTATTAAGGACATACCATGGCACTGTGCTAAGCACTGGGAATAAAAAGAAGGCAAAAACTAGTCTTTCCTTTCAAGGAGCTCACTGAGGAAGAAACTGTAGGCAGAGCTGATTTGTCTTGCACATGATTGATTCACACTATTAGCAGGACCATAATTTTAAGCCAGATCTTCTAATCCAGTTGTTTTTCTCCTAACCTATACTGCCTTTGTTCTGAATCAAAGATTTAGTAACTACAAAGACTTGGTTCAAGTGTCTCCTGCAATGGAAGATGTTCTCTTAGAGAGAAAAGACACTTTTATTCCCTTAACAACAAAAGATGTATTTGAGTTTACTCTGGAAGAAGAACAGGGAGACAAAAAAGAAAAAGAAAGAGGACTTCACTAAACATACAAACTAGATAATCAGTCTCTGTCTAAGCAAAAGCAAGTCAGCTTGAACTCTTCTGCCACTTCTGACATCACTGTGTGGGGGCAGAGGCTTGAGAGCTATCCCACTCCCAAGGCACAGAGATTTGAAGGGACAGTCTTGGGACTGTCCCTCCTGAGCATAAGCTTCTTTGCAGACTCCTAAAAGTGTAGCAGGCCCCTAGAATAGTCCTGCCTGTCCTCCCACCTACCCAAAGGACTCAGGGATTCCTGGGACTGCATTAAGGCTGACTATGAATTCACAAGGCTTACTGTGCCAATGAAACACTGACAGTAACAAACTTCTGCTATTCTTTTATAGCATGATTCCTCCACTAGGGCCCTCATTTTAATTTTATTTATTTGACTTACTAATATCCAAGTAATGGCATTGTCCTAGTCAGCATAGCTCATCAATTTGGAGATTTAATTTGGGTTTCCTCTTGATTTATTACTATTACTAATAATAGCAACCCATATTTATATAGCACATTACAGTTTATAAAGTAATTTCCTCTAAACATTCTTAGGATATAAACAATATTTTTACTGTTGGGGGAAAGGAAAAGGGGGAGGAGGGGAAAATGAGATCTGCAGTGTAGAGAACTCCCAGTTTGAAAACTTCCTTCACTGATTTAGATCAGCAACTCACTGTAGCTCATAACTTAGAGATATTTTGGGGGGAGAAAGTAGAGGGATGGAAGGGAAATGGCACTGACAAGATAAGTGACTTGTTCCATGGCCATATACGACTACCTTATGTCAGAAATGTAGATCTTTCTGACGCCAAGGCCTGATATTATCCACTATATCTGCTGCCTAATTTCAATTTATTAATCTTTAAGCCTATTAGTAGAAGGAAGTTCCTCTGATCAATCAGTCAATAAACATTTATGAAGCACTTAGGTGACACAGTGGATAGAGCACAGGGCCTGGAGTGAGGAAAAACTCATCTTCCCGAGTTCAAATCTGGCCTCAGATACTTTTTAGCTGTGTGACTTGGTTTCCTCACCTGTCAAAGGAACTGGGGGAGGAAATGGCAAACCAACTGACTGCTCAACGCCAAGTGTCTAGGAGCAGGAGCTTTTTTTTTTTTTTTTTTTGTCTTTTGGGGTGAGTGGGAAAGTCATCCCAGGACATTGGAACTGGAGGGAACTTTTGAGATCATGGAGTCTGAACTACTCATTTCACAGATAAAGAAAGGGAAATTTGCCAACATTCAAATTGTTTGTAAGGGGTAGGAAGTGGGGAGCAGACCCAGGTCCCCTGATTTCCTAATCTTTGAAAAGAGACCTCATTTTACACCTACAAGACCTCAGTCAAAAGGAGTCCTATAGCTGGAAATCCCTTACAAGAAGCTCCATATCCCAAAGTCACATATACAAAGAGAAGTTGCTAGTTTTTATTTTGACACAAGGTCACTGAAGTATTAGTGAGTTCTCTGAAGCCAGGAAAGTTGTTTTTTCTAGAATTTGGGCAGGACTCTGCAAACGGAGACAAGTGAACATACAGCTGTCTATTATCAAAGGTCCCCAAGCCTGTCTTTGTCTTTGTTTCTGTCGATTTCTCTCTGTGTCTCTGTCTCTGTGAGTCTATGTCCCCATCTCTTTCTTTTCCACTTAGTAACCAATTACCTATAAAGGCACTACCTGGAACAGGCAAAACCTTTCTAGATTCATATTGTGACAAATACTTAAGTTAGCACATAAGGAATGTCTAACAAATCATGACAATCATCCCAGGCAATAAACGCTGACAAATTCCATCTGCCATTTTTTTTGTTGCAGTCTGGTATGGTAGATAAAGGACTGGACTCAGAGTCAGGAAAATGAGGTCAAAGGCTTCCTCCAAAACCGCTGGTAAGTGACCCAAGTGAACTTCAGTGTCCTCGTCCATAAAAGAGGGCCAGGATTGCCCTACCCACCTCAGGGCTTGTGTTGTGAAACTCAGCTATGAGACAGCTAAGTGGTGCAGTGAATGGAGCACTGGCCTTGGACTCAGAAGGATCTGAGTTCAAATCTGGCCTTAAACACTTATTAGCTATAAAATCCTGGGGGGAGGGAAGGGAGAGGGAGGAGGAGAGAAAGAGAGAGGGGGGGAGAGAGAGAGAGAGGAAGAAAGAGAGAGGGAGGGGGGAAGGAGAAAGAGGAGAGAGAGAATGAGAATGAATATTCGAATATATCAGCTGTATCTGGAAGTAGGTGCCTAAGAAGTGCTTGCTGACAGATTGGGTGAAATGAGATATATGTAAAGGGCTTTGCAAACTTTAAAGCACTGCATAAATATTAATTGACATTATCTGCCAACCCTTCCCCACACCCAATGAAGACAAACAATACCTAATATTTATTAGTGAGTTTGGAGACAAAAGAATAAATAATAGTGACAAACTATTGGACTACTTAAATCCAACCACTGTTAAAGACTAAAGTAAGAGCAGTGGATGAAACAATAATTTCCAATAGCTCCCCTGGCTGTCAGGAAAGCTCAGATGTCATCAGGCACCTATCTGTACCACTCAGCATAGTGTAATGGTAATGGATAGAGCAATGACTCTGGCCCAGAAGGCCTTGGGTCAAATCCTGACATAGTTACTGACCATGAAACAAGTTTTTTTGTTTTTTCTTCTTGCAATCTCCATTTTTCATCTATAAAACGGGGCTAATCATTCTTACACAAGTTTCTTCACAGAAAAGCATTTTGTATGCCTTAAAGCACCCTTACAAAGTGTTATTATTAATAATGATGAGAAGAATAAGAAAATAATCAGTTAACTTCAGAGGGCCATATTTTTGAGCTATTAGTATAACTTACATGAAACAAGACTCCTTGTTTCATGATCCTATTCAAATGAGGCAGGTCTTTTCTTCTTCCTCCTACAAGCTACTTTTCTCTGTACTTTCCAAGCCTTTCTTTCTTCAAAATCCAGTTCCACAAAGTTTTCCTTGAGAATACACCAATTTCACTCTCTACCCCCTCTGAAATTCCCCATGCTTATACACTGTTGAAGCTTTAATTTTATGCTGACTTGTACCTTTCTGTAAGTTTTTTGAGAGCAGGAGCCAAGTTTTATTCTCCCACAGGGCCTTCCACAAGAGTAAGCATTCAATAAACATTATGGATTACTGATTCATACCAAAAGGGGATCAGGGTACCCTCAGGAGCCAAACAACATGTCTGGGGAGCTTGACCATTACCTCTCCCAGTGACTGCACACATTGGGATCATCGGGGTTCAGCGAGAGTGTAGTTTGAAGAAGGAAGGAGAGACAGAATATTTTCACCATCGATTTTGCTAGGAGGGAGAGTACCATCTTGGGTCCTATGAAGGGGAACAAAAGAAGAGGGGTTATTAATCAAACTGCTTCCCAGAACATCTGTTTAGCACTTCATATTCCCAACATCAAACAGTAAACAGATTTGCTAAGCAGATTAAGTTTCCCATCATCATGGAATAATGAACATTCAATATTTTACTCTTAAACTACAATTTTTTCCGACAGCTGCAGACATTTTGTCTATCATAGTAACAATTTGCTAACTCAGAGGTATTCATTCATTTACTCATTCAACAAACACTCACCAAACACCTATAAATCAGTTCTATTGGACAAATATCTTCTAAGTACCAATTACAAGCTAGATTCTGGGGAGACAATGACTACAATGGCACAGTCCCTATCTGCAGAGAGCTTCCTTTCTAGACTGCTGTGTAAAACCCATATGCTAGGTTCCCAAATTGTGTTTGTCCACGTCTGTTATATTTCTCCCAGTAGTTGTCTGAATTTCTTGGTTTTCTTAGAATCCCCAGAAACTTGTACATAGTATTATATAAATGAGCAGCTCATGGGCATCACTGTGTATAAAGCACCAGACCTGGAGTCTGGAAGAATCATCTTCTCAAGTTAAAATCCAACCTCAGACACTTGCTAGTGGTATGACCCTATACAAGTCCCTTAACCTTGTTTGCCTCAGTTTCCACATCTGTAAAATGAGTTGGAGAAGAAAATGGTAAACCACTCTGGTATCTTTGCCAAGAAGACCCCAAAAGGAGTTATAGAAGACACAACTGAAAATGACTCTAAACAACAATAACAAATTTATAAATGACTGGTGAACTAAATTATGAAGGATACAAAAATGGATAAAAAACATGGCTCCTATCTCCAAGAGATAAAGTTGGATAGAGGGAATGTGAATCAAATATAAGAAGTCATTGCACCAGGCAGAATTGACTAAGTACCAAAAGTGGGGTGGGGATGGGGAAGAAAGCATCATGAGGAATCCACGGGTGGAGAGATCAAATGCAAGCTAGTTTAGATTAGCACAGAGTCTGAATTATGGAAGATATTTTTTAAAATGTCATTTCAGTACTTTCAAGTAAGTACACTGAGCCCTGGGCAAAGAACTGTGAAGTTGGAGAAATTTGCCTTCAATGCCTCCAGGCTTCCTTTGCTTTACCTTCTCATATATGATATTTCTCTTTCCCTCCCTTTCCCTTCTCCCCCTGCCCTGCCCCCACATCTAGCCTTAGGTCTTCAATGTTTTCTTGCCTTTTTCTCTATTTCCTACTATTTAAAAAACTGCTCTCAAGAAAAGGTAGCATACCAATCATTTATATCTTAGTGAAAGTTCAAATCATTTATGTCATCTCTTCAGGGTTATTTTCATTTTAAGCCTGACCTTTCTAAGACTTCAGAATCATAGGTAGAGCTAGAGACATTCACAAACATCCCAAAGTACTTCATTTTGCAGGTTCGTAGGCTCACATATTTGAAGAAATGCCTCCTAAACTGGTTTTAATGACTAGATAACAATAGCTAGAGTAAGCCAAACATTCATCATCTGTCTCCAAAGAAGAGCTAATTTAAAAATTTTGTCCCTTATTCCCTTAGCAAGTCCTTTATCACAAATAATAGAAAGGCAAAACCATCATTGGACCTTTCTGGATTACCACAAATTCTAAGTTATTCCAGTTTCTAAATTTAAAGGGTTCTTCCTATATATCTAAAATTGGGACATCATTTAGCAGGAATGAACCTATAGTACAAAAAGAAGAAGAAAAAAGAAGAGGGAGTTTCTATTGCTTCTGCAAAGAAAGAGAGTCATTGAATGAGCAAACCAAAGGTTCCCTCCACCTACAAGTTAGGTCCAAGGAAAGCTACACAGTAGGCAGGGGTGGGCCCAGAAGCTACCATGCAAAATAAAATCAAGGTACCCTCAGAAAAAGGCTTAGAAGGAAGGTAAAATTTGCCTGGAACCGGATGCTGGCCTTGCTGAAGGGTACCCAGGAAATGATAGGAAAAGACAGGAAAAAGATGCAAAGATTCTGCCAGCTGAATTTACATTGAGAACAAGACTACAAGCTGGGGCATTGGTTCCAAATTCTCCCCATCCCTTGTGCCTATGGAGAGATGAAAAGGCTTACTTAGAGAACAAGCTTTAGAAGATTTTACAAGTGAAGAATCAATGTAATCAATCAATCAATAGGTTTATAAATTCATACCACTGCTGGGATTACAAAGAAAAAGGGGAGAAAGGTTTGCCCTCAAGAAACTGACATTCTAATAGGGGGTCCAAAACAATCAGGATATAAAAGACACAGAATGAAAAGAATAAGTATTTATTAAACATATCTCTTATGTATTAGATACTATTTTATGAGCTTTACAAATGTGATCTCACAAGATCCTTACAATAAGTCTGGGAGGTAAATGCTATTATTATCCCCACTTTACAGTTCCAGGAAACTGAGGCAGACAAGAGGTTAAAGGATTTGCTCAAGGTAACACACTAAATAAAGATTTGAACTCAGATCTGACTCTGGGACCATTGCTCTATCCACTAAAACACCAAACTGCCTGGCTGAGTTGATAGATGCAAAAGCAGGTAGAAGCTATGTATAGAAATATAGAGTAGATACTATAGTAGATACTAGGCAGCCTTAGAAACAAAGACACTAGCAACTAGGAGTCATAAGATCCCTGAAGTAGAAGTGGAGTTTGAGTTGAGTCTTCAAGAAAGCCAGGGATTCTAAGAGGTAAAGACAAGAAGGAAGAGCTTTCTAAACATGTGGAACCACTGCAAAGGCATGGAAGCTAGAAATTAATACAGCAAATGATTTTAAGGTCACATACACAGGCTTGGAAAATTTAGTATCCCCTATTGTTCTATAAGAAATGATAAGCATTATATCCCAAAGAGATCTTAAAGGAGTGAAAGGGACCTACATGTGCAAAAATGTTGTGGCAGCCCTTTTTGTAGTGGCAAGAAACTGGAAACTGAATGGATGCCCATCAGTTGGAGAATGGCTGAATAAATTTTGGCATATGAATGTTGTGGAATATTATTGTTCTGTAAGAAATGACCAAGAGGATGGTTTCAAAAGGGCCTGGAGAGACTGACATGAATTGATGCTGAGTGAAATGAGCAGAACCAGGAGATCATTGTACATGGTAACAAGAAGACTATATGATGATCAATTCTGATGGGTGTGTTGCTTCTCAATGATGAGATGATTCAGGTCAGTTACAATGGTCTTATGATGAAGAGAGACATCTATACTCAGAGAGAAGTCTGTGGGGACTGAGGGTGGATCACAGCATAGCATTTTCATTTCTTTTGTTGTTGTTTGTTTGAATATTTTCTTTCTCATTTTTTTCCTTTTTTGTGCAGCAAGATAATTGTCTAAATATGTATGACTATATTGAATTTACATATATTTTTACCATGTTTAACACAGATTATTTGCCATCTAGGGGAGGGGGTGGGAGATGGGGGAAAAACTGAACACAAAGTTTTGCAAGAGTAAATAGTAAGAGGCAGCTAGGTGGTGCAATGGATAGAGCACCAGCCCTTAAGTCAGAAGACCTGAGTTCAAATGTGACCTCAGACATTTAACATTTCCTAACTGTGTGACCCTGGGTAAGTCACTTAACTCCAATTACTTCCCCCAAAAAGGTGAAAAATTATCCTTGCATATGTGTGATGGAGAGAGCCATTTGCACCCAGAGAAAGGACTGTGGCGACTGAATGTGGATCATAACATAGTTTTTTTTTCACTTTTTTGCTGTTCTTTGCTTCCTCTTTGTTTTCCTCCTCATTTCTTTCCTTTTTTATCTAATTTTTCTTCTGCAGCATGATTATTGTGAAAATAGGTATAGAAGAATTGCACATGTTTAACCTATATTGGATTACTTGCTGTCTAAAAGAGGAGGTGGGAGAAAGGGGAGGAAAAATTTGGAACACAAGGTTTTGAAAGGTTAATGTTAAAAACTCTCTCTGAATACATTTTGAAAATAACAAGATATTATTATTATTGTTTAAAAATGGCAAGCAGGTTGATTTCAGAAAAGCCCGGAAAGATTATATGAACTGATGCTGAGAGAAGTGAGCAGAACCAGGAAAACATTGTACACAGTAAAAGCATTGTGTGATCACCGTGTGATCAACTATGATAGACTTAGCACTTCTCAGGAATAAAGTGATCCAAAACAATTCCAGTAAACTTTAGACAGAAAATGCCATCTGCATCTAGAGAGAGAATTATGGAAATTGAATGAAGATCAAAGTAGACTATTTTCACCTTCCCCTTCTTTAGGTTTATTTCTTTTTTTTCTCATGTTTTTTCTCTTTTATCCTTATTTTTCTTTCCCAACATGATGTCTATGGAAATATGTTAAAAATGAATATACACTTTTAACCTATATCAGATTGTTTGGTTGTGTAGGGAAAGAAGAGATAAGGCATAGAGGAGAAAAACAAAATTGGAACTCAAAATCTTACAAAAATGAATGTTGAAACTATCTTTACATGTAATTGGAAACATAATAGGCTATAAAATACAATTTTAAAAAAGAACTCAAAATGAAAAGAAAAAAAAGAAATCTAGTATTCCTAATTAATTCCTAAATAAGAGGTACTCAACTTCTCATTTTAGGAACTAGTATGGCAGTACTGACTTGCATATTGTGGGAAAACAACATGGTATAGCAATGAGACCATGGCTGGATTTGGAGTTAGAGACAGAGATTTGGGTATGACTCCCAGCTCGGTATCTCACTGAAGTAGCCATTTAGCTCTCTGGGCCTCAGTTTTCTCAACTTTAAAAAGAGTTAGACTATACTAAGATGGCCTCTAAGGTCCCTTCCAGCTCTTAATCATTGATCTCATCACAAAGGCTAATCCTTCCACACAATTTACTTAACCAAGTACCACAATAGCTAGACATCTCCCTGGTCTTGGTTACTTACTATGCCAGGGCTCAGAACCCCATCCAGGAATAGGGAACAAAGATGCACTTAGAATAATTAGTTTTTAAAATAGCATGTCTGCCTTGGGGACTTCATGAAGACCTCGTAAACTGCTTGACTCGGTAAATAACAGCAAGAATAAGAGCTGCCCTTTCTTTAGGACCATTCAGGGGCAACTCATGCCCATTAACTTTAATGGGGCTTCCGGAGGACCATCCAGGGAAGAGGAGATTTCAGAGACATATGCTTATTAGATGACTGAAGGAAAATCAATTCACTCTACAATGTTATTAGGCCAACTCCATTTGGAGTGACAGAGGTTAACGTTTTGGGTGCCATTTGATTTAGAACATTAATGATTAAATAAGAAAATGCCCCTACATTCAGAGGTAAGGGTGAAAGGAATGTAAACAACACCAGGTCCTTTTATTTCCTAGGCTGACTGCTGAGTGGTTAGAAGCTAGAAGGAAGAACAGGATAGTTGTGGGGAAATGATATTCTTGATACTTTAGGTTTATTAGGTAGACACTCCTGAATTCCAGATAGGTGGCAGCTAAGTAGCCTCAGACACTTCCTAGTTGTGTGAACTGAACAAATCCCTTAACCGTGCTGGTCACAGTTTCCTCATCTGTAAAATGAGCTAGAGAAGGAAATGGCAAACCATTCCATTATCTTTGCCAAGAAAATCCCAAATGGGGTGACAAAGAGTTGGATGGACTGGGAAAAAAGCTAAATAATCTTCATAGAATCACTCTCTTCCTTTAAGACAAAGAAAGGAGTGTTACTAAATTGTATACAAGAATCCCTACTGGTGAATATTTACTTAGAAAACCATATATTAACATTAGTCTATTGTGTTTTTATTTATTTTTGTTAAATATTTCCCAATTATGTCTTATTCAAGTTCAGACTCACTCAAGGGCTACCTGCAGGTTATTGGTCATGTTTTTGGCATCTTGACTTTAAGACACAGCTCTAGCCCCTTCTTCAACCTGAAACCTTTCTGGATTCCCCCTAGCTGCTAAGACTTGCCCTCCCCAACCTAACCCACATTTGTATGTTTATTCTCTTTTGATTATTTCTGTATACACAGCTGTGCTCAGCTGAATCAATATGGTATCCTCACCAAATAGCCTTCTCTGATATGGCTTAGTAAACTTCCTTTTGTTAACTGTTTAATGACCTACAAGTGTTTCATTACATTCTATTATCAGATTTAAATTATCCTGACACCAGTGTGAGTCTTGTCCAGCCAATAACAAAGTGAATATTTTGTCCATATTCACCCTAAAGGGTCTACCCACCATGCTATAGGTCTTCAATTTAAAATTTTTTAATAATGTATTTCAGGGAGAGGATTCTGGGGAAATGGTGGAGTACATTGGTAAATTTCAAACTCTCCTGATTTTCCCTACAAATAGAACAAATTTGTGTCTCAGGGTGAACTTAGACTAGTGAAAAATCAAGAACTTGGAATAGAACTGGAGTTCTCTTGGTATAATCCAAGAAGATCTGAAGAAAGACCCTGAGCCTGGATTAACCTGTATGAAATGCAAATACTTCTGGGCTAGCTCGACAGAAACATCAATAGGGGAGTCCTGGTAGGCTAGTTGGGTATTACTGGAGCCTCAGCAGAAATCACAGAGACTTTTACCTCCTGGATAGATCATGGATTCCAGGTCCAAGTCTGGGAAGACTGAGGGAACCTTGGCTGATCAGGAATGCCAGGCCCAGCTGTGTCACCCTGGGCAAAAAGAAACCAGCACCAGGTGAGAACAGAGGCAGCAGGGCAGAGATGGGGACACTTGCTGGAAGATGGAGCTCTTGATTTGAGGTTCCTGGTCAGAGGGGAGAGCTGAAGTGAAGCTAGAAACACCACTCCCCCCCACCCCAGGATTAGAGATGCTTATACTAATTCCTCTGATTAAAAAACAAACAAACAAACAAAAAAGAACTGGCAAAGAGGAAAGAACCATTCTGTAGAAACATATTATGGAAACAGGGAAGACCAGGGTTCATCTTCAGAGAAGGACATTGCAGTAAAAAGAAAGGCTTCTACTCCAAAGAAAAAATGAAATGAAATGGCTCCCTGCCCAGAGAGAATTTATAGAAGAACTCAAGAAAAAATTTAAAAATCAAATGACAGACATTGAGAAAAAACTAAAAAATAAAAGTCATCCAAGAAAAACAAGATAATGAAAAAAAAAGTTGATTAACTTAAAAAGGAGATACAGAAACTCAAAAAATGTGAATAAATCTTTGAAAATTAAAATTGGGCAGAGGGAAGCCAGTGAAGCTATGAAAGACAAAGAAGATAAAGAATGAAAAAAAAACAGAATGTAAAACATCTTATAAGAAAAGTGACAAGTTTGCAGAACAGATCAAGAAAGTAAAAATATAAGAATAATGGACTGCCTGAAAATTGTGACCATACACAAAAATGCAAGAAATAATCCAAGAAAATTGTCCTGGAACAATAGAATATGAGGGGAAAGTAGAAATATAATAACTCTACCAATCACACTCCACCAAGCTCTTTGGGGGAAAAACAATAGGAACATTATTGCCAAGTTTCCAAACCTCTAAATCAAAGAGAATATTTTGCAAGAGACAAGAAAAAAATTCAAATATTCTTAAGCTACAATTAGAATTGTATAGGACTTATCAGCAACCACAATAAAAGATTGCAGGTCCTGGAATCACATCTAATGATAATCAAAAAAACTAGGCCTGTGATCAAAAATATATCCAGCAAAATTATCTATAATATTGAATAACTTGCAGATTTTCAAGACTTTCTATCAACCAAAGCTGAAATAGAAAATTTAATATATAAAAGCCAAAATCAGTGATCAATTTAAAGGAACTCAACATGGACAAATTATTTATATTTTTTACATGGAAAATGTATATCATATGTTTAAGACTGACATCAACAAAAGAACAGTTTGAAAGAAAAATTGGGTCATAGTTAAGGTAATAATAATTTTGTCATACAAATGATATGCAGAGGAGGAACGGACACAGAGGCATTAGAGGGGGAAGAAAGGCTCATAGTTCTGAAACCTACTCATATAAGAAATGGATTAAATAGACAACACTACACACATAATTTGAAGGGGATAGCACCCTCCAAAATCTATAAAGAAACAAGTGGGGAGGGATGGGCAGAGAGAGAAACAAAGAATAAGGGAAGAAGACAAGGAAGGGATCCATGGGTGGGAAGAGATTAAGTAATAGCAAAGCAAGTTAGGAGCAGAATTAAAGCGAAGAGTAAGCAGGGATAGGAAAGATATATGTGTATCTCTGTGTGGGGGAATGTGTATGTATATATCTACATATGTATATATAAATACATCCTTTCCTAACTATAGCCTGCTTGGGGTTGGTGGAGGATAAAAGGTGGGAGAGAGGAAGAATAAAGTAGAAAAGGTGCACAGCAGAGAACAAAAAAACAATTTATAAGGAAATACAGAAAAAATGAACTCTCATGAATATAATTTCATATATATATATATACTTTCTTGAACTGGTATTTATTATATATTTTGAATCCCCCTTGATGTTCTGTTGGGCACATGACAATGTTCTCTTTTGTTTTGTATTCCTTTTCTGTTTTTCTTTTTTCTTACTCTTTTTCTTTAAAATAAATTTGGGGGAAAATAACGTGTTTCATTTTATTTTGAACTGAACAAATGCTAAATAAGATGGGCACAGAATGAGGGAAGAGAGAGAAAATAATGCATAAAACTGAAAATCTTTAGTATGTACAACTTGTTTTTCTTTTACAATATATAATAAGTTCAACCTGTTCAAACTATTCTGTTTCTGCTCATTTTGTTCCATCATCATGCAAGGTTTTTCAGGTTTCTACATAATTGCTCTCTTCATAATTTTTTAAAATCACACAATAGTATTCTATCAGGGTCAGCTAGATGATATATATAGTGGATAGAGGAGCTGGACTTGGAGTCAAGAAGACTCATCTTCCTGAGTTCAATTCCAGCCTCAGACATTTACTATCTATGTGACCCTCGACAAGACATTTTACCTTGTTTGCCTCAGTTTCCTCATCTGTAAAATAAGCTGGAGAAGGAATGGCAAACTACTCTAGTATTTTTGCCAAAAAAAAAAACCCAAATGGAGTCACAGAGAGCTGGACAAGACTGAAACAATTCAACAACAATAAAGCGTTTCAAAATTCTCATACCATAGTTTGTTCTACCATTTCCCAATTGATGGACACCCTTCTGTTTTCCAGTCTATAGTATATATAAATATACCATGCTCTATACCATCACTACAAGTATACCACACTATAAATGTTTTTGTATATAGAGAGCCTTTTCTTCTTTCTTTGATCTTTTGGGGACAGAAGTTCCATAGACCTGCCTTGAGGGTGTCAGTAGACTACTCAAGCTGTCTACCAACAAGCACTTATTGAGCACTGGGGTAGAAGAAGTGTCAGAGACAATCCCTGCCCTCCAGAAGTTTATTTAATTGAGTTGGAAAGGCATGCAGACTACTCAGGGTACAGAAATCAAAGGTCAAGAGCACAGGTTTCAGAGCTCGAAGGGCCTCTGGAAATCATTTAATATGTAAACAAGTACACAGTGACTTGTCCAAGATCACAAAGGAAGTTAAGTATCAGAGCCAGTATCTGAACACAGGTACTCTGACAGCAAACCTCTGTCAGAGAATCAGAGATCATAGCCAAAGTGTGCCACTTGGGTGAACATGACCATCTGGAATTCAATTACTCCATGCTGAAACTTTGCCCATCTGCCAGGAATCCACTTGTTGCCTGGGCCCTGCTGCTGACCTCTTAAAAGATGAATCTGATTCAACTACTTAGGAACCACTCCTCCATCACATGGCTGTTCTAAGCTTAAGTTAAACTCCACCTTCAAAATGGATCCAAGTAAGAACCATCCATGTCCTGATTCATACTTGATTATCTGTCCTCAATTCCAACTAGACTTCTGGTCCTGACCTCTTCTGGCTTATCCAATGGTCTCCTGGGAATACCCTGCATTATAGACTAATGCTGCATAGCAGCAGTGTCAATTTTTAATGGAAAATGCCTTGAAAACCAGCAGCATCATGTATCTACAGACCACTGTAGTCTCAGTGGGGCATTTTCAACTCTAGAATTCATCAAATCTCACCCTCACAGTATATGCCTTTGACTTAGAATCAACAGATACTTCAGGATGCAACTGAGGGTGGGATAGAGTGGGACGGGAAAAGGAAGGGGAGCAGGGCTGACTGATACACTTAGCAAGTTTTCCATGAAAAAGTGTTTTTAGTCTCACAAAATAGCAGAAGAAAGCTCCCATCAAGGGCTGATAAAGTAAATGCTTAACGTTTCTAATGGCATTGGGGAGAGGTATAGGGACAATATATAAAGAAAGATTTATATCTTCTATATATAGAAGATGTACATGCATTCCTATCTGTAATTTTTCTGAATCAAAAACAGATTGTACTTATTTGGCCAAGTTCCAGACTTATCCTCAATTCAAGCAGAAAGAAAGAAAAGTATGTGATCTTCTTCCTTATCTATCCATAACATATTCCACTTCCCTATCCCAAGGATGTCATTCTTTAGTGATCAGAAAGCTACTGCTTAGCTGAAAGTAAAAAAGAGAATTACTGCCCACATTTGGGCCTACCTGATGTCTGGGATTAAGATATTTTTTGCCTTCATGAAACCTAACACATTATCATGATATCCCCATTGAGCCCCAGTTTGTAGCAAACATTTTTTTTCTAATTTCTAATTTTAAAAAATGAAAATGAAAAAAAAAAAAACCCAAGGCTTTCAGGGCTTCTTCATCTTCCAAAAGCATCCCTGCTTCTATGTGTATATGTATTTGTGAGTATAAGCATGAGTATACTTGTGTAGTAGAAATTCCCAGAGTCAGCAGTGATCCCTATGCCAGTTTGGGGCCCCACCAGATAAATCAGATTGAATCAGAATTATTCCCTAGTCCTGATCTGAGCTAAAGCAGCCTGATACATTCTGCTCTGTTTCCTCAGAACGCCACAGCCTAGAATAGTTAATATATTGCAGTAGAAGCCTGGGGACTCCATTAAATAGAATTAAATAGATATTCTGGCCAAGAATAAGCAGCCTTGAAACCTGATAGCTGTCTGGAAAAAGCAAGCAGCAACAGAACAGCACTAGATTAAGAGAGAGGGTCGCAAGTTTACACCTCCTAAAGGCACTGCAAGGCTTAACCACCACTTAGAGGCAGTGGGGTATACAGAAATGGCCGTTCACATACCACCTTTGATACTTACTTGCTGTGTGACCATGAGCAATTCATTGAACCTGTCCGAGACACAGTATCTGTAAAATGGTGATAATGATACTTTGTAGTACAAACTTCCCAAGGCTGTTACAGAATTGAAGATAAAATAACATAAACAAAACACCTAAAAACTTTAAGGGTTCCTCCCCTCCCCACCCCCTTCCTTGATCTATGATTACAAGGATGTGGAGAATTCTCACTGCGCAACCCTGCTTAGGGCAGCTAGGTGACAGTGACTAGAGGTGGGCTTGGAGTCAGGAAGACTATCTCATCTTCATGAGTTCCAACTTAGCCTTAGACAGTTTCTAGCTGTGAGATGCTGGGTTTACCCACTTCAGCCTGCTGGCCACAGTTTTCTTATCTGCAAAATGAGCTAGAGAAGGAAGTGACAGACCCTCCAGTATCTTTGCCAAGAAAATTCAAATAAGGTCATGAAGAGTCAGACACGATGGAAATAACTGAACAACACATTCCTGCATCAAAGCAGATCTAGAAATTATCTATGATTTACAATCTTCCCCAACTGACGGCTATGAGGAATCACCTTGGGTACAGCCAATATTTGGCACAGATGGGACTGAGGGAAAACAGGTCTTCTTGACTCCAAGGTTGGCCCTCTGTCCACCTATCTACAAACCCTCAAGGACTGTGGTGATGGGTTGTTCTGATGAAGCTCTGGGATTCTGTGACCTCCTATTCTGAAACAATGCTTACTTCATAGTCCTCTGCCTCTCAAGGAGCTCAGACAAAATTGATCTTTGTCTTGTTCCATCCCACATGCTTCCATTATCACTTTCTATTTCTTTGCAAATCAGGGTACTCTACTGACTTGCCAACTCCACCGCTCAGTCTGTTTCTACTTGTGAGTTGGAAATTAGGATATAATGTCTCTTTTCTTTCTATAGGGACAGGAGGGGAAAATACTATTACTTTAAAATCAAGATGTGATCAACTACAAAGGACTAATGATGGAAGATAATACCCACCTTCAGGGTAAGAACTGATCAATAGAAGTATACATATACCCTCTTATGTACCCATGTATGCCGATATATATGCATATCTGTATGTGCGTATATGCATATTGTGGGTGACTGTGTTATTATGGCCACACTGTGTATATACCCATGTGTGTTTGCTATGTGTATGCACATATATATGTACATGTGAGTATGTGTGTCAAGTGGTGGCTTCCTTTAGTATTGGGGAATAGGGTGAGAAGGAGGGAGACAGTTTAGAGCATAAAACTTAAAACATAATAAATTGAAATTTTTTAAAATTCATTTTTGAAAATGAAGTGTACAGCCTGCTGTCACTTTGCAATTATTTGGGCTTTACTTTAAAACATTCCTAGTCATTGTTCATGATGGAGAACTGGAGAATTTAAGTAAAGAGATTGATAGGAATGGCCATTTTATAAAAGGATTTTATGGAAACTAGACATTTTTTTCAATGAAAATACAAGCCAGTCCCCTATGTGTGCAGCCTTCTCCTATGTGGAATGTGAGCTCCTTGAAGACATGGAATTCCTCATTTTTTGTATTTCTATTCCCAGGCTTAGCATAATGCCTGGAACAGAGTAGGCATTTAAAAGCTTTTTCCATTCATTTATTCATTCATTCATTCATCTGGGTGTTTCTCATCATTATAATAGAAAGTTCAGAAAAAAGGACAGGATCCCAAAGAGTCCAATGTTGTGTGACAGGGAACCAAGGTATCAGGTTTCACACAGAACCCAAATTAAATTTGGACTCCTGCCTGAAAAGAGATCAGATTCAGAGATCAATTCAGACCCATAAGCTGTGTTTAACTGCTACACAACAGCTGGGAAGGAGGCTCACATCCAATCCATATCCATGTGAGGCTTTATGATATGGCCTAAAGCAAGAGTTGAGAGGCCTCAGAGGCTGAGAATGGGTCTGTAGGGCACTGTAAAGTGACATGTGAAGAAATGCCTCTCCCCTTTAGGCCTCTGAAAGAAAGTTCCCAAACATCTGGATTTAGTTATGACTTGTTACAACCTGTCACATCTTTACAGTCACTATCATCCTAACAACTGGCATTTGGATGGAACTTTATAGTTTGCCCATGACTTTACACATATCATCTCATTTCTGCCTCATACCCAGTCCAGGAAACAGGTACCTCAAGTAATTATCTTTATTTTATGAAGGGGAAAACTGAGGCAGGGAAGTGCAGGGACTTTTCAGGGTCATCCATTAGTGAATTGCCAAAATCTAGGTTTTACTATCTCCAAGTCCAGCAGAATCTTCCAGAATATACAAAAATCTGTATTTGTGTCTATTCTTTGTTGATCTAAAAAAAAAACACCATACACAAGCAAATAACACTTAATAGAGCAAAACACACCTAAAAAAAGATCTCCTCAACAAGGAATATCTCAAGCATACATTAAGATGACACCAATTTCCTTGATAAATGCTATTGCAGAGCTAGTTCTGTTAATGGCTCTCCGATTATTACATCAAATAAGGCATAAAACTTCATTTACTACTGCCATGAAGGATGACTTAAGGAAGTCAACAAGCATTAATTAAGCACCTCTTATGTATAGTTTTAAGAGAAGATACAAAGAAAGATAAAAACAATCACTGAGCCAATTGATAAATAATTGCTAAGCACCTACTGTGTCAGGCACACTAGAAATACAAAGACAAAAGACAGTCCCTCCCCCCCCAAGAAGCTTACTATCTAATAGGAGAGAGAGCATGATAACAACTGTGTACAAACAAGATATATACAGGAAAAACTGGACAGAATATCAGAGGCAAATATTACCTTTAAGGGGGACTGGGAAAGACTTCTTAGAGAAGATAGGATTTTTGCTAAAAGTTGAAAAAAGCCAGGAGACAGGGAAGAAGAGAGAGGTTCCAGACATGGAGGATAATCAGTGAAAATGCCCAGAGTCAGGAGATGCAATCTTGTGCAAGAAAAACAAAGTCAGTGTCACTGATCATAGAGTACATGAAGAGGAGTAAATTCTAAAAGGTCTAGAAAAGCAGGAGATAGCCAGTTTATAAGGGCTTTAAAAGTCAAAAAGAAGATTTTATTTTTGAAACTGGAGATAATAGGGAACCAGTGAAGTTTATTGTATGAGGCAAAGGTGGGGGAGACATGGTCAGATCTGTGCTTCAGGAAAAAAAGAGTGAGAATTGGAAGAAGACATGACACCCAGCTTCATTTTTAGCTGAATGAATGATGGCCTGGAGTAAGAAGACACTTGGGGCAAGAAGAACAATCATGAAGCTATTACAATAGTCCTAGTGTGAGGTGATGAGGGCCTACACCAGAATAGAGGCAGTGTCACAGGAGAAAAGAAAACATATAGGAAAGGAGAAATAGCATAACAGCAACATATTAAATTCAAGGATGGGATAGAGAGCTGGGTCTGCAGTCAGGAAGACTCATCTTTCTGAATTCAAATCTGATTACTACAAACACATATTAGCGGTGTGACCCAGACAAGTCACTTAGCTCAGTTTCCTTATCTGTAAAATGAGATAGAGAATGATATGGCAAACCACTCCAGTATTTTTGCCAAGAAAACCCTAAATAGGTTCACAAAAAATTGCAACTGAACAACAAAAGTAGGAAGGAAAAAAAGAGTGAGAATTGGAAGAAGACATGACACCCAAGTTGTAAGCTTGGATGATTGAGAGGATGATGGTATCCTTGAAGATAATAGGAAAGAAAGAGGGAAGGGTTTGGGGTGAAGAGTCAATAAGAGATTTCCTCTAGATTGTCTCTCAATCCTTTTGTTTGTGAATTATATGGTGCTGATCATATCAAGCTCCAAAGCATTCACCAGACAGTAAATGAACACTTATTAAGCACCTACTGTATCCCAGGCACTGTGCTAAGTTTGGGGGATACAAAGAATAGTAAAAACAGATCATCCCTCAAGGATTTCACAATCTAATAGAAGACAATGCATAAAAGAAAGCTGAAAAAGAAGGCTTAGAGTAATTGGCTACCTTTGTGGGGCAGTCACCATTTCCTTAAATGGAGGATCTAGAAAAAGCTCTACATTGTCCACCTACATTCTCTGATCAAAGAGAGGAAGGGCACTTGGGGCAAGAAGCATTGATGATATGTAAATTTCAGGATTAATATGATCTTATAGGATGATGATATTCTGGAAGACATAGTGAAAATCCATAAAAACAACTTCTCCATGAAATATGTAATTATTTTAAAAGCAATGATTCAAATAATTCAAACAGGAAAAACTAAATGGATGAAAAATATTCATTATCCAGATGATGACAAAGCCAGACTGCTGAGTTAGCAAATCATGTCTATCCTAAATAGGCATTTCCCAAAGAGATCATTAAAAAGGGAAAAGGACCTCCATGTGCAAAAATTTTTGTAGCAGCTCTATTTGTGGTAACAAAAAATTGGAAAATGAGTGGATGCCCATCAATTGGGAAACAGTTGAATAAGTTAAGGTATATGCAAATAATGGAATATTATTGTTCTATAATAAATGATGAACAGAAAAGCCTGGAAAGATTTACATGAACTGATGCTGTGTGAAGCGAGTAGAACCAGGAAAACATTGTACACGGGAATGACAAGATCGTGTGATGATCAATTATGATAGAGTTAGCTTTCTCAGCAATTCAGTGACTCAAAAAATTTCAATAAACTTTCGATAGAAAATGCCATCAACATCCAGAGAGAGAACTATGGAGACTAAAGGCAGACAAAAGAATACTGTTTTCATCTCTTTTTCTTCTGTCTTTTTTTCTCTCTCAGGGTTTTCCCCTTTTGTTCTGATCTTTCTCTCCCAATATGACTCATATAAAAATATGTAAAAAGTTAATATATATGCATACCCTAAATAAATAAATTGAATAGGCATTGCATAAGGTCAATAAATTAGGCCTTGAATAGTATAGAAGAGTATAGATTGACTTATGTTTGGGAAATAATGTTGCACTTTTAATAATTCCAAGCAGAGGAAAGTCCTATTTTTACAACATAAATAAATATTTCCCTTAAAATGCTGCATGGTTGTGAATCTTGAGATAACTTGGCATCCTAAGAATCAAGTCGACAATGGACCAAAAGTTAAAGGAGAAAATGTAGAGTAGATGTAGATAGGTTGCAGCAGATATCCCATGATGGCCTATATATGAGAAGCTGCCAGAAAGATAGCATTAAATAAAAATAGAAGAAAAGAAATAGACATATCACATGGGATGAGAAAGGACACATCAATAGACCAGATCTTGAACTGGTGTCCATGAAACATAGAAAAGCATCTAATATGGATGCCTCTATTGTGGAGGATCTATAGAAAATGTATAACCATCAAATGCACAGGATGGGAAGCTAAGGATGGGTTTCAAATTAAACTAATGAAGAGAGTACCCATGTTGATGAGATTAGAGTCCCACCAAAGTACTTATCATTTTATTCAGAAAGCACATCTCCAAGGGTGTCTTCTGAATAGAGTTTATATCCAGTCTAGTCTTGTATGTTTTTGACAATCACATATCCAGTTCTGGATAATGAGAACAGATCAATCAACATATAATTTTAAAGTACCTACCATGTGCTAAGCACAAAAGTGAAATAGTATCCGTCTTAAGAGTTCCCTTTCTACTACTGTCCAGAATGACAATCCTGGGCCTGGCAATATTCCTGGGAATCTCAGAAATATGCCAACTTTCTTTTACTATGCTATACTTACTTAAGGCAGGAAAGTTGAATAACGAATTTTAAGATTTTCAAGAATAGAAGTGCAAGTGCAAGTATGTAAAAGCTTTAATATTCAACCTTCATTTAAACAAAAACTACATTTACTTGGAGAGAAAAGAACAGAATCTTTCTTCTAATTTCTTACTCTATTGTTTTTCTCAATTATATACAAAACACATTTTTAACATTCATTTTTTATAATTTTTGAGTTCCAAATTCCCTTCTTTCCTCCATTCCTCTTTCCTTGGAGAAGCAACAAACTAGAGAAAGTTGCCTCTGCACTTTCTCTATATTAGTCATAGCCACATAAGTAAAATATTAATGCTTAACAGAGAATAATTAATAGCGATGGGCAAAATGTATATAGCACTTACTATTTGCCAAACATTGTACTAAGCACTTTACAATTATTAACTCATGATCCTTACAACCACCCTGGAAGGTGGGTACTATCATCTCCATTTCATAGATAAGGAAACTGAGGTAAACAAGGATCAAATGATTGATTCCCCAGGGTCCCAGAGGTAGTATCTGAAGTCAGGTTTGAATTCTGGTGGTCCTGACTCCAGACCCAACCCTCTATCCACTGTACTACCTAGCTGTCTATTCTAAATACTGTAGCAGCAGAGACTGTGACTTAGTTGTATTTATATATCCCCAGTGGTTGGCACAGTACTCTGAACAGAAGAAATGCTTAATAAACATCGGCTGAACTCAACTAAACAATCTGAGTAATTCATCTCTGGCAATGGGAAATTCTCGCCAAGTTGAAACTAGCACTTTCCAACCTGCATGATTACATGGCAAGCCTGCAATTTTTAAAAATGCAGTGGCAAATTTAGGCTTTAGGGGATTGAAGGGCTGAAGGAGAGAGGAAGGAGAGTAGATAGTTTTGACAGTCAATACAGGTAGGAGTCCCTGAAAAGGAAATACTTAAAAATGTCCTCATCTGTAAAATGGAGGTTTTTATCTAAATGATGTCAAAGATGTTTTTCAACTCTAACATTCTGTTGATTCTCTGCATACAGAAAGGGAGAGAGGAAAGCAGAAAAGGAAAATGAGGGGCCCTACATTCAGCCAGTCATTTGTGTAGGATAAGAGCAATAGAGCAGCCTGGCTCAAAGCAGTAGCAGCTTCAATTTTTTAACCTCTGTCCCCAGAAAGTAAGGTTTGCCTAAATACCGCCCAGGTCTTCTCCGAGGTGGACTGTATGAGGCCAGCAGGTGCCAATGGCTCACCCTACTTTCTGCTCATGTGAAAGTTATATTTGCTCAAATAGCAAACAGCCAAATGCTTACACTTGAAATGCAGAAGGGAAGAAGTTTCAGGTAAACTAAAGAATCCCAAAGCTTCTGCCCAGCCAATCATTTCCATTTCTTTCTCTATTTTAAATGTGAGGGTTATCTAGGAGACTTCACTCATCAGCCAGGGCTGATATAACATCTAGTTCAGAGATCAAAATATCAAAGGAATTAGAGCCAGTTGTGACTTAGAAGTTAATGAGTCGGGGCGGAGCCAAGATGGCGGAGAAGACACACGCGACTTTTTAAGCTCTTCTCTTACCCTCGTTACCAATATTATATCGAGCCTCAAAAATAGTCTTGACTGCTACAATTCGGAAAGATAAGAAGTAGAACAACTCACCTGCCAAAGAAAATCTGCAGTCTCGCCAAAAAGGTTGGTTACAGGGGCGGAGATCGGAGACGGGAGAGAAATTAGGTTCCGAGGAGAGTCTCAAACCGAGGGTGAAGGCACAGATCTCAGCATAAGCCGCAGCCCCAACCCGCAGTAAGGGCTTTTCCTTGGGGCAGTTGTGATCCTGCACGGCAGGAGGACGCAGCCCGGGTTAGCCTCAATCTGCACAGTGGGGAGCTCTGGCTTGGGGCCATAGAGCTTTTCCAGGGCCGATTTGCATTGGGCAGAGACACTGGGGCAGAGTTCCGGCGGTCTGCGGTCTGCACTCAGCTGCTAATACTCACAGTCCCACAAGAGGCTCCGGCCTGGGGCAGTGACACTTTCACCATTAGTCTCTAGCCTAGGGCAATCGATAATCCACTCAGCCCCACTAAGCCGTTTGATAGCCTCGCCAGTGCTGAATCCACTTCCTGTTGGGGGAAGGGAAAACTCTCACCCAGAGCACTCCCATACCTCGGAGCCGGAAATCGCTTTAAATCTTTCCCTGCTCTGCAGAGGAAGCTGGTAACCCCCTTGCCTAGGAGACCTACCCCAAAGGCTTTAAAACATGAATAAAAAGATGAAAAGAACAATCGACAGCTTCTATGCAGAAAAAGAGCAGGTCAGCAAACCTGAAGAGACCTCAAACAGCAAAAATGCATCAGACTGTCCTCCTTTACATAATGCTTCTCATAGAAGAGACCATTAAAAGTCTCAAAAAGAGAGTTAGAAGATAAATGGGGAAAGGAAAGAGAAGCCTTACAAGAGAGCAACAACTTCCTGAAATACGAATTGAAAAGTTAAAAAATTCCCAGGAAGTGCAAATTGGTGAATTGAAAAATAAAAAATCACAGGAAAGTAAGAATTGTGAATTGGAAAAAATAAAGAATTCACTAGAAAGTAGGATCCGTGAATTGGAAAAGACAAAGAACACGCAAGAAAGTAGGATCGGTGAATTGAAAAGAAAATAATTCACTAAAAAAAAATTAGTGAAATGGAAAAAATTCCACAGACCAAAACAATACATTCAAAAACTCAATTGACATATACAGAAAGAAGTAAAAAAGCTAATGAAGAAAATAATTTTTAAAAATTAGAACTGAACAAATTGAAACTAATGATGCATTGAGACAGCAAGAATCAGTCAAGCAAAACCAAAAAATGACAAACTGGAAAAACCATGAATTATCTACTTGCTAAAATGACAGACTTGGAAAATAGATCTAGGAGAGATAATCTGAGGATTATTGGACTTTCCGAAAACTATGATGAAAAAAGAGCCTAGATACTATTTTACAAGAAATCATCAAAGAGAACTGCCCAGATGTAATAGAATCAGAAGGTAAAATAGGCATTGAAAGAATTCATCGAACACCTTCTGAAAGAAACCCTAAAATAAAACACCAAGAATATTGTGGCAAAATTTCAGAACTATCAGATAAAGGAAAAAATTTTACAAGCAGCCAAAAAAAAACCATTTAAATACCGAGGTGCCACAATAAGGATCACCCAGGATCTGGCTGCCTCTACATTAAAGGAAAGAAGGGCCTGGAATATGATATTCCGAAAGGCACAAGAACTTGGGATGCAGCCAAGAATAAACTACCCAGCTAAGCTGAGCATTTTCTTCCAGGGAAGAAGATGGACATTTAATGAAACAAATGAATTCCATTTGTTTCTGAAGAAAACCAGAATTAAACAAAAATTTGATCTCCAAGAATAGAAATCAAGAGATGCAGAAAAAGGTAAAATAACTTTGAGAATTGTATTTGTTGTGGATATACAAAAAAAATACATGTAAAATTTGATAGTACTGATATAACATAAAAAAAGGGAAGTAGATATGGAAAAGGGATGATGGCAGAATAAGGTGGGAAGGAGGGATAAAAAGAGGGAAACCACATCCCACAAAGAGGCTAAGGAAACTTATCATATCTGAGGGAATTTAGAGAGGGGGAGGAACATTGTGTGAATCTTACTCTCATCAGAGTTGGCTCAAAGGAAAATAATTGACATTTGTTTTAGAGAAAATTCTCTCTCGCCTCATTAAAAACGGGGAGAGGAAAAGGAAAAGAAAAAGAGTAATAAGGGAAGGAAGGGGAAAGACCAAAGGGGGAGGGAGGGATTATAAAGAGGATAAGTATCGTGACACAAGAGGGGTACATAAGTTTAAAAGGGGAAAAGAGGGCTGGGGAGGCAAGAAAAGTAGCACAATCTGGGGTTATTAGGATGGCAGGAAATACAGATTTAGTAATTCTAACCGTAAATGTGAATGGGATGAACTCCCCATAAAGAGGAGGCAGATAGCAGACTGGATCAAAGTCAGAACCCTACAATATGTTGTTTACAAGAAACACATTTAAAGCAGGGGATACATAGAGTAAAGGTAAAAGGCTGGAGCAAAATCTATTATGCTTCAGGTGAAGTCAAAAAGAGGGGTGCCATCCTATCTCAGATCAAAAAGTAAAATTGATCTAATTAAAAGAGATAAGGAAGGAAACTACATCCTGCTAAAGGGTACATAAACAACGAAGCAATATCAATATTAAACATATATGCACCAAGTGGTATGGCACTCAGCTTCCTAAAGGAGAAGTTAAGAGAGTTGCAAGAAGAAATAGACAACAAAACTGTAATAGTAGGAGATCTCAACCTTGCATCCTAGAATTAGACAAATCAAACCACAAAACAAATAAGAAAGAAATTAAAGAAGTAAATAGAATATTAGAAAAATTAGGTATGTTGGATCTTTGAGAAAATTGAATGGAGATAGAAGAGAATATATTTTCTTCTCAGCAGTTCATGGAACCTATTCAAAATTGACCATATATTAGGACATAAAGACCTCAAAATTAAATGCAAGAAAGCAGAAATAGTAAATGCTTTCTTTTCAGATCATGATGCAATAAAACTACATTCAACAAAAAAGTTAGGGGAAATAGACCAAAAGTAATTGGAAACTAAACAAATCTCATCTTAAAGAATGATTGGGTGAAGCAGCAAATTATAGATACAATTAATATTTCACTCAAGATAATGACAGTGATGAGACATCATACCAAAATTTGTGGGATGCAGCCAAAGCGATAATAAGAGGGAATTTTATATCCTTAGAGGCTTATTGAATAAAACAGAGAAAGAAAAGATTAATGAATTGGGCTTGCAACTAAAAAACTAAAAAAGACCAAATTAAAACCCCCAATCAAATACTAAATTGGAAATTCTAAAATTAAAAGGAGAAATTAAAATATTGAAAGTAAAAACTATTGAACTAATTAATAAAACTAAGAGTTGGTTCTATGAAAAGCCAATAAAATAGATAAGCCTTTAGTAAATCTGATTGAAAAAGGAGGGAGGAAAAATGAAATTAGTAGTCTTAAAATGAAAAGGAGAACTTTCCACCAATGAAGAGGAAATTAGAGAAATAATAAGAGTTATTTTGCTCAACTTTATGCCAATAAATTTGATAACCTAAGTGAAATGGATGACTACCTCCAAAATACAGACTTCCCAGACTAACAGAGGAAGAAGTAAATTGCTTGAATAGTCCCATTTCAGAAAAAGAAATAGAACAGGCAATTAAACAACTCCCTAAGAAAAAAATCCCCAGGACCAGATGGATTTACATGTGAATTTTACCAAACATTTAAAGAACAATTGGCCCCAATGCTATATAAATTATTTGATTAAATAGGGAATGAAGGAGTCCTACCAAATTCCTTCTATGACACAGACATGGTACTGATACCTAAACCAGGTAGGCTGAAAACAGAGAAAGAAAATTATAGACCAATCTCCCTAATGAATATTGATGCTAAAATCTTAAATAAGATACTAGCAAAAAGACTACAGAAAATCATCTCCAAGATATATCACTATGATCAAGTAGATTTATACCAGGAATGCAGGGCTGGTTCAATATTAGGAAAACTATCAATATAATTGGCCATGTCAATAACCAAATTAACAAAACCATATGATCATCTCAATAGATGCAGAAAAAGCATTTGATAAAAATCCAACATCCATTCCTATTAAAAACACTTGAGAGTATAGGAATAAATGGACTTTTCCTTAAAATAATCAGCAGCATCTATTTAAAACCATCAGTAAGCATCATATGTAATGGAGACAAACTGCAAACCATTCCCAATAAGATCTGAGTGAAACAAGGTTGCCCACTATCACCGTTACTATTTAATATTGTATTAGAAACGCTAGCTATAGCAATAAGAGCTGAGAAAGAGATTAAAGGAATAAGAATAGGCAATGAGGAAGCCAAATTATCACTTTGCCGATGACATGATGGTATACTTAGAGAACCCCAGAGATTCTGCTAAAAGTTATTAGAAATAATCCACAACTTTAGCAAAGTTGCTGGTTATAAAATAAACCCACATAAGTCATCAGCATTCTTATATATCACTAAAAAATCCAACAGTCAGAGTTACAAAGAGAAATTCCATTTAAAGTAATCTACTGATAATATAAAATATTTAGGAATCTATCTGCAAGGGAAAATCAGAAACTTTATGAGCAAAATTACAGACCACTTTTCACACAAAATTAAGTCTGATCTAACCAATTGAAAAATATTAAATGCTCTTGGATAGGGCGACAAATATAATAAAGATGACAATATTAACCTAAACTAATCTATTTATTTAGCGCTATACCAATCAGACTCAAAAACTATTTTAATGACCTAGAAAAATAACAACAAAGTTCATATGGAAAACAAAGTTCAAGAATTTCAAGGAATTAATAAAAAAAATCAAATGATGGTGAGTTAGCTGTACCAGATCTAAAACTATACTATAGAGCAGCAGTTACCAAAAACTATTTGTATTGGCTAAGGAATAGATTAGTTGGATCAGTGGAATAGATTAGGTTCAAGGGATAAAACAGTCAACAAATATAGCAACCTAGTCTTTGACAAACCCAAAGATCCCAGCTTTTGGGATAAGAACTACTGTTTGATAAAAATTGCTGGGAAAATTGGAAACTAATATGGCAGAAACTAGGCATTGATCCATACTTAACGCTGACACCAAGATAAGGTCAAAATGGGTTCTATGACCTAGGCATAAAGAATGAAATTATTAATAAATTAGAGGAACATAGGATATTTACCTCTCAGACCTGTGGAAGGGAAGGTCTTTATGACCAAAGCAGAACTAGAGATCATTACTGATCACAAAATAGAAAATTTCGATTATACCAAACTGAAAAGTTTTTGTACAAACAAAACTAATGCAGACAAGTATTAGAAGGGAAGCAATAAACTGGGAAAATATTTTTACAGTCAAAGGTTCTGATAAAGGCCTCATTTCCAAAATATATAGAGAATTAACTCTAATTTATAAAAATCGCTCATTCTCCAATTGAAAAATGGTCAAAGGATATGAACAGACAATTCTCAGATGAAGAAATTGAAACTATTTCTAGTCATATGAAAAGATGCTCCAAGTCATTATTAATCAGAGAAATGCAAATTAAGACAACTCTAAGATACTATACACACCCGTCAGATTGGCTAAGATGACAGGAAAAATAATGTTGATTGTTGGAGGGGATGGGAAAACTGGGACATTGATTCATTGTTGGTGGAGTTGTGAACGAATCCAACCATTTTGGAGAGTAGTTTGAACTATGCTCAAAAAGTTATCAAACTGTGCATACCCTTTGATCCAGCAGTGTTACATACTGGGATTATATCCCAAAGAGATTATAAAGCAGGAAAGGACCTGTATGTGCACAAATGTTTGTGGCAGCCTTTTGTAGTGGCTAGAAATTGGAAACTGAATGGATGTCCATCAGTTGGAGAATGAGCTGAATAAATTGTGGTATATGAAAATTATGGAATATTACTGTTCTGTAAGAAATGACCAACAGGATGATTTTCAGAAAGGCCTGAGAGACTTACACGAACTGATGCTATGAAATGAGCAGGACCAGGAGATCATTATATACTTCAACAACAATATAGATGATGCCAGTCCTGATGGATCAGGCCATCCTCAGCAACGAGATCAACCAAATCATTTCTAATGGAGCAGTAATGAACTGAACTAGCTATACCCAGAAAAAGAACTCTGGGAGATGACTAAAAACCATTACATTGAATTCCCAGTCCCTATATTTATGCACACCTGCATCTTTGATTTCCTTCACAAGCTAATTGTACAATAATTCAGAGTCTGATTCTTTTTGTACAGCAAAATAATGTTTTGGTCATGTATACTTATTGTGTATCTAAGTTATATTTTAATATATTTAACATCTACTGGTCATCCTGCCATTTAGGGAGGGGGGGGGGTAAGAGGTGAAAAATTGGAACAAGAGGTTTGGCAATTGTTAATGCTGTAAAGTTACCCATGTATATATCCTGTAAATTAAAGGCTATTAAATAAAAAAAAATAAAATAATAGAAATCAAAAAAAAAAAAAAAAAAAAAAGAAGTTAATGAGTCAAACCCCCTCATTTTATAACCTCCTCAAGCCAGAGCAGCCCCTCACCCTTGTGGCTCATTAACCATGTAATATCCATCTGTAAGACCCACTCTTTCTTCTCTCATTGGTTAATTACAACTAGGGCTTCTGTTTTGTGGAAGGCTAAGGTTACCTTTCTTTATTCTTCTCCTGGTCCTGTCCCTGATTTCTCCAGGACTTCAAAACCATACCCTCTAGCCATAAGGCTTCATTCCACCATTATGGTCCCCACCATCCACTCTTTTCAACTCCTTTTTGTGGGTTGTCTTCTCTTATTAAAATGTAAGCTCTCACGCCCAGAGAAAGAACTCTGGGAGATGACTAAAAACCATTACATTGAATTCCCAATCCCTATATTTATGCCCACATGCATGTTTGATTTCCTTCACAAGCTAATTGTACAATATTTCAGAATCTGATTCTTTTTGTACAGCAAAATAACGTTTTGGTCATGTATACTTATTGTGTATCTAATTTATATTTTAATGTGCTTAACATTTAATGGTCATCCTGCCATCTGGGGGAGGGGATGGGGGGTAAGAGGTGAAAAATTGGAACAAGAGGTTTGGCAATTATTAATGCTGTAAAGTTACCCATGTATATATCCTGTAAATAAAAGGCTATTAAAAAAATAAAAATAAAGATACAGAGGGACAACTTAAGAAAATAAATAAAATGTAAGCTCTCTGAGGACAGGGAATGATTTTTATTTTGCTTGTATCTGTAGCCTAGCTCCTGGCAAGGGGTAGCTACCTGGCAGCGTAGATAGAATGCCAGGTCTGGAGTTAGAAAGACCTGAATTCAAATTTGGCCTTATATACTTACTAGCTGTATGACCCTGGCAGAGTCACTTGATCTTGTTTGCCTCAGCTTCTCCAAATGTAAAATGAACTACAGAAGGAAATGGCAAAGAATTCCAGCAACTCTGCCAAGGAAACCCCAAATGGGGTCACAAAGATTCAGACATAACTGAACAACAATAACCACCTGGTACATAGTAAACCCTTAATAAATGCTTGTTTTTGAATGTAAACTGTTTTCATTTTTGTTTTTCTTTCCAGGTTATTTTTACCTTCTGAATCCAATTCTCCCTGTGCAACAAGAAAACTGTTTGGATCTGCACACATACATTGTATCTAGGATATACTATGACATATTCAACATATATAGGACTGCTTGCCATCTAGGGGGGGGTGGAGGGAGGGAAAAATTGGAACAGAAGTGAGTGCAAGGGATAATGTTGTAAAAAATCACCCTGGCATGGGTTCTGTCAATAAAAAGTTATTATAATAAATAAAAATAAATAAATTTTTAAAAAATAAATGTTTGGTTTTTTTTTCTTCCATAGATCCAAAAAGGGTGAGTTACCAGGGTCACAGAGCTAATAAGTTCCAGTCATGGGATTCAAACTCAGGTGTTTCTGACTCAGAAGCAAATATTCTATCCTCTGTGCTTGGAATTCTTACATTTTTTGGCATCACTGACACTTTTGACAATGTGCTGACATCAATAGACTACTTCAAATATGGTTCTAAAATGTACATAAAAATATTTCTACTTCTAAAATATTCTAAAATATAATTATAAAACACAATATTTATAATGTTTATTTAAAATATTTATAAAATAAAAACATAAAATATATCGGATTACAAAGGAAACCAATTATATTGAAATAAATTTATCAACATTTTTCTTGAAACACCTTCACAGACCCTTATAACATGCTGCCTCACTCAAGTAAACATCCCTTTCCATGTTCATTACTCTGTATGTCCTTTCTGAAGTTGGCACCTAGGTCAATGATCTTTCCCATTTGAAAGTACTGTTCTCAGTTCAAGCAGGTCCCTCATTAGGGCCTTTAATTAGTTTCCTAAGTCTTTGCTCCTCATGCCCACCCCCACCCTCCAATCAGCATTCTGTAAGGATTTGTGTTTCTTTGCTCAATACAAGTAAGATAACATTAATGAAAAGAAAAGAGGAGCCCCAAACTAACCAGTAGAATGGAGAGGGAAAAGGAATTGGCCTAGGAAAAAATCCATATATTGGATAACTAATTCACAGGCATATATGTATACATGTATGTGTATATATACATATGTATGTATACACACATGTGTATGTATATATATTGTATCAAGTTACTTCCTCACTCAAATAGCATTTTGAAAATATTTTGTTTTTAGAATAATTTAAGTTTTTCTCAATTATATACAAAACACATTTTTAACATTCATTTTTTATAATTTTTGAGTTCTAAATTCCCTTCTTTCCTCCATTCCTCTTTTCTTGGAAAAGCAAGCACTTTGATATAGATTATATAAATGCAGTCATGCAAAACATACACCCCTATTAGCCTCAAATATCACTTTTATTAAATGGTCAACAACTAAGAACTAGCCAATCCAACTATTCAGAGGTTCTGGAGATTCCTAAATCACACTTCTATTTAAATAAATGAGTTCAGTGACAGGAGGTCAGGGGCCATTTGGAAATATATTTATTTCTCATCTCCTTTTTAGCTAGAGGGAAGTGAGTGCAGCCTGGGAAAATGTTTACTTCAAGTCTGAGAAATCATTCCCCCTGGGCCAGGGTGCCTTAGGCAAACTGGTGAGGGCAGCTTGGCTCCAAGCAGCATGGTAGGAAATCAGAGACCTCGTTAGGCACTGATATATAGGTAACTGCCTCTTGCTCCCATACATTGGGCCAGCCTCAAAGCTTCCTTCTCAGATTATTTGCATTCTTTCAGAACTATCTGTCCAGCTACTATCCTTTCAGTCTGCTCTCCAGCTATCTGGGGCTTTCTCCTTTCTCCTCCTCCCTCCTTGGGGCATTGAATCATTCCTGGGTGTTCCTTCTGTCTGCCACTGTTCAGCAGTTTCAGTCATGTCCTACTCTTCATGACCCCTTGTCTTGGAAAGATGCTGGGGTGGTTTGACATTTCCTTCTCCAGTTCATTTTACAGATGTGAAAACTGATGCAAATGGGATAAGGTGACTTGCTGAGGGTCACACAACTAGGAACTGTCTCTTTCCACCATATCCTACCCATGGTTCTGCCTACTCCCTTAGGTTTGCAGCTTCTTCAAAGAGGCTGAATGACATCAGGTGACTATTTTCCTCTGATTATTTTTCTCTCTTATTCTTCCTCTCTTCATGTTTTTAGGTTACCAACAAGTTGTATGACCTTGAACAAATAGCTTAAATTTTTTGTTTTCAATTTTTCTTAATCTGTAAAATGAGTGCACTAGATAAACTCCAAGGGTTCTTTCAGCTTTGATATTCTGTCAATTAATAAATATTTACAGGTTTTCCTCTGTGCCAGGTACTGTCCAAAATATAAAGAGTTTCTGTGCTCAGAGAATGCACATTCTAATAGGGAAGTTGACACTGAAATAACTAGGTACCTACAAGGTATATGCAGGCTAGATGGAAGACTAACTGAGACAGTCAAGTAAGGTTAACTGAAGTGACCAAGGTCATACAGACAAGAAATGGCAGCTCTAGGATTCAAACCAATTTTGCCAGACTCCAAAACCAGCCTTCTTCCAATGGACCACTTCCCCTCCCTGGGCCACATCCTGAGAGGAGCTTCCTTTCCCCAGAATACAGATAACTTTTATAAATTTAATAATGTAGGTTGCCTCTTTACATATGAAGCACTTTATATATGAAGCACCTCCAGCACTTACTGGATGGTTAGATGTGACAATATACAAAGAAAATGGGTCACATGTCCCAAACAGAGCTTTTCCCAGCTTGCTTTTCAATAAAAGCTTCCTCTCTTGGGCCATGCACAAGGCACAAAGTGAGAAAGCCGCTTTTGTCTTTTTCTAAGAAGATTTAGGACTTGAACACATAAACTAGAGACGGTCTGCCTAGCACCACATGCTAATTCTCAGAACTTTGTGCTGCTGTCCTTCAAGAAAACATGAAAAAATTTGCCATTATAAATTATACAAATACTTTAATTAAAGATATTATGTCACCTGAAAGACAATGATATATTATATGCATACACAGATGGGTAATGAAACATTAGTCAGTTCTAAATAATATAAGAAATGAATTAAATACTGTGAAGAAAATTACTGCAGCTCCTTTCTAATGATGTATTATGTTTTCTATCCTTAGTGAGGCTGGCCACAACACTCTATTCGGGCCTTTCAGATTTGTCTATCTTTGGCCGAAGTTATTCCAAACATTTTTATTTCCAACTCTCTCCACTCTCAGAGAGACCTGCAAGGAATCCACGTAAAAACAGTTTTAAATCATATTTATTTTACATGATTCTTGACTTGACCATAACGGGGAGGAACTTGAGTGATATATACCATAGGGCCAAAGAGGAAAACTGACATCTTTGTCCCCATCTGACCTATTTTCATGGTAATTTATGATAATTAATGATATTACCATCCTTCAAAAGGTGGAAGAAGTGACAAGGGAAGTTACTTGCTATGCTGGACCTGATTCTTGCCCACTGAGGGAGGGATCACACCAACTCAAACTCTGTGACAGAGAACAAAAGGAAAGCAGAGCATTCTGAAACTCCCTAGATTTGGGGGAAGGGGAAACATCCTGTGGCCTAAAATTTACAGAAGTCAGTCCAAGGAGCTTTAACAAATGGCTGGACAGAAATCTTTCTTTAAAAAAGAAAAGGGGGAGGTTTTAAAAACACAAGTCGAGAAGATGAAAGCCAGAGTAAACAACAGATTCAAAGGCAATACCCAAATCTATAAAAATAGCTTTTTGATCTCTGAAGCTAATGAGGGGAGGTTCATGATAAATACCAATGAAAATAAAAATCATCTTTAACTATGTTGGGAAAAAGAGAAAGATGAAAAGAGGAAGAGGACTAGTGAGCGCTCTTGATGATAAAGAATTCTAGTAAGAAGGCAAAACTACTCAACTTTCATTCTGCTTCTGTTTTTCTCTGCTCAGGAAGAATATTTGAATTGAAAAAATGAGGGCAAAATGGCTAGCAGAAATAAACGCTATGACAACAGTAAGAGATGACATAGCAATACTGGATTTGTTTTGTTTGACTAAGCTTATTCAATACAAGAAAGGATTCTATTTGAAAGGAGCCAATATAAATGTTCCTTGAAAGATCAAGAAGATGAGAAGACTGAAGAACATTAATGTCTTCCCTGTCATCAGAAAAGGAAGTGGCATTAGCAAATGATAGGCCAGTGACCTTGACTGATCCCTGAAGAAACGAGTCTATGTCTAAAGCAAGAGCTTGTGAACATCTGGAATGTCATGATTTAAAAGAAGAGTCATCTCCTTTTCAAGAATACTTCATGGAGAAATGATGAATTTTGTATGTAGATTGAAACTTTTTTATTTTATTTTTCTTGTGTGTGTGTGTTTTTTTTTTGTTTTTTTTGCAACATGACTTAAATGGAAATATTTTTTGCATGATTTTATATGAGTAACAGGTATATTACTTTTCACCTTGATGAGTGGGGAAGAGGTTAGAGGGAGAGAGAGAATTTAGAACTCAAAATTTAGAAATGAATGCTAAATAAATAAATCAGTGCTTATAGATTTTTTTTTAATGTACCATGACATACTAACTTCCCTGTTTGAAAAGGTACTAGGCTGGTAAATTGAGGGATTGCTTCAGGAAGAGTTTGTCTCTACATTTTGACTAATCCTTTTACAAAGCCCCTCAGGCTAACATTGATAGGAAGATGGAGAAATTCAAGCTAGATGATACTAGTAAGGTAGATTCAGAGCTGTTTGAATGAGTGGACCCTATGAGTAGTCATTAAGGGCTTACTGGTACCTTAAAAAAGGTCTCTGAGTAGAATGTTTGAGGGATCTGCTCTATGAGCAACATTTTTATAAGTGCCTTAGATGAAGGAAGGCATGGCTCATTCTTATTAAGTATGCACAGAATATAAAGTGACCAACCTATTGAGTAAAAGTTATGATCCACAAAGATCTTATTAAGCTAGAAGAACAGGTCAAACTGAGCAGTATGAAATTTTCACAGGAAAAAAGGTCAAGTTCTACCATTGCTGTTTTAAAAAAAAACAACTTGATTAGATGGAGTTGGACAACAGTCAGCCTAAGAAAGATCAGGTGTTTTTTAGGAGGATGCAGGATGAAGTTGAAGAAGCCCCCAAAACAACAGCCAATGCCATATCTGATCACATTTTTAAAAAGCACAATGGCTAGAATTCTCTGGGGTTTTCTTGGCAAAGATACTGGAGTGATTTGCCATTTCCTTCTCCAGTTAATTTTTCACAGATAAAGAACTAAGATAAACAGAAATAAGTGACTTGCCCAGGGGTCATATAGTTAATCAGCCTGTCTAAGGCTGGATTTGAATTCAGGTCTTCCTGACTCCAGACCCAGTATTCTAACCACTGAACTATCTAGATGTCCAAGCAGTCTCTAGCTCCCTTTCCTTGGATGCTGCCGCCTCACAGAGCCTAAACCCATGCATCCAGGGTCAGTTTATATATTAACCTTCAACATATAAATAGCCTGCAGGGTGACCCTTAGAATGCAGTATAGCCTTATTTTTAAGTAACCTAGAGAGCTTTTGGAAGTGGTTCAGAGAAACATAGCCAATAATGTACAAGCACACCTATGTCCAAACAACTATCTCAAACCCCACAGCTGAGGTACCACCTCACATCTTTCAGATGACTAAAATGACAGAAAGGGAAATGACAAATGCTGGAGGAGATATGGACAAAATGGAACACTAAGCATTGCTGGTGGATTTGTGAGCTGCCATTCTGCAGTGCAATGCCAACCGTTCTAGAGAACACTTTGAGACTACTCCCAAAGGGCTATAAAACTGTGCATATCTTTTGACTCAGCAATAGCATACTAGGTCTATATTTCAAAGAGATTAAAGAAAAGGGGAAAGGACCTACTAGTACAAAAATATTTTTCTCTTTATGGTGACAATGAATTGGAAATTGAAGGAATATTCATCAATTAAGGAGTGGTTGAATAAGATCTGGTAAATGATTGTGATGAAATACTATCGTGCTGTAAAATGACAAAGGGGATAGTGTCAGAAAAACCTGGAGAAAACTACATAAATTGATACAAAGAGAAATGAGCAGAACAAGAACATTATACACAGTAAGAGAAATATTATAAGAAATGATCAGTGGTGAATGACTTGGTTATTCTCAGCCATACAATGAACCAAGACAATTAATATAAGATCTTAAATCTAAAACTGATCCCAGAGACCATCTTGTCCAACTCTCCAATTTTACAAATGAGAAAATAAAAGACCCAAGGAGGTAAAATGACTTGCCAAAGTGCTTTTCTCACTCTATCACAAGGTTTGTGATTTGAGGTGAGAACCAAGGAGAGATGAGAGAAAAAACATTTGGTTCTTATGTATTCACTTTGGGGGGTTAAGTTTTGCCTTCTACATTGTAAATGCTCTAGAGGGGTGACACTGGGTGTCTGGGGCAAAGGAAAGGCTAGTGGCAAAGAGAAAAAAAGGTCAAAGATGAACTTCACCTCCTTCCTTCTAGAATACCCCTGCTTTCCCAGGGTTACACTGAGGAAAGAGCCTGGAGCCAAATGCCAGTTTGCCTCAGTTCCTGACTAAGGCTGTTCCCTTCCCTAGCAACTTTTCCCTGAAGTTGGGATCAAGTTTGTGGCAGGACTAATTTCTAAGAGGAGGGAAATGTGCCATTTCTAGGATTTTTATCTGACCCCCTCTGAAAAGGAAGGCTTCTTTGAAAAAAGCGGCCACAAAAGGAGATAAACACCTGGCTCTGACCTCGCAGGGGCTAAATCTGCAGAACCTAAATCTGCAGAACCGAATGAAACTCCCAGATCAGTTGTGCTTCTGACCTGATTTAATCATTGTTTATTTCAGTATTTTCCAGGAAATTGTTCATTAAGGATAAAGGCACCTGGCTTACAGTAAGAGAACATTACACAAAGACTCTGTCATTGAGTCCTGGGAAGAAAATTAATTAATAAAGCCAAACTGAACAAACATGCTATAAATTAGAGGTCTAAAAAAATGTCTGGCATTTAGTAGATTAGAGTAGAAGATTGAAATAAAAACATCATATTTTTAGATAAGGATAGAGAAGAAAAAACATTGAGCAGTGGGCTTGGGGAAGGTGGCAGAGGTAACAATCTATTTCAAGAGAAACCAAAGCCTTTGCTTCCATTAAGAGAATTATAAATCAATTCTGTTTTGTCTGGGGGCACATCCGAGCAACATGCACTAAATTAAAAAGCTTAACATGTTAGAGCGGCTTTTCCAGAATAATGCTAGCTCAGGCATTAGGAGACCTCTGGATCTGTAGTGGGTCAGTGAGGGGAAGATAGGGATGTTCAACGATGCACCCTTAGTCTATGGAGATTAGCCTTATGAGAAAGAAGTACATTCCAGGTTGGAGGAGGAACAGGAGACCAATTGTCTGGGAAGGACCTAGCCAGCCAGCTTGATTAGTGTGGAGGGGACTAATATGGGGAAAAGGCTGGAAAGATAAATAGCAAGCATACATTTAAGAGTTCTAGCTGCTTGCTGGTGGATAGAACGCCAACCTGAAGTCAGGCAGACCCAGCTCAGACAGTGACAAACTATGGGACTTTGGGAAAGTCACTTCCCCTCCCTAGGTCTCATTTTCTCCAAGAGGAATGGGGAGATAGAAGGCATTCAGTAGAAAACATCTCTATGGAATGGTATTCCTCACAAATACTCTACTCTGGGTTTTCATGGCATTGCTCTCTTGAGTCTCCTCTTAGATGTCTGACTGATGCTTCTCATTCTCCTCGGCTGTTTAATGCAATTTCCCCATGTGTAAAAAAGGGATCACAACAGCACCTACTTCCCACAGCTGTGAGGATTTAATGAGATAAAAACTGTAAAGTGCTTAGCACACTTCTTGGCACAGAGCAAGTGGCATATAATTAACTAGTATTATTGAATGAGTATTATATATAAATGTAATATTTAATGAAGACTTTAAAGAAATACTCTATAATTATCTAGCATTGAATTAACCCTTGAGAGATTAACTCAAACAATAGGACTTCTAGGGATCCTCCCCTTGGACCTCTCTGGGCTTTGGGCACTGTGTGTGTATGTATGTTTGAGAGATGGGAGTGGGGTGAGAGAGCTTGCTTTGTAAGCAAAACACTTCCCTCAGAGGGTTTTCACCGGTGCCAGAAAGATGCTGAAGCCCTCTAAGTCTCCGGGGAAGGGCTGGAGACCCATACATTTTCCCCATATTGCTGGTAAGGTGTCAGCACCCACCTGCTCAGGGCAGCATCTTTGCTTATAAAGAACATATCAAGACTAACACACTTACCCTGCACTCCGGATGATTCTACAAAGCTGAGGGAAGGATAAGATCATTGGGAGGAGGGAAGAGGCAGTTTGGACATTTATTTCAAACTAATTTCACCCATCATAGAGCAATCTCTAAAGCCAAACAAGTGGATCCAGTGTGTAGGAAGGTGTCAGAGTGCTTCATATTTAGAAGGGAGGTAACGAGTGTCAGGGAAAGCCAAGCAGCCTCTGCCGGTGGAGGGAGAGAGAGCGAGAAGGAAAGCAACTTGCTGAGCTCACAAAAATCCCTGCTGATTCCCGGCCAAGGGCAACAGCAGTAATGGCTTTACAGAAGCAGGATTATAGAGTGGTAAAAGCGAGGGTCAAAATACAGGAGACCCCACGTCCTGATCCCAGCTCAGATACCACCAAACTACAAGACTTCAGAGAAGTCACTTCCTCTCTCTAGACCTCAGTTTCTCCATCAAGAGAAATGGGGACATAGAAGACATTCAGTAGTAAACATCTCTATGGAATGTTATTCCTTACGAGTATTTTACTCTGGGCTTTCATGACATTGCTCTCTTGAGTCTCCTGTAAGCTATCTGACTGATGCTTCTCATTCTCCTTTGCTGGTTCTTCATCTAGGTCATGTCTATTAACCAGTGAGTATCCCCCAAAGTCCTGACCTGGGCCCTCTTCTCTTTCTGCTCTCTACTCTCCTCTGACAATCTCATCAGCTCTCATGAGTCTGGAGAGAAAAATACAGGGAAGGAGGAGGAAAAGGAAGAGAAAGGGGGAAGGGAAGGGAGAGAAAAAGGGAAGAAAGGTATAGCGGGAGACAAAGATAGAGACGAAAAGAAGAGAGGAGAGAGGGAGAGATAGAAAGACAGACATAGAAAGAGATAGGGAGAAACGGACTTCTAGAAGGGGGGAAAGAAGGGGAGAGAGTGAAAAAAGGAGAGAGGGAAAGGGGAAGAGAAGGAAAAGAGAGAGGAAGAGAATGATGGGGAAAGAGACAGAAAAGAGAAAAAGAAAGAGGAAGAGAATGAGCATCCAATCCCTTAACCCATCTCTTGAGTTACAGTTCTTTTGAACTGCCTTTTGGACAATTCAAATTGCATTTCTATGGATGTCACAAACTCAATATGAAGAAGAACTGATTATCTTTTCTTTCCTTTTTCCACACTTCCCTATAACTGTGAAAGACACCATGATCCTCTTGTGCACCCAGAACCTTAACCTTTGTATAACGTCATTCACTCATTTGTCCCCACCTCGCATATGCTGTCTATTGCCAAATCTTATTATTTATTTCTCCACAATGTCTCTCCCCTACATTCTCTTCTCTACACATACATAACTACCTTGACAATTTCAATAGTTTTCCAATTATTCTCTGTACTTCCTTACGTCAAATCCCTTCCTATGACAATCTATTCATTGGTCAGCTGCCAAAGAGCTATTTCTACAATAACATTCTGACCATGTTACTATCACCCCTCTATAAACTCCAGGAGGTATCTATTATGTGAAAGATGAAATACCATAAATCCTTTGTTTTGGTATATAATCCAGCTTGTTCCTACTTTTTGATATTATTTTATTTTAATTCCTTACACGTACTCTTGGAATGACAGACACTGACCTACTAATGCTTCATCTCTTCCTGTTTTCATGCCTTTGCACTGAATGCCTCCATGCCTGGGATGTTCTCCCTTTTCTCCTCTACATCATTCTGCAGAAAATCTTTCTATTCTACACTTGGTTACTGAGAAATGGAAGAAAATATGGAAATTCTTCCATGAAGATTCTAAAGATCATTTAGGTAAAACTGTCTAGAGTCAGGAGGAGATGAGCTCAGAGGCAAAAGTTGTACACACTCTAGGGAGTTCTCTTAGATCAAAAGTTCTGAACCTTTTTATGTCATGGACACCTCTGACAGGCTGGTGAAGATTAGGGACCTATCTTCATATAATTTTTACTCTATTCATAATTAAATGAAATGCTAAATTTCAGCTGAAAATAAAGATGTAATTTTTTTTCCCCATCTAAGTTCATAGACTCCTTGAAATCTATCCATAAAGCCCTTGAGGGTTATAGATCCCAAGTTAAGAACCTCTGTTCTTAACTTAAATGATAACAATTAATTTAAACAGTGATTTCAGGTTTATCATATTACTGAGATAAATAATGCAAGTATCATTTTTTGTACTTTACAGAAAGAAAAAATAAGGATCAGAAAATTTAAATGACTTGAGTAAGTGGTTTGAGCCTAGATTTTAACCTAAATCTCCTAACTTCACAACCATTAGCCATGTTGTCTCTACATTTTTTTCTCTCCTCAAACCAAGAGGAATCAAAAATCTGTTTCCAGGGTCTGTTTGATTCAATTACCTTAATTCCTATGGTACCTAAGAATTTTGGAATCTAACTTCCACTATCATTTTCCCTCCCTCTCTCCTTTCTCCCATCTTTAGGACTCTTTGTGATGGAAATTACTAGCTTCTTTGTGTAATTCACTTTCTCCCCTATTAAATTTTAGATGAAATGTCTTTTTTTCTGTGTCTTCTTAGCATTTAACTCAATTTGTACTATATTATATATATTACATACAATTATATATTTAAGTACATGATCCACTGTGAATGAATGAATAAGCATTTATTAAGTGCTTACTATGTACCAAGAACTGTGCAGAGTACTAGAGATAGAAATACAAAAGGCAATCCCTGACTTCTAAGAGCTATGTTATTATTCTCCAAAATTAACATCAATTTCTTTACTGTGAGATTTAATGATAGCCTTTTCTTAGCCCTCATCCTTTTTGATCAGCTTGCTAAATGTGACATGACATCTTCTCCTAAATGTTCTCCTTTTCACAACACTACAATAGTAGTAAACTAACTACATCAAGGTAATTAGGAACACAACACCCCCACAACATAGAAAATCCAATTTTTTAGCCTCTCCCTCATATCAAAGAAGTTGTCTAATTTTTTTCTTTTATAGAGTATTTAAAGTATTAAAAGATAAAATATGTTGATATTATATAATAACATATGTATCTTATGCATTTCTGAGTTTCTAAATTTTTTCTATCTTCTGTTGGCCTTTACATATCTGTGGCTTCCATAAAACTCTCAAAAAATCCCCATTTAATTCCTATGTCAAACCTCAATACATCAAAATACCTTAGTATACCATGATGGAAAAAGTGTTACTATGGAAGGAATGACTGCACTCTCCTTCTACTTGTCTTACTGATCCTATCAATCCATCAACCAATGAACACTCATTAAGCACCTTATATTTTCCAAGGATTGTGCCAAGTACTGGGATTATCAAAAGAGGCAAAAGACAACCTCTGTCCTAAAGAATTTATAGGCTAATTGAGAAGAGGGACAACATGCAAACAAATATATACAAAGTTCCTATTTTCCCTTTCTTAGTTCAGTAAGCCCCCTAACTAAGGGTGTTGTTTCCCAGGGCTCTGCTCTGGATCTTCTCTTTTCTCTACATTCTATCTCTCAAGGATCTCAACTTTCAGAGGTTAAATTATCTTTATGCAAATGACTCCCAGATGTAGACACCCAATCCCAATGTCTTCCCTGAGTTTTAGTCCTGAATTACCACTCTCTCCTAGACAATTAAACTGAGTTCCTAGAGATATTTTAGTTGCAACATACCCAAAAGAGAATTCATGGTCTTTTCCCAAAATCTCTCCTCTCTTCCAAACTTTCCTATTTCTGTTGGAAGTACCACCATTCATTCTTCCAATCTCCTAGGTTTGTAACCTCCACATCATCCACACATCCTTATTCTCTAACCTCATATAGCAAATCAGTTGTCAAATGTTACCATGTCAACCTCCATCTAAACTAGTGCAAAAGGGAGATAGAGCCAAGATGGCGGAGTGAAGTCAGGAAATTGCTCAAGCTTTCCTAGTTTCCCTCGAAAAACACATAAAAACAAGCCTTTGAACAGAATCTGACAGAATGAAACCACTCTCCTGCTCAAGATAGATTAGGATATAAAGAAAGATCAGTCTCACTTAAGTAAAAAGGGTCTTCAGCCCAGCTCACATGGTGTTCAGGAAAGCCAGTGAGAGCATCTTCCAGATGAATTTTGTTATTATTTTTTCTAGTTCTATAAAATAATTTTTGGCAGTTTGATTGGTATGGCATTGAATAAATTACCAATTTTGGCAGAACTGTCAATTTTATTATATTAGCTCAGCCTTCCCATGAGCAATTGATATTTTTCCAATTGTTTAGATTTGATTTTATTTGTATGAGAAGTGTTTTATAATTATGTTCACATATAATTCCTGGGTTTGTCTTGGCAGATATACACCCAAATATTTTATTTTGTCTACAGTTATTTTAAATAGAATTTCTCTTTCTTTCTCTTGCTGCTGGGCTTTGACAGCAACATATAGAAATGCTGATAATTTGTATGGGTGAGAGCATGTTAATCACAATAAATCAGCAACTGAGACCCTCCATCCTGGCACAGAAGTGGGGCAGCCTCCAGTTCCAGCTCAGAAGGCAAATTGTCATCCCAGGAAATTAGGCTGTTGCCTAAAGAGAAAAAATAGGGTTATAAGCAAGACACCAAACACAAGGTCCCCTGAGCTCAAAGCTAAGATTTGAATTCAAGTCTTTTTGACTCTACACCAGGTGGTCTATCCATTATGCCATCTATTATTAATCAGCAAGAGAATACAGTTGGATGTCCTTCATTTGAATCTTAAAATGCAATAATAGGGCAGTAGGTGGTGTAGTGGGTAGCTCACCAACCCTGAAGTCAGGAAGACCTAAGTTCAAATCTGGCCTCAGACACTTAACACATCCTGGCTATGTGACCCTGGGCAAGTCATTTAACCCCAATTCCCTCAGCAAAAAAAAAAAAAAAAAGCAATAATACACTTGGTAGGATAAAAAGGGAAGATTATTTATTAAACACAAGATTCCAATAGAATTAAACAGACTCCTTTTTTAATTTTGTTATTATTTTTAAAAAACTATTACAATAGCCTCCAAATTGATTTCCTTGCCCCAAAGGTCTTTCCATACCAAATTTTCTTCCGTAAAACTGCCAAAGTGATTTTTGTTAAATACAAATCTGATAATGTTCCTTCTCTACTCTATAAATTCCATAGCTCCCTATAAAATCCTCTTTTTGGCTTTTTAAACTTATTTAAAACTTCCATAAAAAATAAAAAAAAAAAACCAAAACGAAATTTAAAGACAGAAAAAATCCATTGTTGTGTGCTAGGACATCAGGAAGGATTCAAAATATGTAACAATAAATTTTCATTTCAAGAAAGTATATGTAATAATAGAAAACATTACAACTCTTTTTAGTTTTTAATATTCTTCATAATCTGGTCCCAATCTACTTTTCCAATCTCATTACATATGACTCCCTTTCTCCCACCGGAAGATCCATCAAATTGACCTCTATTCCTCATACACAGTCTCATTTTCTTTCCAGTTTCTAAGACTTGACAAAGCCATAACTGAAAAAAATGAAGCCATCAGGATTATCTCCTACACAACCTCAGGGAGAAGAAAACAATTCAAAAACTTCTAATAAACAGAAATGTTATCAACTGAACTGCCATAAACCACTCTGGCATTAATCAACTATGTGACCTTAACCAAGTACCTGTATCTCTCCTCAATCTTCTCATCTGTAAAATGACTAGCTGATCACAAAGGTCTCTTCCAGCTCGAAAATTTTATGATCCTCTGATCCTCTGTCAAATTCTAAGCTGTGTAATGGGCTGGTTTAGTAATTTCAGCAAAGTACCTGAAATAACTTTGCTCATCCCCTGCCACCATGTAATGATGCTCCTGGTACTAACATTGTAAGCTGTACCCACTGCAGGTGAGAGAAGATATTTATAGAGAGGGTGATTCAGTGCTTTAGAACTAAATAAAATAATAGAGGGAACTTCTGTCATTTGGATGAGTAAACTAACTCCACAACGCATTGTCTCAGAGAAATTTCATGCTCAGAACAATTGCAGGGGCTCTAAGACCTGTGAATTCACTTACAGATGTGAGCCATCACCTCTTTATCCTCCCTTCCTCCACCCAATCCTCACCCCCTCAATCACCCAGCATAATGAAAACTCTCTAACAGCTGCAATGAAAACCACTTTAATAAGCTAACCGCTCTATAGCTCATTAGAATTATGCTAATGAGAGGGGGCTGATGTCATATGCCCTGAAACCCTGAAGTAAAAAGGAGAAAAAAAATTCAATATTGAATTTTGTCTCATTTCAAAGCCACTTTCACAAGTGGCCATAAATCTTCCGGGTGACGTGACATAATAAGGGTCTGGGAACAGCTCTGGCATTAATAATTAGCCATTGCAAGGCTGAAAATTGAATCCTTTTGACACTTGAGCTCTTCCAACGAGAAGGAAAGAATAAAAGGACCGTTGGAGGAGTGCTAAGTTTGTCAGGGATGAGTTTACCCTGATTCTCCCCCACCACAGCTTCCCAGTGACAAGTCTGCATAGTACAGTCTTATCTGTGTGCCCCATGCCCCCTCTGGAGTCCTATTGGCTGCAGCAAGCATCCTATTTCCATAATCTCTTTTCTGTTTTTCCCTTCTTTCCCTTTTGCCCCCAAATTTAGCCCCAGAAACAGCCAAAATCCCCCCAAGAGCTGTTCACAGAACAATACAATAGGGAAAAAAACACATGGGGAGGCTATGTCCTGATCCTGCCCAGGTCGATAGCGTATTTCTTTTTGTTCTATCTTCACAGAGATGGAGAAAACCTCAGGATTATAAGATCACAGACTTAGAGCAAGAGGTGTAAAATCACAGCCTCATAGATTTAGGGATAGAAGAGACTTTCAAGGTCATCCAGACCAAAAATCTTTATTTGAAACACTCATAAAGGTTAAATGATTGACTTATGATCACATGAGCTGAAAGAGCAGAATCAGAGTTGATTCCATCTCTGCCATTCTTTCCACTCACTGCATCTGGCTCTTGTCTTCTACAGGGGAGCCCTTCAGAGGCAAGAGGAGATCACACCCTGGGATGAATCAGGAGCACAGTAAATCTTGCGTGTTTATGCTGTTATGGACTAGATTGTAAGCCTCCTTGAGGGCAGGTCCTCTATCTCCTGCACATATACCTAGTCTATGGCTTTGAATATTGTAGATTGTTAACTCATTGTCGACTGATCCTAATTCCAATCCTGCCATCAACTAAGAAAGTAGCATATAGCAAATCTCTTTCCCTTTTTTGTGATGAATCATTAGTTTCTTTATCTGTAGAATGAGAATGACAATACCTGGGCCAATTCTTCCTATCTCATGGGATTATTATAAGCATCAAATAAGAATCTGAGTTTGACATGATTTTATAAAGCTTTGCTTAAAGTATTTATACAAGAGTATATAAAGTATTTCTATAAAGGCAGTTAGGTGGCACAATGGATAGGGCACCCCCCTAGAGTCAGAATGTGCTTATTCTAATCTGGCCTCAGACACAAGCTATGTGATCCTGGGCAAGTCACTTACTCAATTTGCCTCAGTTTCCATATCTGTAAAATGAGTTGGAGAAGGAAATGGCCAATCATTCCAGTATCTTTGTAAGAAAATCCCAAATGAGGCAAAAAAGATATGACTGAAATAACCAAATAAGAAGTTCCTTTTGTTCTCAGTCATACTTTCAGCCTCCTACCTTTTAGAACTGATAAACTGAGTGCAGACTGATACATTCTTTTTTCACTTTATTTTTCTTGCTTTTTTTTTGGCGGGGGGGGGAATAATATAGAAATGCATTTTGCATGACTTCACATGTACCATGAGTATCATAGGTTGGAGAGGAGAGAATTTGGAACTCAAATTTTTTTTAACATGAATATAAAAATAATTAGTTAATTAAAGAGACAAAGCCTTTTTCCCTTGGGCCAGCCTTTTCTTTAGCTCTATACCTTTCTTCTCCAGTTCTCTCAGTCCATATTGCCTGAAGGAATCACCTCAAGATCTGTGAAGTAAGAGTCATAATATCCTATTTCTAGACCTGGTTCAGTCATTACACGTGACACCCTGGGCAACTCACTTTATCTATGTGTGTTTCCATTTCTTTATCTGTAAAATAAAGGCAGTTAGACAAGGCTGCTGATGACAGTTACTTCTCTAAAATTCTGTGATTCCCCCAATTCCTATTCCCAGGCTGATTCTCAGCTTCTCAGCAGGGATGATTTTGTCTGCAGCTATCTGAAAAGGCTCCTTACTTCAGGAAAATACTCAGCCACAACTGTGTCCTTGGCCAGAGGTCTCTTCCTCCTGCCCTCACCCATAGAACCCCATTGCCTTCCCTAGTAGGGGATGCTGAATAACCAGGCCCCCAATTTGCACTAAGCAATCCAGTGCCACCCCATGTTGGGACTACAGATTGAATATAAAGCACTCTTGTCATGCAATTACAAAGGTTAATTGCAAGATTCAGCAACAGCAAGAAGAAGGCAGCTTTCTCTGCTCATAAATACAGCCAATTAAGAGACAAGTATCATTTTGCAATTATATCACCGATATAAATACCATTTCACTTGGCAGTTTTCAAGAGCCTCACTGGACACCCAGCGATTGACTGGCAAGCCAGCTGGGGGTTTTGCCTACTCCTGCAGACCCTCATCAGGACAGCACAAGGTGATAAGTGCTTCAGAAGCAGCAAGTGGCCCCAAGCCTGGGACAAAACCCAAACCTGATGGTCCTCGAGAAAAACTCAGTCAGAGCCCCTAAGAAGTCAATTAACAGAATCTGCTAATTAATGCGAAATGGTACATCTCCCTCTCCCAATTCCAGTCATGCTGGTGCTAGAATTGTGGTCTCTTCAGGAGAAGAATATCACCCAAACCCCAACCTCTCCTTGCTTTCATGTGGCCCCAAAGGGAGCCAGCCTTCCCCCAAACACCTTTGAAAACCAACACCCTACCAAATCCCATAAGTTCAGAATTAAGGGATGTCTGGAGAATCCGGGCCAACACAAAAAGTTCAAAGCCAGCCCTAAGGGTGCAGGGAGGTCCAGTTGCCATCAGGAATAATTAGGACATGTCAGACCAGAAGGATCAATAACATAATAAATGAATGATGTGTTATTCCTCTGAATCTTATTACAAATTATGCAGTCTTTGATCATACAAAGTTATCTGACTGTTAATGACATGTAATGTTAATTATGGAAAGGAGGGAGGGAAGGAGGGAAAGAAATGCCCAGGATAAAGATGTCTTCCGGGAATAATTAATATGCTTCCAGGAGCCAGAATGTCTGCAATTCAGGCTTCTTGTTCATGACAATGATTTAGCAGCCACCAGGAAGGCACAGTAGTATCACTCATCTACTATGGGAGGCCTTCTCCACTGAGGGAAGACCAAGAATGTGAGAGCACTGAGTCCACGACTGACTTACAAGCATCAAACATTAGTAGGAAGGTCAGTTCTTTGGTCTGTAGAGCAGGCAACATTGCCTCCCGGCTCCTGCCTCTTTTCTGAACCTCTGATAATTCCTTTCCTTGTCTGACTTAGTATGTGAGGTTGAAAAGTTAGGCTGATTGATCTTCCTCTCCACTCTTCGCAGCCAAATGACCCAAAGGGAAAAGGACATGGCCCAGTAGTAGGTGATGGGTCACAGATGCCTTTGCCAGAGAGGTGTTAAGCCTCCACTTATCCTAAGCTCATCCAGCCCTTGCTGACCCCTCTCTGCAGCACTCTCTCCAACTCCTGGGGCCTTCCCTCTAACAAGTGAGATCCCAGAATAATCAGTAGCTCATATCCTAAGAAGCATAATGTTACATACTCTCATCAATGAATGGTCCTTCTGTGCTCCCTGGAAGGGACCCCAGAGCTTACCCAGTCCAACCCTTTCCTTTAACATATGAAGAAACAGGAGTCCAGACAGAAGTCCAAGGAAGCCCAGGGAAGTTGTGTTGTGTAGTCATTCAGCTAATTAAGAGATACAACTGAGACTTGAACTCAGGTCTCTATAGATTCCTACGATAGTGATCCTTCTACTCTGGGAAAAGAAAAGGAAGAAGACTGGGGGATTTAGGGGAGATTTTCTTTCAGATTCAAGAACACACTGGAAATGTTTCCCAATTGTATTGATGCTTCTGTTGCCTGGTTTGAAAATCCCAAAGGATAGGTTCTTTGCAGAGGGCAAGACAAAGAAATGTCTGAATCAGCAGGAAACACCTTTCAGAAAGCGGTGCTGGCTACAAGGGAATGATGCAGTCCCGAGATACACACTCGTGGTCAGGGTCACATCAAGGGATATATCTTTGCTCTAGAGAGGCAGTGTCATTGTAAAACTCTCAGAACTCTGGCTTCCCTCAAGACTCATGCTATCCTCTGCACAAAACCTTCCCTAGCCTCCCAGCTACCCCTGCCTTCCCCTCTCAGCTTACCTTCCATCTACTCTGGACAGAGCTCAAAGGTACCGAGCTATTCTCACGTGTGTCTCCCTCATTAGATCATAAGCTCTTTGTGGGCAGGGACCACATTCTTGACATTTTTTTTTCATTCCCAGAACTCAGTACAGGACCTAGAGTATAGCAACACTCAATAAAAGCCTTCTGAATGACTGAAAACAACGGTCCATTAAAGGGACTGAACAAGATAATCCCTGGAGGAGGGAAAGAAAAAAAGAAAGCCTTCTCCAAAAATCAGCAATTCCTTATTGCTGCTACAGCTTTATGAGAACACCCCTGTGATGTAACAGGGTCTCACTCCTCTCAATACCCTTCAGGAGTATGGTCCCATTAATTCAAGGCATGATCCAGGAGTGAAGCAAGGGAAACAGCATGTGCCTAGTCCATAAGCCTCCCTGGAAGCCTTCATTTTCTCAGTTCTGTTTTATTTCCTCAGTTCATGAGTAACTAAGTGCCTCAGAGGATAGAGAATGGGGCCTGGAATCAAAAAGATTCATCTTCCTAAGTTAAAATATGACCTTCTTATTAGCTATGGACAAGTCACCTCACCCTGTGTGCCTCAGTTTCCCCATCTGTAAAATGAGCTGGAGAAGCAAATGGCAGATCATTCCAGTATCTTGGTGAAAAAAACTCCACATGGGGTTACAAAGAGTCAGATGTGACTGAAAAATGACTGAACAACCTTTAGATTTCCTTCAAATGGCAGGATAAGTGTCTTAAGAGATCCTATTCTTTCCTCCCCTACAACTTCTCAGGCTCCTAAGTCAACAGAAAGAATATGCCCCAACAGCACATTGATAGTCAGTAGGCAGTGCCCTTTGGGGCGCTGCATGAGACCCACCCTGACTTTCCCTTTCCTCAATGTGGCCAAGAGCTCACTAACTCAACTTCTCGGCTCCCATTGCAGGTGGCTGGGGAAGGTTCCAGAGAAGAAGGAAGTAGAGAGCCAGATGCCAGTTCTCAGCACTACCTCCATCTCTGCCCAGATGCATGAAGCCAAGCGCCTCATCGATGCAGGTGATTGGCATCCAGCCCACCGGTAATCACCGGCATTGAGGAACTCAATGGCCCAGCGGAGAGAAGGGTACAGGAAGCTCTCAGCAAACACTCAAATGTGAGCCCCCCAGCATCCTCTCCAGCAGCCCCTGGTCCTAAGGATCATGTGCCACCAGGATTTCTCCACAAAAGACGAGTACATTTCTTCTCTCTCCTCTCTGTTCCCTCATCAGGAACGCTGCTTGGAAACCAAGATTTCCTAGGTCAACAAAAACTCTGTCTATAATCTTTATCTATGATTGATGGAGAAGGGAATGTGGAAATGATGAAACAAATTCTGGTCTCATTTTCTTGTTGGCAAAATGATTTAAAAAATTATTAGGGGTTAAAGTAATCCCTTTTCCTCCAATGATTTCTTTGGACCTGGTATCTGTGTATCTTGCAAAGGCAAGAAAGCACAGTTGCTCTGAAATCAGAGGACTTGAATTCAAAACCTGATTCAGCTATTTTTCCCTGTATGAACTTGGCCAGGGGTCACTTAATTTCTTTGGGCCTCAGTTCCTCATTAGTAAAAGAGAGTTGGACTAAGTAGCCACTATGGTGCATTCCTGTTCTAATATTATCATCCCAGGACCCCAATTAGGGAAAACCAAGGCACAGAGAGTGATTTGTCCCAGGCTCACACACAAGCCAGTGCTAGAAATGAGACTAGAACCCCTAACCCCTGACCTTCTGAACCCTTACCTCCAATCCCACCTACCATGTCCTTTCCATTATAATAAAGACCCTCTCACTTCCCAGAACTATTGTGAAAATTAATCCAAGCTCCAAGGCTCCTAGGGCAAAGATCCCTAGCCAAGAGCATCCTAGTCATACCTGCCCAACCCTAGCGCTCTATCAAGCCCTAAGTCTTCCCAGGCCAATGGGGAAATTATAATAGACTTCCATGAGTTTGCATTTCCTGTGCTTTAAATCTATATTTAGAAAACCACCAGTTTCCATAAATCCTATCTTTCCAGGCAGCGAGGTTGCCAGGCAGATATGAATGGCCCGTCATTATCATATTACTCTATTGTCCTCCCATCACTGGCTCATTTCTGCACAATACAACTTTGGCAGACAATGCTTCGAAAATGTGTCATCAAATGATTCTGCACTGTGGGGTCCGGGCTGCTGCTCCTGTCATCCTGAGCTACCTGTACAGCTACAGTGCCAGATTGTAATAAGAGATGGGCTCTCGTCCTTAATTGGTAAAACTTCCCACTGGAACACACACTCAGAGAAAAGGACAAGACTGAAGGCCCTCTTTCCGCTGGTCAGGCCCATCCCGAGGGCCAAGAATTCAGGCCACGGCTATTCCCTTCCACTTAACCATCCTTTTTACGGGGTCCAGTTCCCTACTGTACTACCAATAGTGTCATGTCCATTCATTCTTCTATCTGTGCCTCTGCTAAGATGATCTCCCTCATCAAAAATGGGCTCCCCTACTGTATCAGTTTAATCAAATTCTATGGATCCTTTGTAATAGGCTGCTAGGTAACATAGTGGATATAGCCCTAAGCTTAGACTTAGAAAGACCCGAGTTCAAAAACAGCTTCAGATACTTACTACTTGTGTAACTTAACCTCTGTCTGCCTTAGTTTCCTCAACTTTAAAATGGGGATAATAATAGCATCTATCTTCCAAGAATGCTGTGAGGATCATAGAGGGGAAAAGCACTTAACACAGTGCCTGGAACATAGTAGACACTTAATAAATATTTATTCCTTTCTCTTCAAAGTCCAATTTCTATCCCATTTCACTGACTACCATCCAGTTTTCACCGATGTCCTATCTATGAACCTCCATAGCAATCACACTCTCTATGGGGGCTCATATTCCACATGCTTCTCAGTGCCCAGCATAGTACCTGGAACAAAATAGATGATTAATAAATGTTTGCTAATTGGTTTGTTTCGAGCCAACTAGATCTGAAGTTCTTTTGAGGACAAAAAAACCATAAACGAGGAACTGAAGCCCATAAATTATGGTTATTTGTGTATATAGCAATACCCTTACTGGACTGTACAGTTCTGTTTATTTTGTCCACAAGGCTTCTAGCACAGTGCCCTGCACATAAGAAAATTTAATAAATGTTTTGTTAAATGGAAATTCTCCTATAGCCCTCAGAACAAGGCTCATGGTTCAGATTTCTGTAATGCTTTAAGGCTCTAATGTTCATAGAAGGTGCCCAGTAAATATTTGTTAGCTAATGGATCAATTGACTAATTGAAAGTCCTCCTGGTGATATATATATATCCCATTACCTTATGAAGGAATCCATCTTCAATTAACTGGGTTGATATAGGAAAATGCTGGGGTTTTGTCAGCATAATCTACAGGCTCAGGTCACATGTTCTGAACCTTCTCCTGGGCAGAGGAATCTGTGCCTTCTCTCACCATCACAAGCCCTGCACAGGACCCTGGATGAGGAAGTTTAGATGTCATAGCTCAGCTGCTGTGTTGTAATACAGACAAAAGATGTATCATACCATGTCTTTATAAACCCTGAAACCCAGAGAAGCTCAGGAGGTGGGCAGACTCGGAGCAAAGCCCCTGACCCAGCTGGTTCCCCACGGAGCCCTGGCTTCAGGGAAGGTGCAAGGGACGACTTTCTCCCTTCCCTGCCACGGAAGGCAGCTGCCTGCTAGTGGCTCTTCAGTGAGGCAGGCACTGAGAGTTTGCAGGCGTGGTCTAGAGTAAATGATAGTGTAACCCTCACTGCAAGAAACAACATCATAACTGTCAGAGCAATTTTCCACATCAGTAGGTTAACACCTGAACTGTTGCTGCTCTGCTTTCCTCCTCCCTCCTCCTCCTCCTTTCTGTCTTGCTATTCAACGGAAGCCTGGCTGTTCTAAGTCACTTCTTTCAAAACTAGTCACTAACAGACTCTGCCCCCAAAGAGCCAAGGGGCATGGAAGTTAATCAGCAAACAGTGGTTCTCTGCAAAGGGAGGAAGGGAAGGAAAAAAGCTGGCTAGAAATTTCCTATGAAGCTGCTGAAAACATCTGTGCCATAAATAATCCAAGGACTTCATAGGAATCTGACGTTAGGCTGCCTCTGACTCTGGGTCGTAAAAATGGAGTTATTAATTTTAATTTACTGTTATCATATTTCTCTTTCTTAAGCAAGAAGCAAGTCAATGGAGGTATCTTGTTTCTGGAAGCAGCTACATGATTGAGACGGGCATCTCTGAAAATTTAATTAACTATTAGGGACATTTTCCCCACTGTGTGCATACACACACACACTATACCAACCAACTCCCCTTAATGGCAGACATTAGTCCTCCAACCCCAGGGTCTAAGATACCATTAGGTTCCCTAAAAATTCATACTATCCCCTCTGGATAAAAACCAAATGAAAAACAGGATCTTTTATCATTTATGGCACAATCAGATATCAGGTTTCTTATGGTCTTAGGCATTCACCATTTTGGATTCCTAAAACATATTTCAGGAACTGGATATCAAGTGGGACCAGATTTAAGAATCTGGACATCTCCAATTCTTGTTATTGATTTCCTGATTACTATAGCAGAAGTAAATATCCAGAGATATTTCAAAGACAAGTATGTATGCATGTGTGTATGTACATGTATGTATGTATGACCCAATTGTCTGACCCAGGGAAACCAGAGGCAGGAACTTAGATCCAGGACCAAGACAACCGTTGAGGTTCATGGCTTTAGGATAACAATACACCCTAAAGATAATGAGATTTATTGATTTGTTGGTTGTTTTTTTTTTTTTAAGAGGAAAAATTGAAAAATAAGGGAAGTATCCCAAGATGGGACTTGTTCCCAATTTGCATTCAAACAAAAAGTGGCTGGGACAATGGATAAAGAGTTAACAAATAACAGCACAGGTCAAAGCCCATTATAACATAATTGAAGGGACTTTTCCTTCTTTGCAAATTCATTGTTGTAATGGAATTTTATGGTTTCAAATATTGCTTGAAATAAATGGGCCATTGGCTGGGACTTGGCAATCTATTCATTACACAGTGATTTTCACTGTTATAGGAGGGGATTTCATAGGCAATGAATCTGAAAGAGGAATTGATCTTCAATGATAACATGTCGCCCCTTATATATAAAGATGATGCGCCTGACCTGCCATCAGTAAGAGAGATACTTTAAGTTGGTGGGGGTTTTTTTCATTAGTAGGGATAAGTTGAATTGATTCATTCACAATTCTAGGCATCCCCCACCTCCTCCCTCATCTTATGACCCATAGTATTCATCTGTCAGGTTCAGCTCTAAATCCTATGAAACATATAAATGCTCAAGTGGCTAGCAGAGCTAAGTGCAGGCTGGTTGGCTGTGCCTTGGAACACAGCAACTGGCCTGAAGAGGAATCCAAACTGCCACCACCTTTGTTTCATTGAGCCCTAAACAATCACACATATTCTAAATACTGGTTTCCAAAGAATAATACCCACAAACACAGCAATGGGTCCCTGAAATGTTTCTGAATAAACTACCTGAATACACAACTTTCAACCACAGCGCTATCTTCTCTCTGGTTGAAAATGAATATAACGCAGTCAGTCCTTGTGATCAACTGAATATTTCCCTCCCCACACAGCCCATTCCCCAAGTATGAAGCTTACCTAACAAGAGCTTACTTACTACTTTGTTTACAAAGTACACTAACTCATTTGATCTTCACAACAACCCTATGAGACAGGTAGTAAAAAAATTAATCCCATTTCACCAATGAGAAAACTAGAGCTCAGAAATCAAATGACTGACTCAAAGTCACTCAGATAGAAAGTGAGAGGTTGGAGATCTGGGGCCATGTTTTGTGACTCACAGACCAGTATTATTTCTATTATACCACATTGTTTCTCAGAAAACAGACTCCCACTTGCCATTTTGCAACCCACTTTATGTCATTCCTCCAAGAACTTCCAAGGTCATACGGTCTATTCCTCTGCTTAGGAAAAAAAAAACTGTACTTTATTCAGCTTGGATAGGATTTTTTTTGGGGGGGGAGGGGGTCTCCAAATTTCTCTAAAACCCTGCAAAAGATAACACTACTATTGTAGTCAGAGGCTGCTGCCAGGGATATTATGGTAAATGTTTAATAACCAGATCTCTAGGTAGGAAATGTATACACAACATACTTTTATGCTTAAATTTGTATTAATATTTTCTCCATCAGTTTCTTAAGACTAGAAAAATCAATAAAACAATAAATTAAGACCTAATTTGTAGTATTTACATATTTCTGAATGCTCATTCTGAAATTTTAACAGTGTAAGAGCTGTCTGAATTGTCTTCATTACTCCCCTGCTTGCTACTCAGTAGCATCCATGATCCTTAAAAATGTTCTACTTGTAATCCCTAAGGCTGATACTACCAATTCTAACAGTCTGGCAAAGGAACAGGATGTATGCTAATACTCCCCCCTCATCTGCATTATGGGAAGATATCAACATAATCCTTCTCCCATATGCAAGCAAGTGAGATCCCAAGTCCTCATATAAAACCCCCTTGTCCCCTCATCTTAATCAGTTAGCTGTGTCAATGGACAGAGATTGGTGAGTGAATAGATTGTCTGTCAATGACTAGTTATCAGTGAAATGTTCTGCCTTATTCCAGGAAATAAAAAAAGAAATAAATATAGGGACAATAGCACAGGGTTCCACTGACTATGATTTTCTTCATCAAAGCCATGTCCCATTCCAAGCCATCCTCACAGAATTAATTCAGGCAGGGCAGGGGGTAGCACTGTTTTTGCTGTCTAGTATTGATATTAAGCCAAAGTGATCAGGCAATGAGCCAGAGTGGAGATGGAGAAACAGGAATGAGTAAGAGGAAAGAGAATTGAATTCCTATTTTATATAGAATGAAGACTGCCACTCAACTACCCCTGCCAATTTTCCTTGGGGAAATATAGCTTTCCTGGTTGATTATTTTTTCCTCTTCTGATTAAATTAATACTTACTATTGATTATAACTGGAAACTCAAGCCTTCTCTAGGTTGATTCAGTTATGCTATTAGGGCTAGGGCCCAGGTGACAACCCTGTTAACAGCCTTTGACTGGAAGTAGGGCACCTCCTTATAGAGAAGGGGAACCAAACCATAGGCAGCTTCCAAAGGGATGGAAAACAATTTGTGACGACACAATAGAAGGACTCATATTTAGCTGGGCCATACTGAAAATGTGACACTGTCCATGAGGATGTTCTATTTAAGATGGCAGGTAATGTGGGCTATGTTTCTTAAACATTTTTGTCCAAAATAGAAACATTTTCTAAAAGAAAAAAAGTTTATATTTGAACAGATAAGTACTATCGTCATACATCATTTTATCTGAAAATTTTGTTTACAATGTAATATTTCATTTCCTCTGTTCAGGAGGTAGCAGGACAAAGCAGCTAGGGAAAAGCTGGGCCCAGAAATTCGAGCAGACCTATAATGTTGGTCAAGGGTTAAAAGATAGTAATTTAAGAAATGGATTTATGAAGGTGACTTCATTTGGTCCTCACAACAGCCCCCCCAGACAGGTATTAAAGATTTTTTAAAGATGCTTAAATTAATGTTCAGAGCAGTTAAAAGACTTGCTAATAAGTATGAGAGACATACTTGTTAAACTAGGATCTAACTCCAAGCCTAGCACTTTTCCCATTATGCCATGTTATCCGTCTCTAAGGAAAGAATTAGGCCATAGTCAGGGATCCTCAAACTTTTTTAACAGGGGGCCAGTTCACTGTCCCTCAGACTGTTGGAGGGCCCGACTATAGTAAAAACAAAACCTTTGTTTTGTGGGCCTTTAAAAAAAGAAACTTCATAGCCCTGGGTGAGGGAGATAATCATGCTCAGCTGCTGCATCTGGCCCATGGGCCCTAGTTTGAGCACCCCAGGTAGAACAAGGTAGAACCTATAGATGAGGGTTAACCTGCTGCAAAGGTTAAAGTCAGATAGGGCTAGGGCTATTATATTCTCCAAAGATTCTTGAAAAGCTAAAATATTACTATATTATATGAGTGCACAATGATAGAAATATGTGTGTTTCAATATAGAATTGAATAACTAATATAATAACATGTTCAGTTCACATCTATATTATTTTCAATACTTGCTTTACAATTTCATATCTAATACTTCCCAAGGGCTCCCTACTATTTCAGCACTTAAAGGGCATAGCTTGGGTTCCTGGGAGCAACTGCTCTTGGGTTCACAATAAATACTCCAAGTCTATATTCTTAAAAGGCATAGTTCAAAAGAACTGGACAATGAGTAAATGTCCATCTATTGGGGAATGGCTGAATAAGCTACAAAGGTAATGTAATGTTATTATTTTATAAAAATAATGAATAAACTGAATTTTGAAAGGCCTTCAAAGATTTATATGAACTGAGGCTGAGCAAAACAAGAAGAACCAGGAATACATTTTACACAGAAAGAATGTGTGATGATCAACTATGAAAGACTTGGTTCTTCTTAGTGGTTCAGTGATCCAAAGCAATCCCAATAGATTTTGGATAGAAATTGCCACCTGCTTTCAGAAAAAGAACTATGGAAATGTAATGTAAATCAACACATGCTATGTTCACTTCTTTTTTCTGGTTTTTTTCCCTCTCTCATGGTTTTTCCCTTATATTCTGATTTTTTCCCAAGATGATTAATAAAGCTTTGTGTATTAAAATAAATATTTTTACAAGATATAGTTTACAAGCACTTACTATTATTTCTTTTATATTTATGTATTTATTTTTTATAATCATCTCGAAGTCATGATGAGCTTTAAAGCAATGGCATTTATAGAGATGGCACAGTCACAATATTAGCTACAAAATATTCCTCTCAAACTTGGGACACATACTTCCACAAATGCACACAGAATGTACTAGTAATGAAGGATATAAGAAAGGACATACTTGGCCAGGCCATTTCACAGTTCTGGCTCTTCAGAAAAGTCCTTACATCTTTTCTCTTCTTGTGGTGTCCTCATGCTACTTCCCACTGGAAATGGGATCTGTTCCCTGGATCTGTTCTTTTCCACAGCTCAACTTCTGATGTTAAGAGCTAATTATCTTTTGAATCCATAACTGACTCTTTTCTCTACTGCCAGAGTGACTTTTCAGAGCTACCTATAGTGACTGACTTCTTGTCTCATTGGTCTTGCTTTCTACTAAGTAGCTCTGAGGCAAAATCCTCTCTCATAAGTTGCATTCTTCCTCCATAGCTACAGTTCTTCTAAAGGGCCATGGGCCATATTGTTTTCTTTTTTTTTAATTAAAGCTTTTTATTTTCAAAACATATGCATGGATAATTTTTCAACATTGACTCTTGCAAAACCTTATGTTCCAAATTTTCCCCTCCTTCACTCCCTCCCCTAGATGGTTGGTAATCCAATATATGTTAAACATGTTAAAATATATGTTAAATCCAATATATGTATACATATTTATACAATTATCATGCTGCACAAGAAAAATCAGATCAAAAAGGAAAAAAATGAGAAAGAAAACAAAATGCAAGCAAACAACAACAAAGAGTGAAAATGTTATGTTATGATCCATATTCAGTTCCCACAGTCCTCTCTCTGGGCGTAGATGGCTCTCATCATCACAATATCATTAGAACTGACCTCAATCATCTCATTGTTGAGAAGAGCCACTTCCATCATAATTGATCCTCATATAGTATTGTTGTTGAAGTATATAATGATCTCCTAGTTCTGCTCATTTCACTTAGCCTCAGTTCAGGTAAGTCTCTCCAGGCCTTTCTGAAATCCTCCTGCTGATCATTTCTTATAGAACAATAATATTCCATAATATTCATATACCATACCTTCTTCAGCCAGGATCCAATTGATTGGCATCCACTTAGTTTCCAGTTCCTTGACATTACAAAAAGGGCTCGCACAAACATTTTTGCATATGTAGATCTCTTTCCTTCCTTTAAGATCTCTTTGGGACATAAGTCCAGTAGAAATACTGCTGGATCAAAGGGTATGCACAGTTTATGATAGCCCTTTGGGCATAGTTCCAAATTGCTCTCCAGAATAGCTGGATCCGTTCACAATTCCACCAACAATGTATTAGTGTCCCAGTTTTCCCACATCCCCTGCAATATTCATCATTATTTTTTCCTGTCATCTTATCCAAGAGCTGTCTTAATTTGCATTTCTCTGTCACTACTGATTTAGAGCACCTTTTCATATGACTAGAAATGGTTTTAATTTTTTCATCTGAAAACTGTCCATATCCTTTGACCATTTATCAATTGGAGAATGACTTGAATTCTTATAAATCTGAGTCATTCTCTATATATTTTAGAAATGAGATCTTTATCAGAACCCTTAAATGTAAAAATGTTTTCCCAATTTATTGCTTCCCTTTTAATCTTGTCTGTATTAGTTTTGTTTGTACAAAAATTTTTTAACTTAATATAATCAAAATTATCTATTTGGTGTTCAATAATGAGTTCCAGTTCTTTTTTGGTCACAAATTCCTTCCTTTTCCATAGATCTGAGAGGTAAATTATCCTATTCTTCTCATTTGGTTATAATATCACTCTTTATGTCTAAATCATGAACCTATTTAGATCTTATCTTGGTATGTGGTGTTAGATGTGAGTCAATGCCTAGTTTCTGCCGTACTAGTTTCCAATTTTCCCAGCACTTTTTGTCAAACAGTAAGTTCTTATCCCAAAAGCTGGTGTCTTTGTGTTTGCCAAACACTAGATTGCTATAATTATTGACTATTTTGTTCTGTGAACCTAACCTATCCCACTGATCGACTACTCTATTTCTTAGCCAATACCAAATGGTTTTGATGACTGCTGCCTTATAATATAGTTTTAGATCTGGCACAGTTAGGCCACCTTCATTGGCATTTTTTCATTAATTCCCTTGAAATTTTTGACCTTTTGTTTTTCCAGATGAACTTTGCTATTATTTTTTCTAGATCTGTAAAATAATTTCTTGGGAGTTTGATTGGTATAGCACTAAATAAGTAGATTAATTTAGGTAGTATTGTCATTTCTATATTTGCTCAGCCTACCCATGAGCATTTGATATTTTTTTCCAACTGATTAGATCTGACTTAATTTGAGTGAAAAGTGTTTTATAGTTGTGTTCATATAGTTCCTGGCTTTCCCTTGGCAGATAGATTCCATGGGTTATATTACTTGAAACTGCTTCCTGCTTCAACTCACAGTCTAGAGCTAGAAATCTAGTTTTTTAAAGGTCACCAGAGATATGGCCTATCCTGTATCAGCAAATAGCTAGCTGATCTTATAATTCTATCAAGGAAAATGTCAAACCTCATAAAGAGGTGACAGAGTACATCTACGTTATGTCTTCACTTCAACACATTAATATTTCATTATTTTGTCATAGTCCTTCTGTGACTTCATCAATTGGGTTGGGGTAGAGGAAAATCTATTGATCAGGGGTATCCCTGACCAATTCTTCTTCCTATGCATTTCTTTTTGTAAAGTATTCATCCTGATAGTGACCTTTTCAAGCCACAACATTTTCCACTACTTCCACTCTTCTCTTTCCTATCTCAAAATTGACAAAAGGAAATCAAGAGCTTCAAAATATCATATTTGTCTCATGGCATCCCCAATTTTTCTCACAGCAGAGCAGATGCCATTTCATATGAGTCCTTTCCTAATCTTGCCCTCCTTTCCACCCCTACTAATATAGCATGTTCTCTGCATTGTTTGTGATATATATATGTATATGTATATGTATATGTATGTATGTATCTTGTTTTTCCTCATATGTATACATCTTCCATCTCTTCAGTGAGCTCCTTGAAAGCAGACTGCTTCTGGTTTTCTCTGTATCCCTAGTACCATGCTTGGCACCTAGAAGAAGCTTAATGAAGGTTTGTTCAATTGAACAGAATTAGTAGTTGGGCAGTGAAATATATTTGTATACGCTCACTACATAATGGGTAAGGAAGGGAGAGAGGGATAATGACAACAGCCCCTGCCAACTATACACTGACCTCTGGGGAAAATTTCCTGCTTCTCCCTCCTGAGATCTTCCAGCCCTAATGTGAATAACTAAGGCCATTGTTACAGTGTTTAATGCTGGGGTTTCTCTGTTCCTCCAGCACCTGTCCTGTCGATGCGTGAGGGAGGAAGATAAATATATTTATAATATTCAGCAAAGTGAATAACAAAGAATTTATATAGTTGTCTCTGACAACACTGACAAGCTGGGCCTGGAGGCTTTAATCAGTTCCCAGTTGAGCCTGAGAAATCTGCAGGAGCACAGCTCTGACCTTTTGGGTGGATTTGTAAAGGGAAGGTTAAAGTTTTGTTGCCTTTTTTTTTTTTTTTTTTTTTGCTTTAAATGAAAGGGGGTGTAAAGTTGTATCTATACACCAGACTCCAAGGTGGTAATGGGAACTCAGGAATAGGATTTTATTTTAAATTAATCCGCTGATGTGACTCCTGCTGTTGTCCCTGAGAGATGTTTTGTTCTCTGGTCGAGACACAGCATTTCCCATTTTGTCTGATGAAACGCTCGCTTGCGTGAACTACTTGCAAATGGACTGAAAATGCACGCTGTTGCAGATTCCAGAGATTCATTTTTGATAAATACATGGCCAGAAAAAAAGACTAAATATTTAAAACATCACTTTTTAAAGCCTGCCTCGTTTTCATTCCTAACCAGGATGGTTTGATACAGATGCAACTGCTAAGTCCAAGTTACATAGAAACATTTCTCTTCTTGTTTTTCACACACCTTGGATGAAAAGCAGTGGCAATTTAACTCAAAATACCAGCAACCATTTAAATCATTTAAATAAGTTGCCTAAAACAACATACTTCACCTAAATAACAACCACCACTCATTTTTACATAGCACTTTGAAAACTTCAAAGTGCTTTCATCATCATAGCCCTGTGACATTGGCCATATAGGCACTGGGATCCCCATTTTACAAATGGAGAAGTTGAGACAAAGGTTGACCAAATCAGGTCACATACTCTATTCAAAATTCTTGAAGGTTCAGTATTGTCATGAGGATAAAATACAACATCCTCAGCCTGTCACTGACATCTTTGACAATCAATAATCTAATTCACCTTATATCTGTTTTGTATACCAACAAATACACACATAGAGCATCCAAAGAATGAGCAACACAATGGAATTAATAAAGTTCTATAAAGTATTACTAAGTGGGGAAAAAACTAGAAATAAGATATACATTGATCACATCTATGTAAAAAAAATGTTCATATACAATCACTGCATCAAAAGAGTTTAGCAATTTGGTGATTTACTATTATAAATCACTGCAATAATTTATAAATACTCTCATATTTACAGATATATATGTTGTATTACATATATATGGCTATATATGTACATATCTTATATATACCTATATCTATCATTATATGTGTTCATGTGTACATATGTTGTCTATATACATGTTTATATGTATTTTATGTGTACATATGTAATATATCAATATGTATTATGATGTTATAAATTACTGTTTTATAACTTATAAATAGCTTTATATTGATGGATATATGTATATGTAAGTACAGATTTGAACTCAGTTTTTCCTGACTCCAGGTCCAGTTCTCTATCTGCAGCACCACACAGAGAATGTTTATTGACTGATTCACACATGCTCTTTTGTTTTTATTTCACATGACTCCCCTTTCATACCGTCCTTATTCTCATCAATCAGCCTGCTCCTGATAAACAACATCCACTCACTCAGCTGAGTATTGTCTTTGTGTCTCTTGGACATGTCCTACTTACTTACTCCCTTGGAATCCTCAACTTCCTTCAAAGTACTTTCTTGATTCCCCTTTTCAAGTTACTTTACATTACTTTGTATACACTTTGTTTTTAGTTATCCATACATATGTTGCATCCCCTCCCAAAGAAGGTGTAAGTTCCTAGAGGGCAGGAACTGTTTCATTTCTATTTTTGTATCCTCTTGCCTAGTGTAGTAGTTGCTGATACATAACAAGAACATAATAAATACTGGCCTGAAGAAAAAAGAGAAGTGACTTCTCTAAGGTGGTGTTTTCATCACCATACCACACTCTATAAATTCTCCTCAAAATACATGCCATCTTGTCCTACTACATCAGCTGGGAATGCCCTGGGTTCTAGAAATTCAATGCTACTCTCTTCCAGAGTAGTCTGGTACTCGAACTATAGTGGTGCCAAAAGAATAGCTATTTATCATCAATACTGATAGCTATATATGATGGCAGAGCAGGTGACTACCTATGAAATACAACTGTAGGTGGAGGAATTAGAATGCATCAGCTCCAAAGATATCTCCCTCATTCACCTACCAGATGATATTTGAAATTCACATCTTCAAAGTTTCCTTGAATATAAAACATTAAACTCTTTTTAAATGTGTATGAGCTACATTGCACCCCCTCCCTCAAAAAATAAGCATTATGTGGAAATTGAGTCCAACTGGAAAATAAACTAGGAATAACATATTCACTGCTTCTACCTATAAACAATATGGTTGTATAATCACAAGATCAGATAAGTTTAGAGACTTGGTGATTTATTGCTCCTGATGACCTGAACCTAGGTTTATTTAGGATGACTCTGGGATGAAGTTATATTTGGAGCTACTTCATTCACTATTTATTAGATTACAAGACTACCAAGAGCAGGATCTGTGTTGTTTTTTATCTTTGCATTTATTTGCAACATCTTGCACATGATAGGGGCTTAATAAATGACTTATAATAAATACTTATAAATTTAGACCTTAGCATCTTTGAGAGTCCATCCTAAGAATGCATTCTGCCTCCCCACACAACTCTTCCTTCTTCATTTTCTGATATTCTGTATTTTCTTCCCTTAAGAATATAAGCTCCTTAAGAGGAAGGACTGTCTTACTTTTTACTTGTTTTTATATCTCCAGTACTAAGCATAGTATCTGGTACACATAGTATCTGGTAAGTACTTAATTGTTTGTTGACTTGATTTCTGGCTATGGCTGATAGGGTTCTAATACAAATACACAGCCACTCTCTCATTTAGCTCAAGATAAGATACTAAACAGGTGGTCAGAAGTGGAGACAAGCACTTCAAAGGAGAAAAAATATGGCCATTTTATGAGATAATGTGAACAAGAGTCCCACGGGATGGGTAAGAATGAATAGTTGGCACCTGTATGCTAAAGGAAACATTCAAATTGATGACAACCACAGACTCTTTTGAGTATTTGAACTAAGGATAAGAAAAGATGTACATGTAGCTTTTTTTTTCAGAGTTCATCTACACTTACTCTCTTATTTTATCTACCCAATGTTCTTATTGGGTAAAGTATCAGAGCAATCATTATCCCATTGTAGAGATGAGGAAATTGAGTCCTACTGGGATTGAATGATTGCCCGAGTAACACTTCAAGTCAGGGGCAAAGTCAGAACTAGAATCCAGATCTTTTGGCTGCTGTTCTGCAAAATTTCCATTAAATCACAATTGCTTTGTCTTCTATAAAGGGAGGCATCTAAGAGGGATTATGCCAGGAAAACCAGGTGTCTGTATACTATTAGTGGATGGCTCTGCTGCCTCTCTAAATTTATAGCTATCATCTTGAGTTATGAGCAGTGGGTGGAGCCTAGAAAAAGGAGCTAGTGCCCGGTTGTGTGTCATGGGGGACATCAATCAGTAGCAGCCTGGCTAGTGGAACGGAGAGAAGATCAACACACTGATTTCTTACTAATAAATCCTCCTTCCTTCATGCAGGAAGAGCATATGTGTCATATTTAGGTAGAGCTCAGCCAGTTTTAATCCTAAGGATTTAAACATTTGAGGGAGAATATATGTTGGGGAAGAGGAAAATGAGTACTCAATTTTTCCTTTCAGTTGCCCCTTACAGGCCCACCATCTCATTTCCAGAAAAACTGGAAAGCCAAGAATATGAAATGACAAGATTGAAATGACATGGACAAGATCATCTTTCCCACTTATCCATCTCCCTCTTCCTCTAACTAGGATTTTGTTCAAAGGGACAATAATTTCTTGAGGTCTCTAGTTATGATGCTATGGAGGGACTGGGAAGGGAGGAGGGACCTTGCTGGTTCTCAGTCCACAAGTAACATATATTTTCTTTCTTCTTCAGTAGGGGCTAAGCAAGAACATTGCATTTTGTAAGCCACTAGATCCAGGTTCTGGCCTGACCTCTGCTTAGCTTGAATAAGTCACTGAATTTCTTCTTCTGTAAAAAGGAAATAAAATCTGCCCTATCACCCAAATTATCTTTTAGATCAAGTAAGATATTGTGCTTCCTGAAATCTCTTTGAAATTGCTAAGGCTGTGATGCAAATATTAAAGCTGAGATGGCGAACTAACTGAAAACTACAAAGCAACTAAAATTTCACGTAGGAATATTATGAGGACTCAGATTGGCCTCTTTTCAAGTAATATATACACAGATATATATGTATATGCATATACATAATATAAATATATAATAGGAAAAAAAGAGAGTGAGAGATTGAGAGATATTGGGGAGGGAGAAAGCACCTTTCTCTCTTCTTTGCAGAGGTGGAGAACTGTAAGTGTGGAACATTATATGCAATATAGATTTGGTTGGTGTGTATATTTTCCTGAATGCTTTTTCTTCTCTCTTTTTTTCATTTTATGTTATAAATGATGACTCTAGGAGGTGAAAGAATATATTAGGAAATGTAGGTGATATAAAAAATGAAAGATATCAATAAAAATGTTTTAAAAGAAAAATGATTACTCATATGAGGTACACTGTTCTTCAAAAGAAAATGAAGGAATTCTGAAAGACTTTAGAACTCTGATTAATGCAGTAATAAACCTTGAGTCCGGTGGATTTGAGATGAATCACATCACCCACCTCCTGCCTGAGAGGTGATAGGCTTAAAATCCAGAATGAGATATGCATTTTGGGTCAATATGGGAACTGACTTTGCTATATTTGCATGTTATTTTTGTTCAGATGGGGGAGGCAAATAAAACATTTCAAAAGAAAAAAAAAGAGGGAAGATACTGGAAGCAGGGGGACCAATTAGAAGGCTATTGCAATAATTCAAATGATGGCCTGAACTAGGGTTTTAGCTGAAGGAAGTGAATGAGGACAGATGAGAGATGTTATAAAGGCATAATTTTCATAATTTTTAACCTTTCCAGATAAAGTTAATATGCTGAGCTTATTTTTAAAAATGAAATTGAAGGAATGACTTCTAATGCTTTGGTGAGCAGAACTGATACGTCTCTGAGTAAAACTCAGGCTGACTTCTTCTGGGCATAGTCACTATTGAGAGCTACTCTGATCTAGGTTAAATGAAGGCATAACTCCACCAATAAGGAACACTGTTAGGAGAATTGGTGTTAATACCATAGGAATATCACTAGACCTGGGCCATCTGGTCCAGACGTTACAGTAGAATATAGTGATAACATGGCAGTTAAGTAGCACAGTAGTTAGAAAACCAGACCTGAAATCAAGAAGACATCTTCCTGAGTTCAAATGTGGCCTCAACACACTTCCTAGCTGTGTGATCCAGGGCAAATCACTTGTCCTGTTTGCCTTAGTTGTCTCATCTGTAAAATGAGCTAGAAAAGGAAATGGAAAACCACTCCAATATCTTTGCCAAGAAAAAATCCCATATGGAGTAATAAAGAGTCTAACACAATCGAAAAAAATGACTGAACAATAACAATAACACCATGGTTATAATGCCCTAATAATGTTAGCCCTATGCAGGGGTGGTCTTTAAAGCTGAACTCATGGGTGACAACTGAACTGATTTGAATGAAGTGCTACATTCTTGCCCTTTATCATCAACTGGGTGCCCAGGCTACTGTGGACATGGAAATGAGACACTACTTTTCTTTATTCCCACCACCACTTTATTTCAGATGCTTCAGCTTGTCTCCAGTGATTACAGTGAGAATCTCTTCTCCTAACCCAAATATAATCAAACTGAATGGGGAAGGATTCCTGAAATCCATAAAGATCAAGACTAAGAGATGGCTGTACCTAGCTTATCACCTTAGCACTGTGGATTACCCCTAGTAATGGGGTAGCCCATTTGACCTCTCAGTGCCACTTTTATCCACAGATGCATGAACACAAACAGAAATTATTTTCAAGCACTTGGAAAGGATGAGACAGAATATCCACATTTATACCAATCATGGATTCCAATCAGTCAACAAGCATTTATTAAGCATCTGTTATTTCCAGGCACCGGGGGATACAAAGAATGGCAAAAACATGGCTTATCCTAAGGGAATGGGACATAAAAATTTAGATTTGCAAAAAGACCAAAAGTGTCTCTTTTCTGAAATCATGAAAAATTTTACTTTTTATGTAAAAGATTTAGAGGTCAGAAGACCTGGATACAAATTCTTTACTCCACAACTTGCTAACATATGTCCTTGGACAAGTAGATTCACCTTGATGGAGCTCAGTATCTTCATCAGCCAAAAGAATGGGTAGGAAAGGACTCTAAAGTTGCATCTACTCTAATACATATGCATCAGATTTCAAAAGTATAATAAGTATCATAATTTTTGCCTTTTCAATGGATGAAGGGGAAGAGAAGAATTCAAAACTAAAAATAAAAATTTGAAATAAAATAACAACAAAATAAAAAATAAAGATATTCATTTGTGATTCTATAAAAAGGAAATTACATTCATCAAATTATATGGAGAAGGCAAATGAATTGAAAAGGCATCAGGATCTCTGTTTCTTTCTCCTGTGTTTCTCTCTGCCTTCTTCCATCTCTTTCTATGAGTTCCTAGTTTCTGACTCTTTTTTCACTTCTTTCTCCATTTTTGTTATTACACTATCCTCTCTGCCTGAATGTCCCTTTTGTTACCTAATCCCTTCCCTCATCTTTGGCTTCAAGCTCCTGATCAAAAGGAGGAGAGAACTGCTCCCTCTACAGCTGCATTAAAGTTCAAACTTAGAAACAGATAGCTCTTACTCTTTCCATTATACCACACTGCCTTATTCATAACAGCTCCCATTTCTTGAGGTCTTTACCCTTTACAAACGGTTTTAATATGATCTGAACCTGGAAGGGACCAGAGATAGCATCTATTCCAATTTCCTTATTTTATACATATTGAAATTGAGGCCATATAACTTGCTTAAGGCTACACAGGTAGTAAGTAGGAAAGGTAAGATTCAAACTTGGGCTATAGGAACACAGATTTCAACTTGAAAAGCACTTTGTTAGATTAAGTCCAGTCCCTTTCTTGTGAAGATAAAGAAGCTGAAATCCAAAAAACTGAAGTGACTTGCCTATAATCATCAGATAAGTGGCAGAATCAAAATTCAAATGCAGGTCCTTCTGATTTCTAATATTCTTTCTATAACACTAAGCTTTCTCATTCCAAGTCCAATACTCATTTTTCTATCCCGTGCTGCTTCTGTAGGCCTTCATGCTTTTGCTGGATAACTTAATTATTTGTAAGTTCTTTCCTATGTTGTTCCCAAAACGTGTCCTCTTTTTGCTTCCAGACACTAGTCCTAGTTATGCCATCTGGAATTTTGCTAATCTCCCAGATGATGGTCTATTCTATCCATAACTCTTCAAATATTTGAAGTAATTTATTATCTTCTCCTTAGTTATCTAGTTTGTATTTTTTTTTAAATAGTCGTACCATGTAATGCCAGAACTCAGAACAATAATCTCAACATGTTCTCAGACCAGCACCCAGTACGATGGGATTGCTAGTTCCTGTGTTCTGGACACTAGACTCCAATTAATGTAGGTTCCCTTGTTCATATCCTCAGCCTGAACAGACTGAACAGAACCACTATGATATCGTCATTCTCATCATTCCTACTCAGAAACATTCAGCGGATCCCTACTAAATTACTGATCCTGGCATTCAAAGCCCTATAAAACCTAGAACACTGGATTTGAAGCAATTAGTTTACTCTTCTACAACCTACCCATGTATCTTTGGCCAAGTCATTTAATCTCCAGCTCCCAGCTCATTTGTAATATGAAGAGATGGAGTCACATGACTTCCATGGTCTCTTCCAGGTCTAAATCTAAGCTTCTATGATTATTCCAGCCTTCTCATACTTCTCTCCTACATGTACTCTATGCCTCAGATAAATTGAACTACTGTCTCCCATTCCCATTCTGCCTTTTTATTTCTCCTTCTCTTTGCTTATATCATACCTTAAGCCTGGCTTAGTCAGCATCTCACCCACCTCCATCTACCTAAATTAATTCCTTGGAAACCCCAATCAGGTGACTTTATGACTCATTCTTCCATATGAAATATTCCTTCCATTTCTCATAGCTTTTCCCACGGATCTCCCCTTTATGCATATATTACTTTGGTTGCAGCTCTTTATGTATTTATCCTTCATTACTATTAAACTGCAACTTTCTCCAGAGTTAAGATTTATCATTAGTGATCTTCTCCACCACACTCCCCCAAACAAACACAATGAAGTGCTTTGCACATAGGAAGCACTTCATTAAAGTGTGATAGATAAATGAACAGATCCCATTTCAGCTGGAATGCTCAATTTGGAGTCAGAAGATCTAGTTTCAAAATCGTTTTGTTAATGCAGACAAGATTAGAAGGGAAGCAATAAAGCAATAAACTGGAAAACATTTTCACAGTCAAAGGTTCTGATAAAGGCCTCATTTCTAAAATATATAGAGAATTGATTCTAATTTATAAGAAATCAAGCCATTCTCCAATTGATAAATGGTCAAAGGATATGAACAGACAATTCTCAGATGAAAAAATTGAAACTATTTCTAGCCATATGAAAAGATGCTCCAAGTCATTATTAATCAGAGAAATGCAAATTAAGACAACTCTGAGATACCACTACACACCTCTCAGATTGGCTAGGATGACAGGAAAAGATAATAGTGAATGTTGGAGGGGATGTGGGAAAACAGGTACATTAATACATTGTTGGTGGAATTGTAAATACATCCAACCATTCTGGAGAGCAATTTGGAACTATGCTCAGAAAATTATCAAACTGTGCATATCCTTTGATACAGCAGTGCTACTACTGGGCTTATATCCCAAAGAGATCTTAAAGAAGGGAAAGGGACCTGTATATGCAAGAATGTTTGTGGCAGCCCTGTTTGTAGTGACTAGAAACTGGAAATTGAGTGGATGCCCATCAGTTGGAGAATGGCTGAATAAATTGTGGTATATGAATATTATGGAATATTATTGTTCTGTAAGAAATGACCAACAGGATGATTTCAGAAAGGCCTGGAGAGACTTACACAAAGTGATGCTGAGTGAAATGAGCAGGACCAGAAGATCATTATATACTTCAACAACAATACTATATGAGGATCAATTCTGATGGACATGGCCATCTCCAGCAATGAGATGAACCAAATCAGTTCCAATGCAGCAGTAATGAATTGAACCAGCTGCACCCAGCGAAAGAACTCTGGGAGATGACTATGAATCAGTATATAGAATTACCAATAACTATATTTTTGTCCACCTGCATTTTTTATTTCCTTCATAGGCTAATTGTACACTATTTCAAAGCCTGATTCTTTTTGTACAGCAAAATAACTATATGGACATATAGTATTTAACTTATGCTTTAACATGTTTAACATGTATTAATCAACCTGCCATCTTGGGGAGGGGGTAGGGAGAAGGAGGGAAAAAGTTGGAACAAAAGGTTTTGCAAATTGTCAATGCTGAAAAATTATCCATGCATATATCTTGTAAATAAAAAGCTATATGATAAAAAAAATTAAATTTAAAAAATCCAGTTTTGCCTCTTATTATCCATGTAGTCATCTAACTTCTCTGGCCTTCAGTTTCCTCATTGGTCAATAAGAAGGTTGGACCAGAGGGCCTTATAGGTCCATCCCTTCCAGCTCTAAATATGCTTTTGGTCAGTCTCTTCCGATAAAGCCACACAGTCACTACTCTGTAAAACAGCAATATTTGCTTGTGCTCATTTGTGTCTTTAAGGAAGAAAAGAGTTAATCTAGCATCAGACCCAACCTAGATGCCTCTTTTCCTGGGGAGAAGTGATAATATTAAGTGACCTTCCCCTCTAAATTCTCTATTGAGAGACAACCTCCAGAGGAAGGCCCAAAGCCTATAGTTTTAGCCAATTTGCCAGAAAAGTAGCAACCAACTTTCTTGCCTTTCTCAGCAGCAAATCAGGGAATGTCCAGCACCTCAGCTGATGGCAGAAAGGTGTGAGAGAAAGTGAAAATGAGTCCTAGGACCTCTGCTTCCTCAGGAACTACCCCCTCTCCCCAACCACTGGAAGAAGTAGAACAAATATCCCATCTAGTCCTAAAATCCTGCTTCCTAGATGAGCAGAGATGGGACTGGGTAGGCAAAGCAAGGACACCCTTCCTAGAACAGGATTGCCTTTTTTTTTTTTTTTTTTTTGAAATATCATTCCTCCCTGTTTGGAATGAAACCCATTATTCCCAATTAACCTGCCATGAACTCACAGCACTGGCTGAATTGAACATAATTATTCATCCATAGTAATAGCTAAAGTAAATTCTGGCAATCTCAGCTAACATTGACATCTCCTTTGGGAAAACTTTCAAAGATGCCATGTCCTTGGTTCTTTATCTAAAGCTGCCCCTCTCCCCCTCCTTTTTCTGGCTAAGTCATGAAAAGAAAAGAATCTACAGGAGCAGTACTCTAGTCTCATTTGGGGACAAGGGGCTCAGCCTTACTAATAATGCTCAGAAACATCATACCCAGTGGGCAAACAGGCTTGTCTCAGAGTGGGACTCAGCAAGGAGCATTAAAGAGAATAGGATTATGGGGGCAAATGGCACAAAAGTTTTTTTTTTTCAAAATTAGTAGGTCCTTTTTGAGACTGTCTGCCTTTATCATCTAGTGAACAGTCTTTTATGTGTCCGCACAAAGCATAAATCTGGGCAAGAGTTTATTTCTGACTGTCAGATATAATTTACTAAGAGATGGTTGGCCAAAAAAAAAAAATCCCAGAAGGAAACCTAAGTTGTCATTTTAAATTAAGTGAAGATCTTTTTTGTCCCTCTTCCTGCATGAAAGATGGAGAATCCCCACACCTAGCAACAACAGTAATTTGAGTAATAAGAAGGCCACAATAGAGGAAAAGGTGGAGGGATGAAAGGAGGGGATTGAATGAAGCAGATGGAAAGGGGCCAGTCCTTAAGGGGAAAAAAAGGTACCTGAGACAATTAATTCTTGTATATTCTCCAAACAGTCCCTCTGCCTTTGGGGAATTGTTATCTTTAAAAGAAAGAAGCTCCAGCATCCCTGAATTTTTCAAAAGCATTTATCTGGTGAGGGGTAATAGACACCAGAGAAGACATACTAAGAGCATCCCATCTCCAGTGCTTAGCACAGCGCCTTGCATAGAATAAGCAGTCCATTCCTTCATTTATAATGGTTCTGCCATTGGCATGCTGGATGAATTTGAGCAAATTTCTTGATCTCTATAGACCTCAATTTGTTTAACATTTAGATAAAGGAAGGGAGGAGTAAACTTGATAACCTTTCACTTCCCTTCCATTGATAACACTCCATGGTTCTTTGAGCTACATAGGATCTGCAGTACACTCATAGGGCAGAAGGAATGGGAGCAGAGGCTGGCCCTCTCTAGGATACATAGCTAGCCTGGCTTTTGACCTCAGGGAGCTTATTCTGTAAATGTCCTTCTCTCCCCCCTCCTATCACCTAGCTCATCTCACACGTCATCTAGCTCCCTCCCTTATGTCATGGTTCCTCAAATACAAGGGGCATGTAAAGTGACTTACTGGGAAGCCCTGCATAATTTAGATCATTATTAAAGGGTCTCAGGTCTCTAGTCACAGGGGAGATAGTTGTCAGGAGAGGTGAAGGAAACTTATAAGGAGGATCTCCCAACTTACAGGATGACAGGCTCTGTAGTTCTGTCTGCTTCACTGGATAAAGAACTCAGTTTGAATGATGTACTTCTTGCAGGGTACAAAGGTCTAGGGTACGAAGAAAAAGGACTGGCTGGTGTTTCTGCCCAAAGTCCCTCCTGATTTCTTGAAGATTTTTTCAAGCTATTCCCCCAGAAAGGCAAGTCTGAAGCAAGATAATAATTAATATATTTTTTTTTACCTGGAATAAAGATATTTGGGAGGGAAATCAAGAGCAATCATGGTACAGGAGACAATCCAGCCAAAGGCATAGTAAGAGGGGAGGGCCACCAAGTCATCAGCTGAAGGTTGGGGGCTGGCAAGCCTGAAGAGAAAAGGCATCATGGCAATAGGACATTAAACATAGCAGCCAGGAATACATTGGCCATCATCATCAGGTGAGGTGCAAGGACAGTGGGAGCCATAGAGAAGTTTACTCCTCCCCATTCTAGAAAAAAGCTTCCTTCTCCCCCCTCCATGATATTACCCTAAGTCAAAGCCTCAGCTGCCTCATTCTAACTATATTTTTAGTTGGAGAAATTAAACACACTCCTGTCAATTCAAGAACACCCCTACCATTACATCATGGCCATCTATCACTATAAGTGGGTCAACAATTTTGTCAGCCAGTCTTTTCCAGCCCCATGAAACACATCATTTGGGCCCACTGATTTATGCTTCTTTAAATTTTCCACTGATTTCCCCTTCACCCACCCTGTCTAGCACTACCTACCCTTCATCAATAGCTATTTTTGCAAGGTTGTCATTACTCACTAATTGTCCCCCAAAATTTTCCCCCCTCATTCTTCTTGGTTAAGGATTGATTTAAGAAATGAATTCAATATCCCCACCATTTCAAAGTGTATATTAATTCTTGGTGCCTCCAGCACCATGAGCAAAGTCCCATTCTTGTCCTCACACTTTTACCCTTGCTAATTTGTAAAAACCCTAGCTTTTAAGGCCTGCAGGATGGAAAACCTAATGTGCCTTAATATATCATTACTTTCCATGGTTGGCAAAGTGAAGGATGATGAGGCAAAAGTAACATGGGCCCTTTGCCTTCCTGCAGAACTAAAGGCTGGAAAGTCAGGATGGGAAAAGAAACTATTTGAGCTTTGATTTTCACACACATTTAAAAAAAACAGGGAAGGAAACTTTTATAATGGTAAAGAACCAAAGAGTGAGAAGAAATCAATAAATCCCAGTGTGTCCCCAATTCCCTCTCCATCTCTCCCTCTCTTCCCCCCCTTCACTACTAAGTCAGTAAGCATTATAGGGAATTTACCCTATATAAGACTCTGCTAATAGCTACAGAAGGTACAAAGTCATCAGCAAGCCTATAAGCATTTACAATCCATTAGAAGAAACAAAGTATATTCCTTTTTAAAGCAGCATTTTCATTTTCAAACGTGGGCAGCCAGGAATAATCATATCTATCTTTACTTTGTATCTGTATCTCCTTGTATCAAACCCACTTTCCAGCCTAGGAAGCAAATAAAGCACCATCATGGGCATTACCTGGTCACACACTAACAATGACATACTGGTACCACAGAATTCACATGTATGTGAGCTTCCCTAGTTGCACATGAATGCACATGCCAACAGCAAAAGCACTGGAATGCATACACCATTTCTATCACATCATTCCCGCGCTAAGAATCTCTCTTTTCCTAATAATCCAAGGATTTTTTCTTTATTCAATGCCTACCTCAGCCCCTACCCATTTTCAAAGTCCCAATGATGATTCTACTTACACAAAAGCAAAAACTGATCAATAAAATAAATACTCATAGAACCTTCCCTGCCACACCAGTTAAGAGCTTGCTCAGTCAGATGGGAAATCTAAACCCCTTTTCTCCACAGCCCACCCAAACTGCTCATCCAATTAAGCTAGGGAGTTCAGAAAAATGACTCCTGTGTCATCATCACTTTTTAAAAAAATACAAAGCATGTCTACAAGTAAAAAATGAAATTTTAATAAAGGGAGGTAGAAACAAAAAAAAAAAAACTTGGAAACAAAATGAGTACTCCTTAATTGAGGAAAAACTGAACAGACTGTAGTATATGAAAATAATGTAATATTATTGCATAAAAATAAGAATGAGGAAACTAGAAACATAGAAAGATATGTGTGAACTGATTCAGAGTAAAGAAAGTAGAATTGAGACAACAATATATCAATGACTAACAATCAAAAATTAACAATGTCAATAAAAAGAAAATTAAACTGGGGATTTAAAATAACCAATAACCCAAGAATGAATAATTAAATAACACTGATTGAAGTCAGAAAAAATAAATTCAAACTCTGTTTATGATTCCTGCACACACAGGTAGTGTGACTTCTCCTCCCTTAGTCTCAATTTCCTCATCTATAAAATAAGTAGGTTGCCCTAAATGACCTTCAAGACCCATTCTAGCTCTGGATCGATGATCCTATACATTTATGAGCCTATGTAACATACTTCCTCCCTGGTAATAATACAGGTGAAGGGTTATAAGTGTGTAATATTGCTGATACTATAAAATTCACTTGGTTTTTCTTAATTATTTTTCTTTGTTGTATAGCAGCACCTACTGAACGTGGTATAAAGAAGGGAAGGGATCTAATATCTTCAGTATATGTGATATAAAAAACAAGGAGCATCAAATAAAAATTAAAGGCAAGGAGAGGATTCCAGCTTGATTTGATCTCTCTCCTCACATAAGGAGGAACAACAACTCCTCACGCTTGCCTTAATGTTCTTGCTTCCCAAAGAGAGAATCTTCATTCAATTTGCTGTCAAAACTGCAATGTGGCCAGGCGGAATGAGCAGGCTTCACTCTTCCTTTCAATCATCTGTCAATGCTTCCTTACTTTCTTGGTGAAGCCCTGTACCTCTCCTCCAATATTATTCATTAAAATCCAAAAAGCAACACACTAGAACTTGCACTTCCTCAAAGACCTTCAGGACGCGTTCCTCTTCCCTGACACCAGGATATCAGAGACACAGAATCATCAACAACTTTCCTGTCCCTTAGTGACAAGTCAAGTGGTCAAAGTTCTGTTGTCTGTTCTGGGTACCTCACTCTAGTTTGGTCTAAATTATATGGTGACAGCCAGGAAACCAAGCACAAGGACTTCTCTGGCCCTAAAAATGAAAATCATCATCAAATCCCATTTAATTTATTACCTAAAGAGTGGGCATTGTTGATATATTAGCTTCCCAATGAGCAAGAAAAGCCCCCAAAAAATTGGACCAAAGAGAGAAGGGAACAGTGGATGGGGCATTCCTCAGAGAAGGAGATGAGACATGGAAACAGAGAATAAACCAAGAGAGGAACCCATTGTGGAGAGGCAGAAAAACAATAGTCAAAAGGAGTCACAGGGCAAAGTCTGGAGAGTGACATTCAAATCTTTCCTCTATTATTGACCAGTTCGTGTGACTCTGGACAAGTGTCTTTATCTCTCTGGTCCTCAATGGAAAGGAACAGAGAGGAGAAGAGAAAGGTTACAAGCTAGATCTAGGGATTTGGGCAAGTAAAGGCTAGGAGAAGGAAGCAGAATATCTAGATTGTCTTCTGCCTCCCAGATGGAACCTCAGGATTCTGCTGCCCCTAATGGTAAAGAACACATAAGGGGTCACCCATATAAGCAATCCCCTAGCTCTGGAAAGAAGTCAGTCAGATAGATCTCTTAGACTGAGAATGAAAGACTCTCCGCCTTCAATCCCCTCTTTCCTTCTGCACCTCCTGCTACCTCCCTTTAGTTTACATTGCTCATGATCCATTAGACCCTGGAATGTAGGGCATACACTGGGAAGAGAACTAGCTATAGAGTCAGACTCTTGTGTTCAAATGCTACCTCTGACACTTAACTAGCTGTACTGCCTTGGGATAATTACGACCTTGGGAGCTCCTGGCTTTAACATCTATAAAATCAGATAGATTACCACTGAAATCCATTCCAGATCTTGGATCCTCTCCCATTAATTTAAGAGGACAGAAGAGTTTAAGGGAGAAATCTTGATTCTAAAATCTGGGATTAATGTTTTTGTTTTCTTTTGTTTGTTTGTGCTGCTTTTATAACCACATAAATCTCAAAATGGTCCAGGGATTCACCCAGAGACCCTGCTTTTCCAGGAAGGATTTACATAGATGTTTTGGAACAGTTCCTATAATGGGTTAAAAGCCAAGAGAAGACTTTGAATATCTCTAACAATGTAGAAGAGTCAGTGTTCAGAGGTATAAGGAGAAACCTACAGCTAAATGGGTCATTCAAAAATTACACAAAGCTTTTAGAAGTAGAAAACTTACCATATGTCAAGCTCATAATGTATGGATGATAATTATTTTCTACTGAATTTTTGTATTTAATTTTGTGTAGACTATCTCCTTTTACATCATGTATTCAGCAATCACTCTTCGCCCTGCTTAATATGCACAGTAATCTTTCTTCTCCTGTGTCACATATTCAATAACTCCTCTCCTCCAGTTTTGGGGGATGCTACATTTTAAATTAGCAACAGCTGTGTTTTTGTTTTTCAATTCACCTCCATGAAGCATTGTAAATAACACAAGAACCCAAACTCCTGCCTATTGGTGCCCCAGATTCAGAAAACACCTTTTCCTTTTACTTCTATCCAGGTATGAGAATGTTTGGAGTTCCTTGAAAAGAGGGAGAGCAATTATCTGGTTAAATCAGATCTTAAAAAAAAAAAACCAAAAAAAAAAAACAACAACTTTCTAATAAGGGTGCATAATCAAAAAAGACTGGAAACCAGTGATTTAGACAAATGCTTCTTTCTATTGTTTGTATAAAATTACATTATTTTCTCAGCTCCCTTTGACCCCTGGGTGTATTTAGTCTAAATTCAATGAATACTTAGCCTATAGTATCTCTATACCATATTAGCATGGCAGTATTTTCAATGTCCTTATCTCTAGAATTTTCCAAGTCCCTCTCCATAGATAAATTCTGCTTCCAAAAACTATCATTATCTTCCCCCAACTAAATGGTGAACTAAGTCTTTTTCAGCCATAACCCAAACTGTGTTGCCTTCTGCCCATATGCCTTTAAATGGGCCAGGGAATTTTTTTTTCTTTTTTCTTAGTCTGATAAAAGAGTAAGTGGCTATTGGGACCAGGAGAACCGAGGTTCCAAAAGGGCCCCAAATGGATTGACAAACACCAGAGGTGTGGGAAATCGAGTTAGAGATTTAAGAAAAAACATCTGGAGCCAAGAACAAGTGCCTAAGAATTGGAGTTCATTGGGATGCATCAAGAGTTTGCAAACACTAAAATTTTAAAAGAGAAAGGAATTTAGAAGAAAAAAATCAATCAATAGATGAACAGATCTATTTTTCTATTAAAAAAAGAAAACTTTAGTTCCTATAGCCTCAGGGTAGCCAATGTCCCTGATCACTAATTAATTTCCAGGAACTTTTTCTCCTTGGAAGTCCCATACACGGTCAGTCTGTCAACTCTAGGAAGCATATTTAGCTTTATCTGTCAGGATTTGGGAGACAATGACATCTGAGCTTTGGATCTATTTTGGATCTATTTTCATGAGACTAATTGACATACATAAATATGATATAAAATAATATAGTTCCCTCACAAACTAAGTGGTATGTGATGATTAGGGAGGAAATTGGGATAGGCTTAAAGGAGAAAGGAACATATATGCTGGGATTTAAATGATGGATAGAGGTGCCTCTCTGAGAGTAGAGCATCCTTGAACAAACTCACAGAAACTTCAGCTCCAGGCTTTCTTCTCTCCTGTTCTCCAACTGTAGGTGGTTGCCAAACCTATACCTACCTCAAAACCCTATCTATGATTGCTAGAGCTAGGGAAGAGCCTCCATAAAAATTTAATTACTTTTTTCAGTTATCAAGTGTTTATTATTTCTTCTTCCTACCTCTCTCCCCCACTCCACAGCACTGGAAAAGAAAGAAGAAAATCAAAACCTTTGTATCTACATATGCATAATATTCTTATATTGAAGAGCTTCCATGATCTGCAACCTATGAATATCCCGGACCATTGATTTTCCTCCTTTTATTGCTCACAGGTGAAAGCAAGGGAAAGAATTACAAAACCCAAGTTAATTCCTAGCTGATCATTTGGCAGTGAGGATAGTGGTGCTCCCATTGTGACCACATTCATTTTCCCAGTTGCAACTATCACCTCTATGGAGAAGACTCCGGTTTCTCTCTTTGATCCTAATTTCTTTCTAGGGGTACAGACCACCACCTCTAATCTGCAGGACACACCCACTAGGTATTCCATCAGGATCCCAAAATCAACATGTCCAAAAGCAAGTTTATCATCTTTGCCCTAGAATCTCTCTCCTTCTGACTTCATTATTTCTCTCATAGTGGGATCAGGCAGTCATAAACTTAGGGTCTTTCAGTTCTCCCCCCCCATTGTATGCAAGTCCTTTTGAATTCTACCTCCACAATCTCTCTCATACCCATCCCCCAGTCTTCTATTCCTAAAGCCCATATTGTAGTGTAGATTGACATTTGCACACACACACACACACACACATACATACATACACACACACATACACACACACACACCTTCATGCACCCATGCACACACACACTCTAGCTAGAGTTCTAATTAATCTTAACTCCAAAATTAAGTTAATCCTCTGTCTGCATGAATCTGATCAGATTATTTCTCTGCTCAAAACCGTTTAATAATACATCTCTCCTGCCTATCAAGTAAAATTCAAATTCCTTTCATTGGTATTCAAGTTTCTCTCCCCTCTGTTGCCCTGCGCTTTTTCTTATCTTAGAGTATATGGAGTGTTCCAGGAGGACCAGAGCCTCAGATGCGAGGGCTTTCCAAGCCCTTTCAGGGCTACTCATCCACCTTTGATGTCTACCAGGGCATTCAGTTCTCACCTGTGGCTACAAGAGACTATACCAGTCCTCAGCAGCCTGTCTCGGCGATTGAGCTAAACCAGATCGAGGATAACCAGGGGACTTGGAATCCATTAGAAAGTTAGGGGAGTATCTGTCCCAAGCATGTAAAGACTTCCCTTGGCAGTGGGGAACAAGAGCACCCACTGCCTCCTGGGCCATCTCTCGTCATCCTGACTGCTCTCTTACCACTGGACTTCCATAACTCAGGAAAAGACCGTGGCACTGACAACTCTGTCTCACATCCAATTCACATGCAAATCAAGATGTCACGCCATGATATCACTGGTCCTCTTTGAAAATGAAGGACAAACAGCAACTTCTCTCAAAAAAGGGAAGGGGAATCGCGTATGAGAGAATAAGCATTTATTAAATGCTTACTATGTGCCAGACACTAGGCTGAACACTTACCAATATTAACTCATTGATCCACACAACAGTCTGTGATGTAGGTATCATTTGTGTCACAGTTGAGTAAACTAAGACAAAGAAAGGTCGTCCAGGATTGGATTTAAATTCAAATCTTCCTGACTGGAGGCCCAGCGCTCTGTCCAAGGTGCAACCTAACTGCCTATACTCGATCTGTGCTCCAAACCAAACAGGTATACTTATCATTTTCATTACTTGCCCCTTGCTTTCCTAACTCCATGGCTCTGCTCATTTTTCTCCTCCATTCACTATTGAAATCTATCATTTAAATCTCAAGTCACATTTTGCATCCTCCATAAAATCTCTCTGATTTCCCCAGGACCCCACACAACACATTTTGCTTGTATTTCTCTTCTGAATTTGTATATTATTTTTATTTTTTAAATATAGTCTTCCCTTTATTTCCCCTAAACAAAGAATTTTTAAAAGAGAGGAAAAAGCAACCAACCAACAACTCAGCTAGGTTCCTTTTACCGAAAATAATAAATTCCTCTTAAGTGATCCCATGTATATTAGTTCATACTACTTGAAGTTATGATTATATAAAATACTTTGATTCCAGCCCAATGGAAATATGCAGTGCATATTTGAATAATGCGACTATTTCCATGAATTCATTGTTCACACTAATCAGGAAGTATCATAGATAGCCGTGTAATCTTCTCCTCCATACCCACTCCCCTCCACACAGCTAGATATTGCTTTGTATTGTACTTATACATGTAATCTATCGCCCTGATAGACAATAAGCTTAATGAGGACAGGGAACACATTTCACCTAAATTTTGTATCTTACCTAGCCCAGTTCCCTTCCTGCACCTACCATTCCCAAGGATAGAACTCAAGAGAACTGGAAGGCTCCAGAGTAGAGAGATATCAACATGGGACTCAGCTAAGCGGCAGCCAAGGATCTGAATCTGCCTTTGGGTTTTAAGATTTGGCTTAAACTTTCCAAATCTTGTTAGAACAGACTTACCCCTTCTCAAAACATTCCACTCTCCACCACCTCACCCACCCACCCAAAACCTGGGAAACACGTTTCTTCACTATCACCCCTTTCCCTACAATGACTAATGATCCAGAAATCCTCTGAAAGCCTACACTTCACAAGCAAAAGTGTGCTCGGGAACAGTCTGTAGTTTCCATTTTTTCCCCCGTTTCCTTAAATCGTATGTGCCTGGAATGAATGCCGGGCCTACTCTGGCAGAAAAAGGACTGCGGAGGGGAAATGTGAGAGCAGTAATCCATTGCAACACTTTAGGGGAAACTGCAAGCAATTTCCATTCTATTGATTCTCCCTGGGCATCAATGCCACACTGAGTTTATTTGGAAAATTAAATTCGGGAGCATGTAGCATGAGGGGGCTCTAGTTAAGTTGTCTGGCACTATGTCCACAATTTAATTACGATCTCACTCCGACACATTTTCTGACTTTCCATTTAAATACACAAGAGAAATAGAGACAGCCTGGTATGCCTCCCCCTCCTCCCCGGCCCTGTCTCAGCTGCTACCAGCCCATACTCTGGGTCTTCTGGGCAATACAGGTGGCTCAATTATCCACGAGTGCATTACCCAGGGTGCTGCCTCCATTAGCATCACAGAGTTAGGGCTGTGATCTTTAAGGTCATCCAGCGCAGCCCCTTAATTTTTCAGATTAGAAAACAAGCCAAGGCGGTAAAGAAATCTGTCGTGGTACATATCAGGTATTTAGAAAGCATCTGAGACAGAAGCTGGACCCAGGATTTCTGATTCCAGATGCCATCTTTTTTCCACAAGCTCACATAGCTCCTGACCTGATCTTGGGCCAGAACAGGAGGAATAACTGAAGAAGGGAATAGATGGCAATGACTGAGAACAATTGACTCCACAGCTCAAATTGGTTTTTGATTATTCCTGCTTTTAGTTCCCATCATTAACACCAGTAACTGAAAGCCCAGGGCTCTTGACTTCTCCCCCCAGATATTTGCTGCCTCTGTATTTGCTTTATTTTCTTCCTTCCCCAGCCTTGATCCTAGAGTTAAGCAAGTTAAGCAATTCAGCTCTACACCATCTTAAATTTTCTAAATCCTTACCTTTTTTGCTCACACACCAAAGTCTAACTAGATTACCTGAACCAACCTTGTAGAAGTTATGCAGTCTTTTTTGAGAAAAGAGGCCATTTTCTGTGAGTTCTCTCTCCTTCCCTTCTCTCTATATCAAAGCCCTCCCTGACACTGTCCTTCCATACTCCAAGCTCAAGAAGAAGTGGCCCTTCTCCTTGCCCAACCCAAAATCTCAATCCCATCTTCTCCTCTCTCCTCCAGTAGACTGTCCTGGTCTATCCCTCAAAAGTCATTCTCTTTCTATAATTTTCGATCTTTTTGTTCTGGTTCTTTCTCTGCTACCTATAAATGTGCTCATGTGTCCTTCAGCTTTAAAACTAAATAAATTAATAACCTTCATTTGACTCATCCCCTTAAGTTTTTATTCTATATTTCTCTTCCATCTCATATCCAAACTCTTTGAAAAACTGCCTAACTTTCTATACCTCCAGCTTTTCTCCTCTTGTTCACTTTTCAGCTCCTTTACAATCTGGGTTTTGATCTCATCTTTCAACTTAAATTTCCCTTTCCAAAGCTAACGATGATGTCTTAATTGACAAATCAAACAGCCTTTCCCCAACTTTTATTCTATCTTCTATATATGACATTGCTGACCATTGTCTTTTCTTGGATAGTCCTCCTCTCTGAGTTTTTATGATATTGCTTTCTTGGTTCTCCTTCTGTTCGATCACTTCTCAGCCACTTTTGCTGTATCACCATCCGTATCATGGCCTCTAACTTCAAGTGTACCCAAGGTTCTCTCTTGGACCTTCCTCTCTTTCTAAATTCTCTCCTTTCCCCTCCTCTCTCTACCTTTCTCTTCTCCCTTTGTTTCTCAGTGACCTTATCAGACCCCATAAATTAAATTATCATTTCTATTTAGAAGACTTTCAGATTCCTTTCTCTAGTCTTCAACTCTCTTTAGCACTAGTACCAAAATACTCAACTACCTACTGAGCATATCAAACTGATTATAGGCTTCCCAAACTCAACATGTCCAAAATAAAACCCATTATCTTTCCACATCAAAACAAACAAACAATATCCCTCATCTGAATTTTTCTATTTTTAGAAAGGGTACAACTAACCTTCAAGTCAGGGAGATCTGAAACTTCAGTGCTATCCTCAGGAATTCATTTTCATTCATCTCATAAATCCAGTTAGTTATCAAGACTTATTGATTCTAATTTCACAAAATCTCTCATTCCTTTATTTTCTTTATTTGCATACCTCCTACCCTCTTACATGCCTCCTTCTCAGTCAGCAATCTAGTGTAGACCCTCATCACCTCTTGCCTAGACTACTGCAATAGGCTCCTAACTCCAGCCTCTAGTTTCTCCCTATCCAATTCCTCCTCCATGCAGCTGCCAAATTATTTTTCTAAAGCACAGGCCTGGCCATATCATTCCCTTGCTTAATAAACTCACTTGCTTCCCTATTACTTCTAGAATTAAATACAAACTACTCTATTTGGCATTTTAAATCCTTTACAATCTGGCTCTAACATACCATTCTAGGGTATTATAAATGATCTACTTCATACACACCAAGGTAAACCTCAATAGGATTTCTTGTTTTTTCCTCACATTTCAGATTTCATCTCCATGTCTTTGCACAAATTGTTTGCCTGCCTGAAATGGAATCCCAAATCATCATCACTTCATGGAATGTCTAGGTTCTTTCATAGCTCAAGACAAATGCTACCTCTACCTGAAGCCTCTCAATTCCCCTGTCCCATATGCTCTTGCCTCTCTCCACCTCAGTATAATACGTATATATTTATATGTCTACATATTGTCTCCTCAAACAGAATGTAAGCTCTCTGAGGGCAGGACTGCCTTATTTTTGTCTTTGTATTCTCAGTATCCATCCCAACACCTAACCCATAAATAGGCATTCAAGAACTGCAAAGAATATTTTGAGGATTAATAATATTGACCTACTTTCCCAAAATTTAGAGTTTCTTCCAGAAATTCTCCTTTGGAGCACCTGTCTAGACTCCTTTGTCTATACTCCAAAAATAAACTTATGTCATCCATGATAAGATCAGTCAAAGGAATTGGGAATTAGCCTGAAAAGGGGTAGACTGAAGGTGAAATTGAGAGGAACATGATAGTTCTCAAAGTAGTCAAAAGTCATCAAGTAGAAGAGGAAATTTGAGGACATGGGTTTAAGCCCCATTTTGATACTTCCTACTGGTGTGACCTTGAAGAAGTCACTTAACTAGGATGCTGATCTTGATGACCTCTGAAGTCCTTTTTAGTTCTAAATCAATGAACTATGAATCTGTTCTGTTTGGCCATAGAAGAAAAGAGTCAGGACAAATTATTGAAAGACAGCCAGCTTTAGGAATAACATAAGGGGGATCTCTAAAAAGTAAGAGTTGTCCATTGGAAATTTCTTTTTCTCACTTAGACTAGCTGGAGATGTTTATAAAGAGAATTCTTGTTCAGTAGGGGGTTGACTAGAGGATGGTGAAGGTCCCTTCCATCTCTGAGACTTGTTTGGAAAAAGACCACATCCTTATAACCCCAGGGAACCCATGAGCCAACAAAACACTGCCCTACTTTCATTCAGCATCTTCCTCCAGTTCCTCCTTAGTAAAGTAGTCTTGAAAATGTCCAATGGGAAGATTGAGAGAACAGAGGAAGATACATCTTTTAATGACATAAGAACAAAGAAAGCACCTTGGATGAGTCTTGAACCTCTAGAGTCCTATTCCCAAGGAAAAACTCCTAGAGCTTCGTGGTTCTCAGAAATTCTTCTGAGAAAGGAGCCTTTCAAGTCCAACTTCAGCATGGGCACCAAAGGTGAGAGGAAATGCAAATGAAAGGGCTGAGTTTGATTAACGAGGGCAGGCAAGCTCAGAGAGAGAGCATCAGCATTATCTGACAGGGTGGCCAGGCTACTGTTTGATCCTGGAGATACACACACATACACATACACACACATAAGAGGGTGCATCAGCAGTATCTGACAAGGCTGGCTGGGCTCTCCTGAGAATACAAGTGTCATTAAGACACAGAAGGAAATCATCACCTGATCTATAAATGATTATCCAGGAGTAAGACCTGTCACTCCTTTCAAAGAGGTTTATAAAACTGAAATTTTTTAAACAGCCTTGCAAACTGGTGCAAGAATCAGCTCCCCTGGGCAGCTGGTCTATTATTCACAGAGAAGGGAGGGGAAAAGTTCCAAAGTTAAGCCATTCCCAGAGCTGAGATGGAAGATGAGTAGAAAAGGTGGTGGGATGGAGAAAGGGGCTTCTGAATATCAATGGATCAAAAGTGATCAACATTGTCAGTCTGAAACTCTGCCCAAAGTGAAACAAGGTGGTCCAAACCTCCTGACTGACAATCTGCTGTCAAATCTGCAGGTTACTCAGACTTTCCACACGGAGAAAGAGCAACCTAATACTATCTGACTATTCCGCCCCACCTCCCCCCAGTCAACGTCTTGGAAAAAATTCTCAGCTTTTCAAGGTGAGTCTTACTCCTCTCAACAGCAAACATTTATAGAACTTGAAGGCTTAGAAGGGATTGTGGAGGTCAACTCCAAAGTGAGAGAGGGAAGAGGATATTTTATCTCAACTTTTTATCTCCTTCCCCACCCCGAAACTGGATACCAAGTTGTTAAAGGAATAAATCCATTCCAACTGCTCTCCTCCTTCCCCGCAGGGTCACTCCTGAGATTGTAGCACATCAACCCCCTAGCCTGGCTCTCTATCACGGCCATCAGACGCTTTTGTAGAGCTGGATGGAAAGAGCTCTGGACGACTGGTCATTCCTCATTCCTGTGCTAGCATCCATTCCAGGAAATGAAGTGCAGGGTAAAAGGTACTGAACAGCCGCCAAAATCACTTTCCTTATGCACAAATCTGACGATGTCACTCCTCTACTCAATAAACTTTAATGCCTCCCTATTACCTGCAGGATAAAATAAAAAACTCCTCTATTTGTCTTTTAAAATCCTTCTCAGCTTGGCTCTAACCCACCTATCCAGCCCGATTATATACTACTCTTCTTCCTGTACTTTATGGTGCAGCCAAGAAGCCTTCTTATTGTTCCTCCCATAGGGCACTCCATTTTTCCTCTGTGTCTTTTCACTGCAATCCCCCATGCCTAGAATACACTTCTTAACCTTTGCCTCATCAAATCTTTTACTTCCATCAAAACTCATCTCAAGCATCACTTTCTGCATGAAGCTTTTCCTCACCCCCACTCCCAGCTGTAGGTGCCCTCCTCAAATGACCTCATGTTTATTTTATTACTTATTCTACCTGTGTTTTTGTAGCTACATGCCATCCCCACCAATAAGTGATGAGTTCTTTGAGAGCAAGCATTATTTCATTTTTATATATGTATCTCTATCACCTAACACATAACAAGTATTTAATAAATGCTTATTCATTCATTTTGAGTCAGGAGATGTATATTCAAATCCTGCCTCTGGTATTTATTGGTTGAGTAACCATATAACCATACACATATTCATGTGTAACTATTCACATTCACTCCATGTTTCTGACACCTCAGTTTTCTCCTCTGTGAGACTGCTATTTCCCATTCTCTGCCTCAGAGGGCTATTGTGAGGAAAGTGCTTTGTAAACCTTAATGCATATTAGCATTCTTAGCAATTTTTCATAATAGCCCAAGTCTTTAAAAGTCTTTCTTTTAAAGCAAGCTTTACATCGCTATAGATAAGCTACATGTTTGCTTCTATGATTTTTTTTCTCTTGCAATTTCAACACAATTTTGTTTAGATTCAATCATTTCCTCTTCAGGCTTGTATCTGAAATACCGGTAGTGCCATAAGAGTGGAAACTTGGAGAAGGAGA